>NC_135886.1:13669729-14037229 GCF_964194155.1 Cetorhinus maximus
GAGGCCAGGCACACCGGATATGTATGTTTATGATTAGGCTTAATAGATCATCATTACTCTCCTCATCTTCATTTATTGTTATTTTGTAAGAAAACAACCCTTGTAAGGAAGCAACGGAGGAATTATTCCATTTTGTGTATGTTAATTTTCCCGGTGTAAGCCACACAACGTACATAACTATAATGTTAGTAGGTAATTTTAGCATATCTGTGCTAATACCTTACAGGAAAAGAAAACAACTAGAATTGTGGAATGCAATCCCTGAAATATTGGCAAACCTCTTAGAATCGCATAATAAAAATTAAATTTGATTGCAAACATTGGCCATAGGAACAGTCACACTCTGAATAATTTGACCCCTTAATTTTCTCCCTGCTGGTAACAGACTGGAACATTGTTCAGCTCAGAGTGCTCCCCCAGAATAACCCCTAGGGTTGGAACACCAAAATCTAGAATCATGTTGCTGGGTATGTATTTCACAGTTCCAGTTAATATAGTGTGCAAAATGTCACTGATATCACAGTGACAGGACTACAGTAAGTAGCTTTAACTTTTATGGATGAGTAAGCATATGTAATTGTTCTCCTGTCTGAATTAATTTCACAGTAACACAATTGCTTGGTTTGCAGCTCTGGATCTCACTTTCTAATTAGCCTTCCTAAAAGAATCTGATCTTTGCCAAGACAGTAGCAGTAAGTTAGAAAGGCAGCCAAAAGAACATTCTCTCTTCTCTCCCAAGTGCGACAATTATATAGGCCGTCAGCTGGCAGACAGCATGCTGAGCTATTGGTTATAATCCAGACTCAGTGCAACAAATATAGAGCCATTAATGTAATTGGGCTGCATTAATGATGTGGAATATACTGGTTAAATTGTGTATTTTGCATTGCTGCCAAAGTCTGATTTATGATGCTACAAATATTACTGGTTTTTTAAATCACTTGAGTTTTAAAAAAGTATTAACTTGCAGCGCTCCAGCCAAGATAAGCTCAGTGTGACATGACCTCTGCATCCTACTTGCAAGATTTGAGCAGGACATGTTTTGGCTTGGCATCGGACAGCTGAGGAAAAGAGAAAGATTGACTTGTCTTTGACTGTCTGCGGATTGTGTGAATTTGAAAATGCACATCGTTGATTAAACATCTTAGAAGTTCAAGGCTCCAGATTGTCCTCGTCCGTTCAAGACTTGAACTGGAACCAAAACATCGACTCCAACTCCATATCACGGAACTGAACGGCAGACACAGTGTTACAGTAATACTCTCCTCCTCCTGGGTTGCCTCGTAACTTTGGCAGAATAATCATAAACATACATACGTGATTTTATTTTGGCCTAATGATGATTCCTTGTTGGGTAGCCAGCAGGAGAGAACTTGCCAGGGGATGTCAGAAACATAAACGGTTCCATGTGACTGCTGAAACCTTTCCCCCTGGTTACAATGTTTTTGTCTATTTTGGAACCTTTGGTATAAATTGACTCTTGCATTTATAACTTTTATAAATATATATATATAAATATTAAAGTAAACTCAACTGTAGAGCCTTATATAATGTAAATAAGTTTCCTTTTTTTAATTATGAATTTGAGTGTTTATTGTGAGAACCTGTACAAGTGATGTACAAATGGCTGGGCCAGCACCTTCAATTCCACCATCAAACTGCATCCAGAATCAGTCCTGGTACCTGCAGTACATCTTTAGTCGTCAATGTCCTAATCACTACAGATCAATGGGAGCCATTCATTGCCCTTCCTTGGTTTCAGCAGTTTTGTGCATATAACAATCTGAATATTTCATACTTTCCTGGGATTTTGGAATGTGCAATCCCATTGTACTGCAGCAGAAACATCAGTGCAAGGTGGCACACGAGAGGAAGCTATAAACAGACGGCAAGGCTGACATCCCAATCATCAGCTTCAGAAACTTGTGAATCCTCCCATTGAATAAGTGCCTGTTCCTAAATTTCCTGCAGTCACATTGGACCCGTTGTTAGTAAATATGATCAGACTGAAGTTGTCCAATAGCTCCTGTTGCCCAAGCTCTAACACATGGCTTCAGTAGTGACAGCTGCTTCTACAACCAATTTGCTATTTGGACAAAAGTAAAATACTCTGGTTGAAAATGCTGGAAATACTAAGGTTTCTGGGGAGCGAGAAACAAAGTTAATGTTTCGAGTCAATGACCTTTCATCAGAACCAGTGAAAGCAAATCTGATGAAAGGTCACCAATCTGAGATACTGCTGAAAAATCGAGGGGGGAAATCCTGCCCCAACCCTAACTCTATTCAAACCCTTCGGCAAAGAACCTGTTAAGTTGGTCCCATTGCAGGAACATTAATTAAATGGCCAATCAAGTCAGCATTTTGCCTTCAGCAGAATGTAATTCTAATCATGATGAAGAAGTCACCTTCAGCTGTAAATTGATTGAGAGTGAGCACGGCCTCCCCTACCAGGATGGCATAGGAGCCACTGCAGATACCATACCATACGCCTTATGCTATCACCAGATCATGTCACAGTCACCATGTGGGGTAGGCTAGTACCTAAACCGAATCTCCCTGGGTACATTAGCCTTGTGGTTCTGGTACTGCTCTCAAACAGTTGCACCCCCTTGATGGCAAGTTTTGAGTTCAATAAACTGTTACCTCGTGGTTTAACACCAGGAGAAGTATGAAAACTGCCTGGTTATTGTGGGAATGTCCTTCTGAGCAGGGAAACTGCCATTAATGCACCATCTGACCTTGCACAGATCTCTAGTTCACACCATGTGGTTGATTCTTTAATGCCTTTCCATTGTCACCCACATCCAGAGAACAATCAGTCTCAAAGCAGGAAAACACATTTAACTGCTTACAGACTGGGCTGCTATAGCACATTTATTACTTTCCTACTTGTTTATTGTGTTTCTTGTTTAGCAGATCCAATGTATTCACCCCAGCGAAGAAAATCCAACACTTTTTTTAAGTTTTGCTGAAAGAAAGAGACATGTTGAAGCTTTTCATGTTGCACTTATCAATACACTTCACAGGAATACCAATATAAAGGGAAAACAACAATTTATACTGTTTGAGAAGAGAAAGCACTTTAGTATAAGTTTTTTTCCCCCCTTATATTGGTATTCTTGCAAAGTGCCCTGATGAGTGCAAGACAAAAAGCTCCAACGTATTTTTTTCAGCAAACAACTTTTTTAAGTTACTTTGCACAGGAAGCCTGTAATCCGCCTTAATCACCTATAAGGTACTGGCTGATGATTTTGCTCAAGTTACGATGAGATATGAGTCACCGAGCTCCTCGTCTGAGACATCCTCAGGATACGCTATATCCAAGTTTGTAGGCTGCAGCTTAACTTGAAACACAGGCAAAAGAGTTTCAGAAATGATCTTCCGACATTCACAGCACAGTCTGCAAGGGCAGTTTGTGAAATGTTTGCAATGGCTTGGCGCAGTGATTAACTTCACACTGCTTATCTTTATTAAATAAATATTATTCGAAACTGCCTTGTTGGTGTGGGACTGGAGTCGCATGTAAGCCCAACAGGGTGCGGATGGGAGGTTTCCATCTTTAGAGGGCATTAGTGAACCAGTTAGGCTTTTTGCGACAATCCAACAGCTTCGTTGTCACTTCATGATTTCTTTTTTGATGGAATCTGGTTCTGAATTGCCATGTTGAGATTTGAACCCCTATTCTGTGGATTATTAATACAGGCTGCTATTACTAGTCTAGCGACAGAAGCATTACACTGCTACACTCATGTCTGACATGTTTGTACTCTGCACACTACTTGCTCCTGACTGTTCAAATCTTTGCATGCTCCTCTGGAAAGCTACCATTGATATAATGTGTTAATTATCCCACTCACATTACTGTTGTGTCTCAATTTTTGGATCACAACTGAGAAACTATAGAAGTAATAGAATTTCATTAATAGTTTTTCATTGTTGTGAAGCTTTTTTTAAATCAGCTGGTGGTAATGATTAACAACAGATTTATTTGACCTGATTCTGTCAGCGATTGTACTGCACTGTGATTTATTCCATTGATGTCAGGATTCATTTCAGTACCCAGTCATTAATGATTGACCTCGGTGAATTATTAGTTAAACTTTCAATTCCAATGCATATATAAGCCATAGTAAAGATTTGCTGGGGTGGATTGACTGGTTGGTAACGGGTTTTTGTGCAGAAGATTATCTTTACTCAGCCCAACTTTAGAATTTTACAGCACAAACAGGCTATTTGGCCCATCTGACCTTTGTCGGTGTTTATACTCCACATGAGCTCTCCTCCCCCACCCTACCAGCATAACCCATTCCATTCTTTCTCGTCTAAGTTATCTAACTTCCCCTTAAATGTTATTCACCAGTTACTCCCTGTGGTAAACAAGTTCCACATTCTGGGTAAAGAAGTTTCTCCTGAATTCCCTGTTGGATTGATTAGCAACCATCTTACATTTATGGGCCCCTAATTTTGGACTCTACCCCCACAAACAGAAACAACTGCCGAATCAAGTCCCCTTCAGAACTGTGAAGACCTCCAGCAGGTTGCCTATCAGTCTTCTCCCTCCCAGAGAAGAGAGCCCCAGCCTGTTCAACCTTTTCTGGCAGTTAGAACCTCCTGGTTCTGCTGTCATCCTTGAAAATTGTTTGTGTTTTCCCCAGTGCCTTTGGAATCTGCATTTCTGTGCTGGTGCATTTGTCTTCGAAAATGTTTTGGTGAGGGGCTGTCACCTGTATTAGAGATGCCATTGTGACTAAAGTCAGTGGGTTTCTGCCATCTAATAGCTTTGGGTTGTGAACATTTTAGCAGTTGTACTTTGGTCATTGCTGCTTTTAATTTTCCCCTCATTCATCGAAAGCTTTGAGCGTATTTTTGTTGGGTTGAATGTGGTCTAACCCAGACCACAGTTTACTGTCTTCCTTCCCTCAATCTCCTGCCTTGCAAACTCCACCTCTCTGGCCTCGCCCCCTCCTGCCCTTTGCAGCCTACCCTTAAAACTCTGGTCTACTGACCATTTCCCAGTTCCTTTCTCTTGCCAGTGGTATGTGTCTTTAGTATCTCTCCCTGCATTCATTCATCAACCACCTCCATCCTCAAAGGCCTTCCCAAACTGAACCTCTTGGACTTCCTGTCCCAACAGCCCTCCTACTTCTGACTCCCAGGAATGTATTCACTACATTTGGCATTGCTATCCAAATGAAAATTTGGATGAAGGTCTTCATTGTCTCCTATTCTTAATTCATTCTTTCCCAGAACTTCAAGGCAATTAAACCACATTATTAACTCTAACTAAACCCCTTAATGATTTTTAACACCTCTATCAAATCTTCTCTTGGCCTTCCTTATTTTAATAAGAACATTGACCGCACTGTCTGACTTTAGTTCCACTGGTTTCTCACTGATCTGTTCCCCCAAGTAAATCTGTAGCTGATCAGATTCCCTACCTGACCTGATTTCTGATCTTCAGCGCCCTCTGTGGGAAATATGTCTTAAGACAGGCTAGGTGATCAAAGAGCGCCTGTAGGCAGTAGTTCACAATGATGACAATCTTCTCTTTCCTGTTTTCAGTGCAAAATTGAAATGGGGGGGCTAAACATCGAAAATCAAAGAAAAGCAAAAAAAAAAAAATGGGCGTGATGTATAAAGAGAAACAGGTTATGGGTATCGAATTTTGTCATTCGCTGCTGAAGGATCTGGGAGCAGACCTGACTGGAAATGTTATGTGGGTCGGTCCTGGAGAGGGTGTGGGGGTGGAAGGCAGGGTCTAAGCAAATATTGGACTTGTACATGCAGAACAGAAACAGGCCATTCAGCCCATCATGCCTGTGCTGGTTCTCTGAAAGAGAGCAAGCTGGTTATTTTGTTAGATGCACATAGTGCCTGATGAAACTTTCAAGCAGGATTTAAAGTTAATTTAATACTTTGCTTTAATTTGTATTCATGCAGGTACTGTACTGTGATCCCTCTCTGCAGGTACTGTACTATGAGCCCTCTATGTAGGTACTGTTCATTAAATCTGCTGTCTACAGGTACTGCGCTGTGAACCCCCTCTGTACAGGTACTGTGCTGTGAACCCATCTGCAATTGTGTGCAGGTGTGACCAGTGTCTGTCCTTGTGTATATTTGTTTCACTTCAGTCATGTGTACATTCTGTAAAGCATGTGTAAAATAAACCTGTTTCTGTAAAATACCTTGTATTTCTGCATACAGTAAAACAAAAAGTAGGAAAAACTGAGCTACAGGTGTTTGGAGTGTTTAATCTACCTTGTGGAATGATATGACCAGGCGAAGTGGGGCTAGAAGTTAGAAAGTAATTGGCTCAGGGTACACAAGATATTTTAGTACCTATTCTAATTCACACGTTCTGTCATTATTTATATGATACATTGATTTTAGAAGTTGATGGAGTGATCTTATTTGAGGTGTGTAAAATGAAAAAGGATTCAATGCAGTAGATAGAGAAATTGTTTCGTCTGGTGAAAATCCAGAACAAGGCAGCAGAATCTTAAATTTAGACTCAAGCTTCAGGAAGGATTTTTGCAGCACAGGGTAATATAAATCCAGAACACATTCCCCCAACAGACCAAGTGTTGGGGGACCAGTTGAAGTTTTTGTGACTTGTGATAAATAGATTTTTGTTTCAAGGAGTATTAAGCAAAAGGATGGAAAATGTAGTTAAGGTACAGATTAGTTAGGGCCTAATTGAATGACCAAACAGCCTCAAAGGGCTGGCCCCTTCGTCTTCCTATGTAACAGCCAAACTGAATGCAGGTTAGGAAGAGTAGGGCTGGAGTCAGATTTGGCTTCTAAATGCATGCTGGGTTGTTGGGATGTGGTGCCCCTCAGTTGGGGAGTTGAGCTCGCATCAGCCATGATGCCCATCACCCATGTTTGGCTAGCAAGTGCATCTGTGGATGTCTGATAAGAAATGGGACCATGGCTTGGTTGTGATTTCCTTCATGATTGAATAACCTTTATGTGAAGAACGGATACCTGAACTGTTCCCTGATGAAAAGAATCAACTTTTTTGTTGGGGGGGTGGGGGGGAAGGAGGAATTTGAGGAGAAAACTGGAAAACCAAACACAAGCATGTTTGCTTCTACTCCATTATATTGCATAGTGTACCCTCTCTCCTGACAATGGACCCTGAGTCAAGGCTGGTATGAGGCTCTTGTGATTCACATTTCATTCACATTTAATAAATCTACTGAAATTCACGGATTCTTACAGCACAAAAGGCCATTCAGCCAATCACCCCTCTGAAAGCTATCCCATTAGACCCACTTTCACTGACCTGCAAATTGTTCCCCTTCAAGCAAGTATTGAAAACCCTTTTGAAGTTACTATGAAATCTGCTCCACCCTTCAGGCAGTGCACTCCAGATCAAAACTCATTGCACAAAACATTTCTCCTAATCTACCTGCTGATTACTTGGTCAATTCTCTTCAATCTGTCTCCTCTGGTTACCAACCCTCCTGACACTGGAAATAGTTTGTCCTTATTTGCTTTATCAAAACCCCTCAATTTTGAATACTATTAAATTTCCTCTTAGCCTTCTCGGTTCCAAGGAGAATAATTCCAATTTCTCCAGTCTCAACATGACTGAAGTCACTCATTTCAGGTGCCGCTCTAGTAAAACTCTGCATCTTATTTGTCTTTTTATTCATTCACGGGATGTAGACTTCGCTGACTGGGCCAGCATTTATTGTCCATCTCTACTTGCCCTTGAGAAGGTGATGGTGAGCTCCCTTTTTGAACCACTGCAATCCATGTGGTGTAGATAAACCCACAGTGCTGTTAGGGAGGGAGTTCCAGGATTTTGACCCAGTGACTGTGAAGGAACGGCGATATATTTCTAAGTCAGGATGGTGAGTGACTTGGGGGGGAACTTCCAGGTGGTGGTGTTCCCATCTACCTGCTCCCCTTGCCCTTCGAGATGGCAGTGGTCGTGGATTTGGAAGGTGCTGTCTAAGAAGCCTTGGTGAATTGTAGATGGTACACACTGCAGCTACTGTGTGTCAGTGGTGGAGGAAGTGAATGCTGGTGGATGTGGCACCAATCAAGCAGGCTGCTTTGTCCTGGACGGTATCAAGCTGCTTGAGTGTTGTGGGAGCTTCACTCATCCAGGCAAGTGGGAAGTATTCCATCACACTCCTGACTTGTGCCTTGTAGATGGTGGACAGGCTTTGGGGAATCAGGAGGTGGGTTACTCGTCTCACGATTCCTAGCCTCTGACCTGCTCTTGTAGCCACAGTATTTATTTGGCTAGCCCAGTTCAGTTTCTGGTGAATGGTAACCCCCAGGGTGGTGATAGTGGGCGATTCAGCGATGATAATGCCATTGAATGTCATGGGGTGATGGTTGGATTCTCTTTTATTGGAGATGGTCATTGCCTGGCATTTGTGTGGTGCGAATGTTACTTGCCACTTGTCAGCCCAAGCCTGGATATTGTCCAGGTCTTGCTGCATTTGGGCATAGACTGCTTCAGTACCTGAGGAGTCGCAAATAGTGTTGAACATTGTGCAATCAGCGAACATCCCCACTTCTGAGGGAAGGAAGGTCATTGATGAAGCAGCTGAAGATAGCTGGGCTGAGGAACTCCTGCAGTGATGCCCTGGAGCTGAGATGACTGCCAACAACCACAACTATCTTCCTTATTGTTAGGTATGACTCCAACCAGTGGGGAGTTTTCCCCCTGATTCCCATTGATTCCAGTATTATGACACAGCCAATGGTAAGGGCTGAGTTGTTCAAATCCCAGAGGGAAACCTGAAACAACTGTAATCCATTTTTTCAATTTGTATGTTTCAAGATGCAGACTTTGAATTCAATTGTAAGACCGAGTCTCAAGAGGTTTTTTATAAAACTGAATTAAACATTTATTAATACAAGAAAAATTGTAAGCACATACATATGTCTACAAAATTGCTACTATAATAACTACAAGAATCCCTTAATTAATCTGACTCTCAGTTACAACCCTGTTAAGGCAACAGTAAAACTCATAGATTTTAAAAGACCCAAGGCAAAGCACATTTGAACTTAGGAATTGAAAATGAGGTCTTTGCAAGCACAATTGCAGGCTTTCTGGCTGGTTAGATCTTAAATGCCTCTGCCTTACATACTTAGCTTTTCCTTTGAATGTAAATTATCCATTGTTTTTAATTTACATCCTTTCATTCCACCAGTTTTATTAGTAAGCTGAAAAAAATAAACACATTGCTTGGTGTCTTCTAGCTAGGTGCAAGATTTCATTGACAGCCTTGATTGGTTTGTTCAACAAATGCAAATGTGCCCCCTTAATGCCTGTGTTTCTAAACTTCCCCATGTTTATCTAATTACCATTTCAAACCTTCTTATACATCAAAGCACTCAGACCAGCATGTATATATACACACGCACCACTAAACTCTATTTTAAAAAAAAAAATTTACAATAGCATTATAGGCAATCTCTTCATGACACCAGTCATGCTGGGGCTCTTTGATGTCACACTCGGTCAAATGCGGCCTTGATGTCAAGGGCAGTCAATCTAACCTCACCTCAGGAGTTCAACTTTTATCCATGTTTGAACTGAGGCTGTAATGAGGTTAGGAGCTGAGTAGCCCTGGCGGAACCCAAACTGGGCATCAGTGAGCAGGTTATTGCTAAGCAAGTGCCACTTGATAGCACAGTTGATGACCCCTTCCATTACTTTACTAATGAACAAGAGTAGACTGATGGGGCAGTAATTGACTGGGTTGGATTTGCCTTGCTTTTTGTGTACAGGACATACCTGGGCAATTTTCTGCATTGCCAGGCAGGTGCCAGTGTTGTAGCTGTACAGCTTGGCTAGGGGCATGGTGAGGTCTGGAGCACAAGGCTCCATTACTATTGCTGGAATATTGCCAGGGACCATAGTCTTTGCAGTATCCAGTGCCTTCAGCAGTTTCTTGATATCACATGGAGTGAATCAAATTGGCTGAAGACTGGCATCTGGGATGCTGGTGACCTCCGGAGGAAGCAGAGATGGATCATCCTCTTGGCACTTTTGGCTGAAGATTGTAGCAAATGCTTCAACCTTATCTTTTACACTGCTGTGCTGGGCTCCCCCATCATTGAGGATGGGGTATTTGTGGAGCCTTCTCCTCCAGTGAGTTGTTTAATTGTCCACCACCATTCACAACTGGATGTGGCAGGACTGCAGAACTTAGATCTGATCTGCTGGTTGTGGGATCACTTAGTTCTGTCTATCACTTGCTGCTTATACTGTTTGGCATGCAAGTAGTCCTGTGTTATAGCTTCACCAGGTTGACACCTCATTTTTAGGTATGCCTGGTGCTGCTCCTGACATGCCCTCCTGCACTCTTCATTGAACCAGCGTTGATCTGCTGGCTTGAAGTTAATGGTAGAGTGGGCAATATACCAGGCCATGAGGTTACAGGTTGTGTTCAAGTACAATTCTGTTGCTGCTGGTGGCCCACAGCACCTCAAAGGTTGGTGAGGATGAGGCCAAGTATGTTTTCCCTCTTGTTTGTTCCCTCACCACCTGCAGCAGACCAAGTCTAACAGATATGTAATTTAGGACTCGACCAACTTGATCAGTCGTGGTGCGACCAAGCCACTCTTGGCAATGGAGATGGACATTGAAGTCCCCACTCAGAGTACATTCTGCGCCCTTGCCACAGAACATACCCAGGGATGGTGATGTCTGAGACATGATCTGTAAGATATGATTCTGTGAATAACTATGTCAGGCTGTTGCTTGATTAGTCTGTGAGGCAGCTCTCCCAATTTTGACACTAGCTCCAGATGTTAGTAAGGAGGACTTTGCAGGCTTGACAGGGCTGAATTTGCCATTGTCATTTCTGGTGCCTAGGTCAATGGCAGGCGGTCCCTTTTCATCCCTTTTTTGAAACTTTTGTAGCAGTTTGGTACAACTAAGTGGCTTGCTAGACCATTTCAGAGGGCATTTAAGAGTCACATGTAGGCCAGACCAGGTAAGACTTCTTACAACAATTGATAATGCTCATTAGATTTTTAATTCCAGATTTTTATTGAATTCAAATTCTACCTTCTGCCCTGGTGGAATTCGAACCTGGGTCCCCAGAGCATTACCCTGGGCCTTTGGATTACTAGTCCAGCGACAATACCACTGTGCTATTGCCTTCCCTTTGTGCATTTTGGCAAGTGGATCTCAATCTCTACTTAACAGCGTGTCCACTTAAATCATTGTCATCTGCATAACTGAACATGGTGGAAAGGAAGAATGAGCTTTCATTGCTAGAGTGACTTTCATAACCTCAACATAAAGTGCCAATGAAGTATGGTCACTATTGCAATTAATGTATTTGAATTCCAGCAACTAGTGTACTCATAGCCAGGTCCAACAAACAGCAGTGAAATCAGTATCTTTACAGTGTAGTAGGAGGCCAGTCGGCCCATCGAGTCTGCGCTGGCTTTCTGAAAGAGCGTTCCACCTGGCCCCACTTCCCTGCCTTATCCCCATAACCTTGCACATTCTTTTCAGGTAGCAATCCAATTCCCTTTTGAATACCTCGAACCTGCCTCCATCTCTGGAAGTGTGTTCCAGACTCCAACCACCCTCTGGGTAAGAGAATTTTTCCCCACATCACATTTACTCCTTTTGCCAATTATTTTGAATCTGTGCCCTCTAGTTCTTGATGTTCTCTTGGCTGGGAACAGTTTCTCACTATTTACCCTGTCCACACCCCCACAGGATCTTGAATACCTCTATCAACTCTCCTTTCAGCCTTTTCTCCAAGGAAAAGAGACCCAACCTCTCCAACCTAGCCTCATAGCAAACCCAAATGGCATGACTCAACATTGATACAATTCGCTTGGTATAACAAAGGTGGATATTTCTTTAGCCCTTGATGTTAATGGCACTTGCCAGTACCCCTTCAATAGATCAATTTTAGAAAGAAATGAGGCACTGCCCACCCTATCGACGCAATCTTCTAACCGAGGAATTGGGTACAAATCTGTCCTCATTACTACATTCACTTTCTGGTAGTCTATACAAAATCTAGTGGACCCATCCGGCTTAGGAAACAATGCTACTCCAGCCACTTTGGCTAGGCTCAATCAATTGGTTGTCTAGCATATACTGGATCTCTTTCTAACTGAGCTTGTTTTTTCTGGGCTCCACCGACAATGATGTTGTTTTATCGGCACTGAGTCTCCTATGTCCACATTATGTTTAGCCAACGTAGCACAACCAGGCGTATCCCTACAAATTCCCTTATACTTCCTAAGTAACCTTATTAGATCTTTCCTTGGTCCTGCCTCTAAATATGAAAACACTGTGTCCAACTGTCCCCGTATTGTCGTATTGGCTAGTCGAATTATAAGAGGTTCGCTTTGGGAATTGTTGTCTACTCCTTCTACCTTACTGTCTTTGTCATCCTCCATTACTCCTACCTCCTGGCACACTTGTTCTGTCTTATCAACTCTGCGATGATATTGCTTCAACATGCTTATGTAACATAACCGTTTCTTCTTCCTATGCTCAGGAGTATCTATCAGGTAAGTTACTTTACTGCCCCTCCTAACTATCTTATAGAGGCCACTGAGTTTCACTTTCAGGGGTTCACCATGCAAAGGTGGTAATACCAATACTTCATCTCCTGCTTGGAACATTCTAGTTGTAGCATATTTGTCTACCCATTCTTTCATTTTGGCTTGGGAATTTTTGAAATGCTCTCATGCTACTTGACATGCTCCTGTGAATCTATCTAGAAACATAGACACGTAATCCAACATGGAGGATTCATCTTTCTGCTTTAGGAACTTTTCTTTAATCACTTTTAATGGACCTCTTATTTCATGACCACAGATCAAGTCGAATGGACTAAATCCAGTAGATTCACTCGGAGAATCTCTGGTAGCAAATAGTTAGAAATCTAATCCTTTGTCCCAATCCTTTGGGTATTCACGGCAATAGGTCTTAATCATGGTTTTGAGAGTCTGATGGTATCTCTCTAAAGCTCCCTGTGTCTGTGGGTGATAGGCGGTAGACTTCAGTTGTTTGATACTCCAGTTGCTGATTATGCCTTGGAAAATTTTAGACATGAAGTTAAAACCTTGGTCAGATTGTATTTCAATTGGTAGGCCATAACGAGTGAAAAACTGAGTTAACTTTTCCACTACCATCTTAGCTGTAATTGTCTATAAAGGAATAGGTTCTAGAAATTGGGTTGTCATATCTATGATTGTAAGGATATACTGATGTCCTGCTTTCGTTTTGGGTAATGGTTCTACACAATCTACTAATACCCGACTGGTTCTTCAAAAACTGGTATGGATATTAAAGGTGCTGGTTTGATTACATGTTGAGGTTTACCTACTACCTGATATGTATGACACATTTTACAAAATTGCACTACATTCTTGTGAAGTCTTGGCCAGGTAAAATACCTGGTTATCTATGCTTGGGTTTTCCATATTCCTACATGACCTGCCATAGGGATTTCATATGCTACTCGCAATATATCCTTACGATATTTGGGCGGTACCACTACCTGATGAACAACTGTCCATTCTTCATCCACAGGTCCATGAGGGTGTCTCCACTTCCTCATCAGAACTCCGTTTTTAAGGTAATAGCACTCCAGAACTCCTCCTGCCTCAGCTTCTGTGTAAGCTGACTGTGCTAACTTGTTTAACTCTGGACCTGTTTTCTGAGCCTCAATTAATGAAGACCTGCCAAACACTTACTTTGAATTATCCTTATCCTGAAAGAAAGTGTTGGCTACTCAAACATCTGCTCATAGCATTACTTTTACCCCTGGTGATGGACTTTGTTTAGCCATTGCTTTGGTCACCACACATGATGGAAATCTACCAGGAATTTGTTCTTGTAACTGCTCTGTCTCTTTAGCCTTTCTCGGACTTTCCATAATTATGAGCAAAGCTATAACCTCCACTCCTGCCAAATCATTCCCCAGGAGTAAATCAATTCCATCTACAGGTAATTTCTTAACCACTCCTACAACCACCGATCCAGACAACAAATCACACTCCAGTTGCACTTTGTACAATGGAAACGGGATATTCTCTCTGCTTATCTCATTTACCGATACTTTACCTTTCATTGAACTCTCTGGAGGGAAAACTAGGTCCTTCTCCAGCAAGAGAGTTTGAGTAGCTCCTGTGTCCCTTAATAGGTTTAGCTGCATCATTTAATGAAAAAGGGGCTATCTTTCCTTTAGACAAAAACACTTTATATCTCTCATCTACCTTATTCACTTCCCCTGCATTCACAGCAGTGGTTACCTCTAGTGCTTTATTTGTAGTTAACGTTACAATTTGATCTGTAGCATTTTCTTTTTGAGTTCCCTTTTCGTACTCACTCTTACGAACTCCAATAAGTCCCTTGGGCTTCCCTCGCATCTTCCATCATCCTGAACGAATGTGTCCCATTTTATTACAATGGAAACACTTTGGCCTTCGAGTTTCACCTCCACCCTCAGTACCTTCCTTCCTGATCTGGGGAGGAGATCTCAAGGTATTCCCAGATATCCATTCTTTACCCTGGCTACTTGCCTTCCTTTCACTCTCCCACTTTCTATCCTTTTCAAATTTATGGGGGTGATGGAAAAACTGTTTAGTTTTATGGATCAGCTCATAACCGTCAGCCATTGCTGCCGCCTGTCTGGCAGTTGCAACCCTTTGGTCTTCAACATGGGTTCTTAATACCGAAGGTAAGGAGTTTTTAAATTCTTCCAAGAGAATGGTCTCTCTGAGAACATCCTAGGTAGTTTCAATTCCTAATGCTTGTAACCACCTGTCATAACTATTTTGCTTAATCCTTTCAAATTTGATGTAAGTTTGCCTAGGCTGTTTCCTTAAATTTCGAAACTTTTGCCTATATGCTTCAGGGACCAACTCATATGCACTCAAAATGGCATTTTTCACCACATCATAATCCCTAGAAGCCTCCTCTAACAGTGAAGCATAAATTTCCTGTGCTCTACCTGTCATTTTGCTCTGCATGGGCAATGTTCGGGTTTCCTTTGGCCAGTTCATCTGTTTAGCTATCTTCTCAAATGAAATAAAGAATGCTTCAACATCACTTTCCTCAAATTTTGGAAGACCTTGTACAAATTTAAACATTTCCCCACTGGGTTCTGGTCTGGAAATAAGTTCTGCCTCACCTACTGATGTCTCTTTTTTTAACTGCCAGCATTTTAAACTGGGATTCTCTCTCTTTCTCTTTCTCTTTCTGTTCTTTCCTGTTCAAGTTTGTTTCTCCATTTCCAACCTCGCCATTTCTAACACCCTTCGAAATGCTCTCCCTCTTTCCTTTTCTTTCTCTGCCCTTTCTGCCTGTTCCCTATGGAATGCCCTGTCTCTTTCCCTTTCTTCTGCCTCCAGTTCTAATTTTTTTATTTGCAGGTGAAATTTGAGCCCTTTCCAATGAACCTCCCCTTGGAGAACTCAGTTTCTCGGGTTTTCCCTTCAATTTCAAATGCTGTGCCATCTCTTCGATTATCTCTGCCTCCCTAGCTAAGTAAATAACTTTTTATTGAACAAACTTTCATTAACCAGTGGCAAAACTACTAACTTCTAACACTATAACTTAAACTATATCCCCTTCTTAAATCCCTATATACAAACACACACACACACACAATATTTTACAATAAATTCCAATAAAATTATTATATCTTACTGACAGCAGCACATTATCTAAATGGAGAGAGATTGCAGAACTCTGAGGTACAGAGGGATCTGGGTTTCCTGGTACATAAATCACAAAATGTTAGTATGCAGGTACAGCAAAAGGTTAGAAAGGCAAATAGAAGGTTGTCATTTATTGCAAGGGAAATGAAATATGAAAGTAGGGATATTTGCTATAGTTGTACCAGGGCTTTGGTGAGACCACATCTGGAGTACTGTGTACAGTTTTGGTCACCTTATTTAAGAAAGGACATAATTGCATTAGTAGCAGTTCAAAGAAGGCTCACTCGATGGATTCCTGGGATGAGGGGGTTATCCTATGAGGAAAGGTTGGATATGTTGGCCCTGTATCCACTGGAGTTTAGAAGAATGAGAGGTGATCTTATTGAAACATTGTAGTAATTATAAGTTAAACCTACCATTCTGTTATGGGAATCATGTGACCTGACAAATCAGCCTTAAGCGTGGTTAATCTTAGGGACGGTATTTTCTAGCCTTGGTCTGGGAATGAGCATGTAGCTTCATCAAGAGCTGCGTAAATAAAGATTACTGTTTCTTAAAATAAACTCGCCCTGCACCCCAAGCTTATTACAAACATATAAGATCCTAAGGAAACCTGACGGAGTGAATACTGAAAGGACGTTTCCCCTTGTGTGAGACACCAGAAGTAGGGGACACAGTTTAAAAACGAAGGGCCTCCAATTTAAGTTTGCAGCGAGGAGAATTTTTTTCTCTGAGGGTCGTAAGTCTGTGGAACTCTTCCCCGGAGAGTGATGGAGGCAGGGTCATTCAGAGTTCAATAGATTCTTGACTAACAAAGGAACCAAAGGGTATCGGGGTGGGCGGGAAAGTGGCGTTGAGACCGCAATCAGATCAGCCATGGTGATATCAGTTATGAGGAGTGTGGCTTATATGTCATTGTGATCTGTGAGTAGACGCAAGAAATAATCTGGGCCACGCCATGCTTGTAAAAGTACAACATGAGGTTTGTAAGGCAATGGCTTTGCACAACACCCAAGATCTGTAGTAACAAGCAGTGAGTGGGAGTTTGTTCTCCCATGACTTCACTTTCCCATTGATGCAAACTCTCCAGGTAAAATTATCACAGCCACTTCTACAGAGAATTGCGATCATTGTAAGGGCACCCACCAGGGCTAGTGCAGCACAGATGCGATACAGCATAAACCTTCCTCTAGGCTGTCCCCACCAAACACTCCCAGGACAGGTACAGCATTGGGTTGGATACAGAGTAAAGCTCCCTCTACACTGTCCCCATCAAACATTCCCAGGGCAGGTACAGCATTGGGTTGGATACAGAGTAAAGCTCCCTCTACACTGTCCCCATCAAACATTCCCAGGGCAGGTACAGCACGGGGTTAGATACAGAGTAAAGCTCCCTCTACAGTTAATTATTTTAATGAGCTCCCCTGGCTAGGGAGATGATTGTAAAATGTGTTTTTGTGCAAGAAAAACTTGCAATTATATATTATTTTGGAGCATCATGAGGTGCTTTGCAACCAATGAACGTTTTGAAGTGTAGTCGTTGTTGTAGGAAACGTGACAGCCAATTTGCGTACAGCAAGCTCCTATAAAAAGCATTGAGATAAATGATCAGATCATCATTCTTAGGTATTGGTTCAGGGATGAATATTGATCAAGACATTGAGAAGTTCTCCCTGTCTCCTCTTTGAAATAGTGCAAGGGGAACTCTGACGTCCATCCGTGAAGGCAGATGAGGCCTTGGTTTAACGTGGCACCTGAAAGACAGCACCTCCATCTCTGCCGCTCTCCTTCAGTATTTACAGGGGGTCCCCGGGCAGTGTGTCAGTATTTACAGGGGGTCCCCGGGGAGTGTGTCAGTATTTACAGGGGGTCCCCGGGGAGTGTGTCAGTATTTACAGGGGGTCCCCGGGGAGTGTGTCAGTATTTACAGGGGGTCCCCGGGGAGTGTGTCAGTATTTACAGGGGGTCCCCGGGGAGTGTGTCAGTATTTACAGGGGGTCCCCGGGGAACGTGTCAGTATTTACAGGGGGTCCCCGGGGAGCGTGTCAGTATTTACAGGGGGACCCCGGGGAGCGTGTCAGTATTTACAGGGGGTCCCCGGGGAGCGTGTCAGTATTTACAGGGGGTCCCCGGGGAGTGTGTCAGTATTTACAGGGGGTCCCCGGGGAGCGTGTCAGTATTTACAGGGGGTCCCCGGGGAGCGTGTCAGTATTTACAGGGGGTCCCCGGGGAGCGTGTCAGTATTTACAGGGGGACCCCGGGGAGCGTGTCAGTATTTACAAGGGGTCCCCGGGGAGTGTGTCAGTATTTACAGGGGATCCCGGGGGAGTGTGTCAGTATTTACAGGGGGTCCCTGAGGGTGTGTCAGTATTTACAGGGGATCCCGAGGGAGTGTGTCAGTATTTACAGGGGGTCCCTGAGGGTGTGTCAGTATTTACAGGGGGTCCCTGAGGGTGTGTCAGTATTTACAGGGGGTCCCCGGGGAGTGTGTCAGTATTTACAGGGGGTCCCGGGGACTGTCAGTATTTACGGGGGGTCCCCGGGGACTGTTTCAGTAGTTACAGAGTGTCCCTGAGGATGTCAGTATTTACAGGGGGTCTCCAGGGAGTGTGTCAGTATTTACATGTGGTCAACGGGGAGTATGTCAGTATTTACAGGGGGTCCCTGAGTGTGTGTCAGTATTTACATGGGGTCACCGGGGAGTATGTCAGTATTTACAGGGGGTCCCTGAGTGTGTGTCAGTATTTACAGGGGGTCCCCGGGGAGTGTGTCAGTATTTACAGGGGGTCCCCGGGGAGTGTGTCAGTATTTACAGGGGGACCCCGGGGAGTGTGTCAGTATTTACGGGGGGGTCCCCGGGGAGCGTGTCATTATTTACAGGGGGTCACCGGGGAGTATGTCAGTATTTTCATGGGGTCACCGGGGAGTATGTCAGTATTTACATGGGGTCACCGGGGAGTATGTCAGTATTTACATGGGGTCACCGGGGAGCGTGTCAGTATTTACGGGGGGGTCCCCGGGGAGCGTGTCATTATTTACAGGGGGTCCCCGGGGAGTGTGTCATTATTTACAGGGGGTCCCGGGGACTGTGTCAGTATTTACAGGGGGTCCCCGGGGTGTGTGTCAGTATTTACAGGGGGTCCCCGGGGGGTATGTCAGTATTTACAGGGGGTCCCCGGGGATTATGTCAGTATTTACGGGGGGGTCCCCGGTGGGTGTGTCATTATTTACGGGGGGTCCCCGGGGAGTGTGTCAGTATTTACAGGGGGTCCCCGGGGAGTGTGTCAGTATTTACAGGGGGTCCCCGGGGGGTATGTCAGTATTTACAGGGGGTCCCCGGGGATTATGTCAGTATTTACGGGGGGGTCCCCGGTGGGTGTGTCATTATTTACGGGGGGTCCCCGGGGAGTGTGTCAGTATTTACAGGGGGTCCCCGGGGAGTGTGTCAGTATTTACAGGGATCCCCGGGGGGGTGTGTCAGTATTTACAGGGGGTCCCTGAGGATGTGTCAGTATTTACAGGGGGTCCCCGGGGAGTGTGTCAGTATTTACAGGGGGTCCCCGGGGATTATGTCAGTATTTACAGGGGGTCCCCGGGGAGTGTGTCATTATTTACAGGGGGTCCCCGGGGAGTGTGTCATTATTTACAGGGGGTCCCCGGGGAGTGTGTCATTATTTACAGGCGGTCCCCGGGGGGTATGTCAGTATTTACAGGGGGTCCCTGAGTGTGTGTCAGTAGTTACGGGGGGTCCCCGGGGAGTGTGTCAGTATTTACAGGGATCCCCGGGGAGTGTGTCATTATTTACAGGCGGTCCCCGGGGAGTATGTCAGTATTTACAGGGGGTCCCTGAGTGTGTGTCAGTAGTTACGGGGGGTCCCCGGGGAGTGTGTCAGTATTTACAGGGATCCCCGGGGGGTGTGTCAGTATTTACAGGGGGTCCCCGGGGGGTATGTCAGTATTTACAGGGATCCCCGGGGGGGTGTGTCAGTATTTACAGGGGGTCCCCGGGGGGTATGTCAGTATTTACAGGGTGTCCCTGGGGAGTGTGTCAGTATTTACAGGGGGTCCCCGGGGAGTGTGTCAGTATTTACAGGGGTGTCCCCGGGGGGTGTGTCAGTATTTACAGGGGGTCCCTGAGGATGTGTCAGTATTTACAGGGGGTCCCCGGGGGGTATGTCAGTATTTACAGGGGGTCCCTGGGGAGTGTGTCAGTATTTACAGGGGTGTCCCCGGGGGGTGTGTCAGTATTTACAGGGGGTCCCTGAGGATGTGTCAGTATTTACAGGGGGTCCCCGGGGGGTATGTCAGTATTTACAGGGGGTCCCCGGGGAGTGTGTCAGTAGTTACAGGGATCCCCGGGGAGTGTGTCAGTATTTACAGGGGGTCCCTGAGGATGTGTCAGTATTTACGGGGGGTCCCCGGGGAGTGTGTCAGTAGTTACAGGGATCCCCGGGGGGTGTGTCAGTATTTACAGGGGGGTCCCCAGGGTGTGTGTCAGTATTTACAGGGGGTCCCTGAGGATGTGTCAGTATTTACGGGGGGTCCCCGGGGAGTGTGTCAGTAGTTACAGGGAGGCGGGGGGGGGTCAAAGTTCTTGTTTTCACGTCTTAAGCATTAAGTTGTGAAAGGATTGCAGTCTGACGGGCTGTGCTGTGAACACTCCTCCTATAGCATCTTTCCACCCCCACTCCTCTCCCCCCAACCCATCGCAGAGTTAAACCTATACAGCAGGAAAGTTAGATGGGCTCCTGCAATCCATCTGATGAGGCCACTCAAATCCACCAAATACAAGGATCTCCCTGCACGTCAACCCCGAATTCAGATCCAGTCTCCACAGACTGAGACTGTTTGGAGAGATCAATGATCTGATTCCAAGGCAGGAACACCATCGAACCATGGAGACTGGCTGTACCTATTCCTGGTGGGAAGAGTTCAGCTACTGAGAGAGCAGGATCGCCACCTGCAGTTCCTTGTATGAAACTGCACATCACAAACAATGAATAACAAAGTTTATCGGTTTAATTCACTCCGTTTTTTAATCTTCACTTTCTTTATTTTCAAATAGAAATTTAGCATCAGCTAATTGTTAGTTTCTGATTGACCTCTCATCGTTGTTGCTCTTCCCAACCTGGGTGATAGTCTGGCTTTGACCTTTGGCCCTCAATAAAGAGTCAGTGAGACTGACACGGTTACAGCCTGGTAGGAATAAAAGCTTCAAGTGAAACCAACGGAAAGAAACTCTTTAACCATTAGTGTCTGCCTCTGAAAAAGTCTGCCATGTCACAGGCACAGGTCAGGGACGCTAAGTGGTTTTGCAAGTCCGTGTTTAACATTTGCTGGAAGTTATGTTTTAAGATATTAAAAAGTTGTTTCGTGGGTAGCACTCTGACTCTCTGAGTCAAGTGGCCATGGACTCACACTAGGGAATTGAGTATTAAATCCAGGCTGATGTTTTTTGGTGCCGTACTGAGGGAGCACTGCACTGTCAGAGGTCCCACATTAAACCCACCTATTCCGTCAGGTGAGACATCAAAGTTCCCTTGTCATTATTTCTGAAAAAGGCTGTGAGTTTGTCCTTGGTGCCCTGATAGAGTTTTTATTGCTCAGCATCACTGAAACAGATGAACTGGCCGTTTATTTCGATGCTGGTTTGTGAGATCTTGCTGTGCGCAAAATGGCTGCACTGTTTCTGACATTATAACAGTGACTACGCTTTCAGTACTTCGATGATGATTGAGAACCATATCGTTAAAGCAAGCTTGCTCGAAGCAATTGTGACATCATGACCTTTGCAGCCAGAAACCAGTCATAGATATGGACCAGACATCAGATCCATCAGGGACATGAATTAGATGCCAGCAGTGCCTTTGGACCTTACAGTTGCCCCACAGTTGAAAATGTGTGTGAGCCCGAGTGTGGGTGTGAGTGAGTATGTATGAATACGCATCAATACGTGTGCATTTGTGAATGTGTTTGTGTAATTGAGTGTGTGTCTGTGAATGTCAGTATGTTTGGCGGGAGTAACTATGACTCTGTTGGTGGTCGTCTCACCCGCGAGTCTGCCTGGAAAATAGTTACAAGACCTGTGTTGGTTTGGTGCTCTCGCCATTCCACAGTGTCGGTCCTGCCTCCTCGTGGCTCCCGCTGGTAACAACGTCACCGTTACCCGAGTTGGCGCACAGAGAGAAAAGGCTTCGTTGGCTGAACGACCTTACAAAGAGCACCGCGTTGGGTGTGGTCTGCGTAGACCGAGCAATTTCGTATAAAAGTGGATGACCGGTGTCGGTCAGAGTGGCCCGGTTGGGAAGCGCCCCGGATAAAAAAAACGTCCCCGCAGCTGTGCCGTTCATAGCAAGTGCAAACGCTACGCAAGTGCTAGTTCAGAGTTCAACGGACTAGAAAAAAAGTCCACCTCAACACAAACCGTCGAGGTGGACCCAAGGCCGAATGGACGTTATTACCTACCCTACTGGGAACCGGTGAAGCAAGCCAGACTGCAGGATCCGGAACCCCCAGCGGCGAATATCATTGAACAAGAGAAGGTATCGGAGTCATGCCCTCTGAGCGAAAGGGAGGTCTCGATAGCCGTAAGAACGCTCACCTTTTATGATACTAAATTCAAGGGAACGGTGACTTTGAACGAGAAGGGGGTCGTGGAGCCCCAAGATGATACAGGTGTTCCACCCACCTATGTCGAGCCAGTGGTGCTGCCACCCAGTGAAGACAGAAGTGTAAGGAGAGAGGTAGAAATCCAATTGACCCGTTGATGGTCTGCTCTGCAATCAGTGCAATCGGCTACTCCCCGGGGTGGGTGAGTTCTGCAAACACATGGCCGTTAGACACCAAATCAAACATGTCCGTACGATACGTACCAAATGCAGGGAAACTGGTGAGAACCATTCCATTGCTTGTCACTATTAGCAAGTGTAAATGGGTCAGGCTGCCCCTCACCAGGTACGATCTTTGAATGTGAACATTGCGAAATGCAATTCACATCTCAAATTGGGCTCAGCCAGCAGGTGCGTCACAGGCACCCCGAGGCACGGAGTAGCAGCTCACCTGCCACAGGGTAAGCCTGGCCGGAGAGAGTACAACGGAACGCAAAGAGAGTAGCAGCTCACCTACCACGGGGTAAGCCTGGCCGGAGAGAGTACAAATGGACGAAAGAGGAAACGGACCTCCTCATAGAATTGGCGAAGCAGTACGAAGGCTGCGCAGATATTAACAAAAAGATTGCAGTCCATCTTACGTCGAAAACAAACGGACAGATTGGTTCTAACAGACGATGTCACCTGAAAGCAGAGCAAAAGTCAACGAGCGTACCAACATCGCAAAGCAGCCAGACGGAAGGTGCTTTGGAAATGGAAACTCCGCAAGAGGGGGATGACGCAGAGGTGGCGCCAGGGATCGGTCCCCGAACGGCAAGGAATGTGCGACCCCCAGCCGGTATCCCGAGATCCAGGGATCTGGACCATCAGCTGAAATCAGCTGAGGAACTGATGATTGTAACCGATTGATCCTGAAACGAGAGCCTTGGCCATCGGCCTCGTGGAAACCACACAGATGCGATACTGAATGAAAGGAAGGTTGATCAAACTGGCAAGTGGTCCAGGAATACAGTAGCTCGCCCAAAAGACGGAAACAGAAACACAAAGGGAAAGAAAAAGTGGGCAGCTAAAAAAGCACATTATAAATCTACACAGTTGGCATATAAGACTGACAGAAGGAAAATAGCACATCAAATCATGGGTGCACCGTCCACCCTGCTATGTCCACTCAGCAAAGCTGAACTAGAGGAGAGTTTTACAGAAAAACTCTCCAAACCCAGTAACAAAGCAAACCTTCAGAAGTTTGCACCATACAAGGGAACGAGAGGCTACGACTCTTTGGAAGAGCCCATAAGTAAGGAAGAGGTTGAACAGGCGATACATGGCATGGATAAGAACACAGCAGCAGGTCCTGATGGGATGAAGTGGGAAAACATCAGTGACATCCAGGGTGGAGTTTGAGGACAGGATTCCACACCTCTTCACCCTCTGGTTCATGTCCAGTTCGATCCCTCGGGTGCTGAAAAAGAGTCGCACGGTTCTCATTCCCAAGACAGACGACGCCGAGAAACTTAAAAGTATAGACAACTGGCGGCCAATAGCGATCGGCCCGATTTTATTACGGCTCTTCACTAAGATCATCGCTAAACGCTTAAGTGAAGCGGTCCAGATCAACCCCAGGCAGAAAGGGTTTCTGGTGGCCACTCCTGGTTGTAATGAGAACATCACGATTCTCAATAACATCATGAAAGGGGCGAAATGCAACAGGAGAGAGCTGGCCATTGTCTTTGTGGACCTGGCTAAGGCGTTTTATTCCGTAGGGCATAAAATGCTCATGAAGGCACTTCAAAGAGTGGGGCTGCCCAAATCATTCATAACCATGACAACAAATCTGTATACGGAAACAAACACATACATTGAATGTAAAGACGGTAGAACAAAACCCATTAACATCACGAGAGGGGTCAAATAGGGTGACCCATTATCACCTATACTGTTTAATATCGCGATGGATCCTCTGATCTGCACCCTACAGGAGGCACAGTTGGGCGTCCACTTGCCCTTTCGGGTAACACAGATGCGTTGTTCAGCTCTGGCGTTCGCTGATGACATTGCTCTGCTCAGTGACTCCCATGCCAGCATGACCAAGAACTTGGCCATTGCACAGGACTTCTGCCAAAAGACGGGGTTGGAGATGAATGCCGGGAAGACCAAGGGCTTTCACTTCATCCACAGAAGGAAGATGTTCCTGTACAACAGTAGAGCGAACTGGCAGCTGAGAGGAGGTCCGATCTCTTATATACCACCAGGAGAGACGGAGAAATATCTGGGTGCCAGTATCGACCCCTGGGTGGGGGTAACTGAGGAGCAATGGGGATCCAAAATCGGTATGTGGATAGAGAATCTGAAGAAGGCAGCACTTCGGCCTATCCAAAGGATTGAAATCCTTAAAACACATCTGATTCCCAGAATCTATTTTCACTTAATCCTCGCAGAGGTCTCACAGAACACACTGGTTAAACTGGATCACGATATCAAGAATGCAACAAAAGAAATCCTCCACCTTGCACCACATACAACCGATGGTTTACTATACAGCAGTAACAGGAATGGAGGTCTCGCCGTGCCGAGACTTGAAGTCCAGATTCCGTCCGCCATTATCCGGAAACTAGAGGCGTTGGAGAGCTCACCGGACGCAGTGATAAAGGCCTCGTTTGAATTCAGTGGCATCGATAATAAACAAACAATCGACTCCCTGAGGAACCTCAAAGTGCTCAGGGAAATCGAAGAATCGCTCAAGGACAATGGGGGTCCAAGAGGGGCACATGAAGGAAATGGGGCGGATGAAGTTGGTATCGCTATGGGATGGACGGATACTACCCAAACGTCCAGACCGAAACCCGTCAACAGATACGTGGCTTGGAGGGAGGTTGAATATTTAAAGTGGACCGAACTCCAATGCCAAGGAACCGGCATCAAGTATTACGGTATTACTAGGCCTCTAATTCCTGGATCAAAACCTGTTTTAACATTAAACAGTCCAGACTCATTAACAGCTTACTACTGCGGTATAATCTCTATCCAACGAGATCCACCTTAAACCGAGGCACACAACACGCAAACAAATCCTGTAGACGATGTGAGGCCCCGTTCGAATCCCTGGCTCACATCTCCGGCAACTGGCCATTCGTTAAAAACGCTCTGATTAAACGACATAACAAAATCCTGGACCGCTTGCAGCAGTTTATCTCCAGGTATGGCTGGACATCTCACTTGGATCCGAGACTCTTCGGGAAGGACAGGTCCGTCTGGAAGCCAGACCTGGTCCTCGTCAAGGACGGAGAAGTAGCGGTGGTAGATGTCACAGTGCGTTTCGAGAGCAATGACAAATCGTTGGAGAAAGCTTGGGCCAAGAAAGAACACAAGTACCAACATCTGAAGGATGAGATACTAGAACTGACAGGGGGGCACGTCAGTGCATTTCTTCAGATTCGTCATGGGAGCAAGAGGGAAGTGGCTTGACTTGAATAACAGCCTCATGCGATTCCTGAAGATCCACAAATACAAATCCTTCGCCCAGCTTATCTCCAGACTGACGATCTCTCTGACCTTGGAATTTTTACAAATCTTTGGAGACCAGTAGTCAAGAGAATCGTTTCACAGAACCCACCTGGTGAGATGTCACAAGACCCAAGATGAAGGACGGAGAGGTGCCACGAGATGGGTATTGTATATCTCCAGAGTGAGAAGTCTAACGCCTGATCCCCGCTGGGCGGGTAAGGTGGATAATTTGTACATATTGGTTAAATGAACATGTTTAGTCTGGCATAGTGGTTTTGGCTTTTACCTTGTTTAGTGGTTTGGGAGGTGGTTGCACGATGTTAATTATAATTATGTTAACTATTACAGCTTTTTCCTGTGTTGATGTAAATAATTAATAAAAAGAACTCATTTTCAGATGAT
The DNA here is from genome assembly GCF_964194155.1 of Cetorhinus maximus. NCBI lineage: Eukaryota > Metazoa > Chordata > Chondrichthyes > Lamniformes > Cetorhinidae > Cetorhinus > Cetorhinus maximus. Next base: position 13,695,922 of record NC_135886.1, read on the forward strand.
GTTATTCAGGGTCGGTCTTCGGACCACTAACCATATGATCGGCTACCTAGTTTCATCAGTACCTATGTGACGAACATCCTCGCTTACTCAAATATTGAGGATCAAGATCAGTTATCCCTGAGCTCCACTTTCACCTGATTCACTACCCTTGGTTGCGGTTTCCTGGAGTTAAGACCCAACGTGGACAAGCCACGTAAATACTCGGGTTGGACGCAACATTAATTGTGCGTATTAAAATAGCCTGTGCTGCATTGCGTTACAACTGAGCTTCTTTCTCAGTCATTTCAGAGGGCAATTAGAATCATTGCTGTGGCCATGGAGATATATTTGGCCAGAGTGGGTAAGAACAGCAGATTTCCTTCCCCAAAAAGATATTAGTGAACCGATTATGGCAGGCTTTGTGGCAGTCCAACCGATTAATTGTCACTGAGATCAGCTTTTTTATTTATAAATTTTTAAAACTAAATTCAAATTCTCAAAGAGCCAGAGTGGAATTGTTCTCTTGATTTTAGCCCAGATTTTCTGGATTACTTTCCTACTAATTTAACACACTGTTTTGCTGATTACCTCAATCTTGGTTCGGTGAAGATCTTTTTATTAAACAGCAGGTGGGAGTATTGAGCCATGGGCTGTAAACATGACAAGTCACAAAATCAGATCAAAGTTGCTTTTATTCTGCGTCTTATCTGTGAAAGGGTTAAACCTATTTACCCTGCCCACCACCTCCTCCCCAGCCACGCTGACCGATACTGGGGTTCAGGGGGTTCAGTTTCATCACCACAGCCACCTGGAAGGAAATGTTAGTAAGTTATCTTGAATGTTTGGGTGTGTGTTTTCACCCAGCCAGATCCAGTTTTGATTTATTCAAACTCTTTCGAGTTATCAACAGTCACAGATTGCAACTCTTTCGAGTACAATCACAATTCTTGGTTTTTCCGGGAGTGGGACATGAACCCACAACCCTTTTGATTTATTCAATGTGCTCACACTTACAGGCCAATTATCAGCCAAATGAATTACTTCTCCAAAGCTAATCCTGAAGGCAAGTTTGTGGTGGCAGACTTGTCAATGAGCCAAAATTTAAATGCCATGATAGAAGAAGCTATATGACTCATTCACCTGCTCACGCTCACTCTCGCACACACTCACTCTCGCACACACTCACACATTTACATTCCCATTCTCTCAATCGCGCGCACACACACACACACACACACGCACACATTGATACATGTTCATACACACGCATTCACTCACGCACACCCATGATCACACTAGCTCGGATTCATATGCTTACACACGTTTTCATATGTGGGTCACTGGATGGAATGAAAGAATTGCATTTATATAACATCTGCCTCAGGATATCCCAATGTGCTTCGAGGCCAATTAATTACGCTTGAAGCATAGTCACTGTCATTCTGTATGCAGCTGCAGCAGCTAATATGTTGCACAGCAAGATCCCGCTGAAGCAATGAGATATGGTGCATTTTTGGTGGTGGTGGTTAATTGAGGAAGGGGGTTTTGGCCAAGACACTGGGAGAATTCCCTGCTGCTCTTCCAATAGTGCCAATTTAGGGCAACCAGACAGGGCCTCAGTGCTCAACTACAGCTCCTCACACCCTGCTTCCTGTAAGGACTCCATCCCATTCTCTCAGTTCCTTCTCCTCCGTCGCATCTGTTCCGATAATGCCGCTTTCCAAAACGGCACTTCTGACATGTCTTCCTTCTTCCTTAACCGGCGGTCCCCCCGCCACTGTCATTGACAGGGCTCTCAACTGTGTCCGGCCCAGCTCCATGCCTCTGCCCTCTGCGGTGGTCACATCGGGTTGCACATAGCTGCACTTTAGCAGCAGTATAGCCCATTGTCTTGCCCTTATGAACCAGTAATCTCAGCTGTTCCAATTGTATTTACAGCTCACCTTCTCTCTGTGTCTGTGGAAATCGTTAAACTCGTTAGAAGCTGCCGAGACTGATTCTGGGGGGGTCTGAGTAATTAGGGAGATCCCAAAGGCCTATACCTCATTTCTATTGGTGAAGAAAGGGGAGAGAGAGAACATGTACCGCAGGCATTTAAACTAGAAGCTTGTAGAAATCAGCAGGGTATTTAAATTTGAGCACAGAGTCAAATGCAAAATCAACAGATCTCTGGTGAGGCTGCAGATGCCCTCCAGGTAGACTGGGCGATGCATCTTCATTTTCTACCCCTAGGACCAGTGTGAAGTAACAGAAGGATCCACAGGCTGCTTAAGATGACTGACAACGTGAACATTCCTTCCTCATCCGTGACCACGTTTATCCCAGATGATACCCCGGGATGGTTATCTCGTGTAAGGAAGGGGAGTTTTGTGGGCTCGCACATGTAGAAGATGGGAGTATCCTAGTGGGTGTCAGCCCTGAGTTTCAAGCTGGTCTCTATGTAATGGGGCTTTTTGGAGTGGGCATTACCCAGCACTGTCTGACTCTGAGCCACTGGCTTACTCCCCATAGAAAACAATATGTGAATGATAGACTCCCACCAGCAGCAGTTGGTGCTGTATGAATTAATTGTTTAAAACTGGAGCTGGATTAGCATCTGGGAATGAGCAGGGCTGAAGATGATGAGTGCAGGCTGAGAGAGTAAATCATTGCACGTCGTGCGCATCTCATCAAGGCTCCTTCACCAGCACCTTCCAAACCCGTAACCTCTACCAACTGGAAGGACAAGGGCAGCAGATAGGTGGGAACACCACCACATCCATGTTCCCCTCCAAGCCACTCACCATCCTGACTTGGAAATATATCGCCGTTCCTTCACTGTCGCTGGGTCAAAATCCTGGAACTCCCTCCCTAACAGCACTGTGGGTGTACCTACACCACGGGCACTGCAGCGGTTCAGGAAGGTGGCTCACCAACACCTTCTCAAGGGCAATTAATGCTGACCCAGCCAGCGACACCCACATTCCATGAAAGAACTTTTTTAAAAAATGGATTGGGGGTGTGCACAGGGAGACAGGGTTCAGTCTGTCCAAAGGAACCTATCCCACCAAAAAGTCTGATTTCTTTTTGTTCACTGGACCACTGATTCTTTTATGAAGATGTGCCTTAGGTCACTGGATAGTTACATGAAAACATGAATGGTCTTCCAGAGCTGATCAGGTCTGCAATTCAACTGGTGAAACCAGTTAGCTGGCCTCACACTTCTAGGAGTGCCCAGGATATTTGCAATGAATCATGGAGATGTTGTTAACAGACTGGTAACAGGTAGTCCAAGCACTTCCCTGCTCCAGCAACAGAACCCTGCCTAAGCCATTGACCAGGTCTGCAGGACACATGGAATGGAGCGGGAGGGGTGAGATAGTGTAAGTTGCAATATCAGGCCACAGCCCTGTATCAATGCAATATCAGGTTGCCAACTCCTCCAAGATAGCGAAACAGAGTTGACATTTCGAGTCCGTGTGACTCAAAGAGTCATACGGACTCGAAACATTAACTCTGCTTCTCTCTCCACAGATGCTGTCAGCCCTGCCGGGCTTTTCCAGCATTTTCTGTTTTTATTTCAGATTTCCAGTATCCGCGGTATTTTGCTTTTATCCTCCAGGATAGACCTGGAAACTCCAGGAATGAAGGGTTGATCTCCAGGACGCTGCTGTGGCAACACCCCGAGTGGAAAAAAAACCAAAGGGGCATTAAAAAACGGTGGGGTAGAGTTTCCACAATTGTGCCTTAAACATGCTCAAATATGTGCTGCTTGGGTTACAGTTCAAGTTTTCAATAAAAGTTGTTTGCATAATCACAGAGGTAAAATCTTCCCTGAACCGTTGCAACTGGGCAGCAGAACATGACAGAATAATTACTCCCTTTTCTTTCTATTAGAGAATCCTCCTTGATGGATTTCAGAGTGGAGAGCGGTGTGGTTGTATGAAAAGAGCTGAAAATGAGTTCATCACCAAAAATAACCAGGGTGTCCAGTCCTCATCCTGTGAGTAACCTGATTTAAAATAGCTGAAAATTACTTTCAACATCCCACTGAGCCATATAATCATCCCATTACTGTACATCAGTCAGCTTCTTAGTAAATTAAGTACATTTGGATGTGAAAAATCTGTTAAACCTTTCCTCCTAACGCCTGTGCACCTACGAAAATGAAGGCAACGTGAAGAGCCTCACAAAGAAATACAATCGACGGACTCTCACAATTTACATCCGGGTGGATGTCCAGTTTTGTGAGCAAATGAAATCTTGCGCCAGCACAAACGATCACTGAAAGCATGGACAGAAGCAGTTTCGGGTGTAATTCGGGTTTAAATTGCCCTTGATGTTTTGCACTGGTTCAGCAGATTCCCCCCCAAATTGCTGATGTAACAAGATTTTGTTTAAAGTTTATTAAATATCACCGATGGGAAGGAAATCTTTTTGACTGACGGGGAAGGATCATCCAATCGGGTAACTAAGGATGAGAGTCTCTTTGCTTTCCAGTCGGCTTTGGGAATGGGGTGGGATGGGGTGAGAATGGACAAGCCAGGCATCCAATGGCGGGGAGTGTGGGGGGATTGTGGGCGTGCGGAGGTAGAAGGCCAGGTGATTAAAACGTCTAGGAACAAATCTGCATCAATTCCTCGGAAGATTGAGAGATTTCCCAGCGTGTTGTCCACTGGCAGTTTTCTTCACCTCCTGTTGGGTTCAGATGAGTGGAAGAGTGAGGTGGGCAGGAAATTGGTGCGTTAAATATAAATTGGAACGAGGGCAAAGTTTCCTGTGGTTGCAGAGCAGTACAGAATGAATGCAGTGACTTGTTGAGTCTTCGCAAAGACTTGCCACCAGAAAATGACAGAGGAAGAGGTTTGTAATTAGCCCAGACCAGGGCTGGAACCGTGAATAAACAAGACATAATCAGAGGTTAGTGCAAAGTCAGGTGGTATAACATTTAATTGTGGTGTAGTTATATAGTGGCCCCAGAGTAATCAAAATGTGCTCTTTCTTGATGTTTCCTACAGTCAACGAGATGCAGCCAACAAGTAACAGTTCATCTGTATTCTGGATACGTTTAAAGTGAAAATGAAATCTATTCTGCAGTGTTTCATATCTGACTATTAATCTTCCCCCCGCAATGGCCTCTCTGCCCATCCCTCATTGCCCTCGAGAAGGTGGTCCGGAGCCTCCTTCCTGAGCTGCTGCAGTCCTTGTGGCGAAGGTGCTTCCAGGTGCTGTTAGGTAGGGAGTTCCAGGATACTGATCCAGTGACGATGAAGGAATGGCCAGAGGATGTCCTGCCTTGTGTCCGGTACATCGATAACTGCTTCGATGCCGCTTCATGCTCTTGTCTGGATCTGGAAAAATGTATTAATTTTGCTTCCAATTTCCACCCCTCCATCATTTTCACGTGGTCCATCACTGACGCTTCCCTTCCATAAGACTATAAAACATAGGAGCAGAAATTAGGCCATTCGGCCCATCGAGTCTGCTCTGCCATTCAAACATGGCTGATAAGTTTCTCAACCCCATTCTCCCGCCTTCTCCCTGTAACCTTTGATCCATTTACCAATCAAGAACCTATCTATCTTGGTCTTAAATACACACAATGACCTGGCCTCCACAGCCTTCTGTGGCAATGAATTCCATAGATTCACCACTCTCTGGCTAAAGAAGTTTCTCCTCATCACTGTTCTAAAAGGTCTTCCCTTTACTCTGAGGCTGTGCCCTCGGGTACTAGTCTCTCCTACTAATGGAAACATCTTCCCCACATAAACTCTATCCAGGCCTTTCAGTATTCTGTAAGTTTCAATCAGATCCCCCCTCATCCTTCTAAACTCCATCGAGTATAGACTCAGAGTCCTCAAACGTTCCTCATATGTTAAGCCTTTCATTCCTGGGATCGTTCTTGTGAACCTCCTCTGGACCCTCTCCAGGGCCAGCACATCCTTCCTGAGATACGGGGCCCAAAATTGCTCACAATATTCTAAATGTGGTTTGACCAGAGCCTTATAAAGCCTCAGCAGCACATCCCTGCTTTTATATTCTAGTCCTCTCGAAATAAATGCCAACATTGCATTTGCCTTCCTAACTACCGACTCAACCTGCAAATTAACCTTAAGAGAATCCTGGACAAGGACTCCCAAGTCCCTTTGCACTCCAGATTTCTGAATTCTCTCCCCATTTAGAAAATAGTCTATGCCTTCATCCCTTCCTTGACCTTTCTGTCTCAATTTCTGGGGATAGACTGTCCACCAACATTCATTACAAGCCTACCAACTCCCACACTACTTTGACTACAGTTCCTCACACCCTGCTTCCTGTAAGGACTCCATCCCATTCTCTCAGTTCCTTCGCCTCCGTCGCATCTGTTCTGATGATGCCACTTTCAAAAACAGTCCCTCTGACATGTCCTTCTTCTTCCTTAACCGAGGTTTTCCACCCACGGTGATTGACAAGGCCCTCAACCGTGTCCCGCCCATCTCCTGCGCATCCGCCCTCACACCTTCCTCTCCCTCCCAGAACCATGATAGGGTCCCCCATGTCCTCACTTATCACCCCACCAGCCTCCACATTCAAAGGATCATCTTCCGCCAACTCCAGCATGATGCCACCACCAAACACATCTTCCCTTCACCCCCCTGCAGGGATCGTTCCCTCTGGGACACCCTGGTCCACTCCTCCATCACCCCCGACACCTCAACCCCCTCCCACGGCACCTTCCCATGCAACCGCAGAAGGTGCAACCTGCCCCTTTACTTCCCCCCTCCTCACCATCCAAGGGCCCAAACACTCCTTTCAAGTGAAGCAGCACTTCGCTTGCACTTCCCTCAATTTAGTCTACGGCATTCGCTGCTGCCAATGCAGTTTCCTCTACATTGGAGAGACCAAACGCAGACTGGGTGACCGCTTTGCGGAACACCTTCGGTCTGTCCGCAAGCATGACCCAGATCTCCCTGTCACTTGCCATTTCAACACTCCACCCAGCTCTCATGCCCACATGTCCGTCCTTGGCCTGCTGCATTGTTCCAGTGAAGCCCAACGCAAACTGGAGGAACAGCACCTCATCTTCCGACTAGGCACTTTACAGCCTTCCGGACTTAACATTGAGTTCAACAGCTTCAGACCACGAACTCTCTCCTCCATCCCCACCCCCTTTCCGATCCCCCTTTTTCCAATAATTTATATAGATTTTTCTTTTCCCACCTATTTCCATTATTTTTAAATGTACTTCCATCTATTGTTTTATCTCTACCTTTTAGCCTATTTCGATCCTCCCCTCCCCACCCCCACTCGGGCTATCTGTCCCTTGCTCGTCCTGCTTTCTACCCTTAATGTGCCCGTTAGCACATTTCTTAGCTAATATCACCACCTTCAACACCTCTTTGTCCTTTTGTCTGTGACACCTTTTGGCAATCTCCACGTATCACTGGCCCTCTATCCAGCTCTACCTGTCCCACCCCCCCTTAAACCAGCTTATATTTCACCTCTGATGAAGAGTCATTCGGACGCGAAACGGTAACTGTATCTCTCTCCGCAGATGCTGTCAGACCTGCTGAGTTTTTCCAGGTGTTTTTGTTTTTGTTCTAGATTTCCAGCATCCGCAGTATTTTGCTTTTACCTTTTAAGATGTCCATGCGTCAACAGTTCCAATGGAAGCTTGGAGCTGTATTTATGCTCACCGTTACAGGAAGTGTTCAATGGCTGCAGACTAATCGCTTGCTCAATTATGGGCGGTGGTATTTTAATGACATGCAAATCACAGGAATATTTCAGACATTTTTTTCACACAGTTGGAATCACAAATACTGGTTGCTAGTGGTGCTGGCAGACCCACTGTTGCTACAAAGTGTGAGGGAGGGAATTTAAATGCCTTGAAGGGGATGCAATTGATCATAAACCAGTCAATTACACTCCCCTTGCACAACTTTTTGAAATAGTTTTGTGCTTGCGTACACACAAGGAAGCCACAACATGCTTGAGAAAGTGCATGTTCTCATAGTGACTCAGAGTGAACTGTAACCCACAAATGGGCATGTGCAAACTCTCTCACGCACACATAAAAACTTTTGCCCTTTCAACCTGCTCTGCCATTCAGTAAGATCTTGGCTGATCTTCTACCTCAACTCCACTATTCCCATATGACTTAATTCCCTTATTGCCTAAACAACTACCAACCACTGTTTCAACTGAGCATTCGCAGCTCTCTGGGCTACAGAATTCCAAAGATTCACAATGCTTTGCAAGAAGAAATTTTTCCTCATCTCAGTCCCACATGGCCAACCTCATGTTCTAGATTCAACAACCAGGGCAAACTTTTTCTCAGCGTCTACTCGCTCACACACACTCTCACACACACTCTCTCTCTCTCACACACACACTCTCACGCACTCTCTCGCTCTCTCTCACACACACACTCTTACACACACGCACTCACACACACACACACACACACACTCTCTCTCTCTCTCTCTCTCTCACAAACACTCTCACAAACACTCTCTCACACACACACGCACTCTTACACACTCTCGCTCACACGCACTCTCGCTCACACGCACTCTCGCTCACACGCACTCTCGCTCACACGCACTCTCTCTCACACACACACTCTTACACACACGCACTCTCACTCACACACACACACTCTCTCTCTCTCACAAACACTCTCACAAACACACGCACTCTTACACACTCTCGCTCACACGCACTCTCGCTCACACGCACTCTCGCTCACACGCACTCTCGCTCACACGCACTCTCGCTCACACGCACTCTCGCTCACACGCACTCTCGCTCACACGCACTCTCTCTCACACACACACTCTTACACACACGCACTCTCACTCACACACACACACACTCTCTCTCTCACAAACACTCTCACAAACACACGCACTCTTACACACTCTCGCTCACACGCACTCTCGCTCACACGCACTCTCGCTCACACGCACTCTCGCTCACACGCACTCTCGCTCACACGCACTCTCGCTCACACGCACTCTCTCTCACACGCACACTCTTACACACACGCACTCTCACTCACACACACACACACTCTCTCTCTCTCACAAACACTCTCACAAACACACGCACTCTTACACACTCTCGCTCACACGCCCTCTCGCTCACACGCCCTCTCGCTCACACGCCCTCTCGCTCACACGCCCTCTCGCTCACACGCCCTCTCGCTCACACGCCCTCTCGCTCACACGCCCTCTCGCTCACACGCCCTCTCGCTCACACGCACTCTCACACACACGCACTCTCACACACACTCTCACCCATACAATCACACACACTCACTCGCTCTCACACACAAACACACACTCACTCAGAAACACTCATGCACACGCACATGAACACAATTGAAAAGGACGATGCAGGTATAGACATCTGGGTGGAGGACTGAGAAATGTTAGAGGAAATTAACATAGAGAGGAGGTACTAGTGGGTTTAGTGTCCTTAAAAGTGGATAAATCTGCAGGCCCAGTTGAGATGTATCCCAAGCTGTTGAGGGAGGCAAGGGAAGAGATATCAGGGGCCCTGGCAGTAATTTTCAAATCCTCTCTGGCCTCCAGTGATGTGACAGAGGACTGGAGGACTGCTAATGTTGTCCCATTATTAAAAAAGGGAGGAAGGGATAAACCAGGAGATTACAGGCCAGTCAGTCTAACCTCGGTGGTGGGGAAGTTACTAGAAAGAATTCTGAGGGAGAGAATATATCTGCACTTGGAGAGACACAGATTAACCAGGGATAGTCAGCATGGATTTGTTAAGGGAAGGTCGTGTTTGACAAATTTGATTGAATTTTTTGAGGAGGTAACCAGGAGTGTTGATGAGGGTAATGCATTTGATGTGGTCTACATGCACTTTAGCAAGGCTTTTGATAAGGTCCCTCAGCACAGACTGGTCAAGGAAGTAAAAGCCCTTGGCCACAGGGGAGATGCCAGAGGACTGGAGAACAGCTAATGTTGTTCCGCTATTTAAGAAGGGTTGTAGAGATAAGCCAGGGAACTACAGGCTAGTGAGTCTCACGTCAGTGGTAGGGAAACTACTGGAGAAAATTCTGAAGGAGAGAATCTATCTCCACTTGGAGAGGCAAGGTTTGATCAGGGATAGTCAGCATGGCTTTGTCAGAGGGAGGTCATGCCTAACAAATTTGATTGAATTTTTTGAGGAGGTGACCAGGTGTGTAGATGAGGGTAGTGCAGTTGATGTAGTTTATATGGATTTCAGCAAAAGCCTTTGACAAGGTCCCACATGGGAGACTTATAAAGAAGGCAAATGCACATGGGAAACAGGGTAATTTGATAAGGTGGATTCAAAATTGGCTTTGTTGTAGGAGACAGAGGGTGATGACAGAAGGGTGCTTTAGTGACTGGAAGCCAGTGTCCAGTGGCGTGCCACAGGGATCTGTGCTGGGTCCTCTTTTTTTTGTCATTTATATAAACGACATAGATGACTATGTGGGGGGTAGGATTAGTAAGTTTGTGGATGACACAAAGATTGGTCGGGTGGTTAACAATGAGGTTAAGTGTCTTGGGCTACAGGAAGATATAGACGGGATGGTCAAATGGGCAGATAAGTGGCAGATGGAATTTAACCCTGAAAAGTGTGAGGTGATACACTTTGGAAGGAGTAATTTGTCAAGGAAGTATTCAATGAACGGCATGACATTAGGAAGTTCTGAGGAACAAAGGGATCTTGGCGTGTGTGTCCATAGATCTCTGAAGGCAGAGGGGCATGTTAGTGGGGTGGTGAAAAAGGCATATGGGACACTTGCCTTTATCAATTGAGGCATAGATTACAAAAGTAGGGAGGTCATGTTGGAGTTGTATAGAACCTTGGTGAGGCCACAGCTGGAGTACTGTGTGCAGTTCTGGTCGCCACATTATAGGAAGGATGTGATTGCACTGGAGGGGGTGGAGAGGAGATTCACCAGGATGTTGCCTGAGATGAAACATTTAAGTTATGAAGAGAGGTTGGATAGACTTGGGTTGTTTTCGTTGGAGCATAGAAGACTGAGGGGCGACCTGATTGAGGTGTACAAGATTATGAGGGGCATGGACAGGGTGGATAGGGAGCAGCTGTTCCCCTTTGTTGAAGGGTCAGTCAAGAGGGGACATAAGTTCAAGGTGAGGAACAGGAGGTTTAGGGGGGATGTGAGGAAAAACTTTTTTAACCAGAGGGTGGTGACAATCTGGAATGCACTGCTTGGGAGGGTGGTGGAGGTGGGTTGCCTCACATCCTTTAAAAAGTACCTGGATGAGCACTTGGCACGTCATAACATTCAAGGCCATGGGCCAAGTGCTGGTAAATGAGTTTAGGTAGGTAGGTCAGGTGTTTCTCACGTGTCGGTGCAGACTCGATGGGCCGAAGGGCCTCTTCTGCACTGTGTGATTCTGTGATCCAAGGCATAGTGGCACATTGGATTCAAAATTGGCTGAGAGGCAGCAAGCAGAGGGTGATGGTAGAGGGATGTTTCTGTGACTGGAAGTCTGTTTCCTGTGGGGTTCCGCAGGGCTCAGTGCTGGGGCCCTTGCTGTTTGTGGTGTACAGAAATGATTTGGACTTTAATGTAGGGGGTATGGTCAAGAAGTTTGCGAATGAGGTGAAAATTGATAGGGTGGTAAATAGTGAGGAGGATAGCTGTAAACTGCAGGAGGATATCAATGGACTGGTCAGGTGGGCAGAGCAGTGGCAAATGGAATTGAACCTGGAAAAGTGTGAGTCACAGAATCTTAACAGCACAGAAGGAGACCATTCGGCCCATCATGTCTGCACCAGCTCCCCAAATGAGCATCATAGTGCCATTGCCCTGCCTTTTCCCCGTACAAATAATCATCTCATGTCCTCTTGACTGCCTCGATTGAACCTGCCTCCACCACACTTCCAGGCAGTGCATTCCAGACCCGAACCACTCGTTGTGTGAAAAAGTTTTTTCTCACGTCACACTTGCTACTTTTGCAAATCACTTTAAATCTGTGCCCTTCTCTAGTTCTTGATCCTTTCATGAGCGGGAACAGCTTCTCCCTATCGACTCTGTCCCAGCCCTCTCATGATTTTGAACATCTCTATCAAATCTCCTCTCAGCCTTCTTCTCTCCAAGGGGAACAGTCTTTTCCTCCTTGTGCAAAGTCAGGGGGTTAGGAGGCCTGACTCTCGAGACTTAGCTGGCTGTAAGGTGCTTTGCTACGCTGTAAAAGGAGCTATCTAAATGTAAGTTTAGATGCAGCTTTGGCAAACCAGCTCTCAAGATCAAACAGCTTCCGGCCTGTGTGTAAATAAATGAGTGGGAGCATTTGTACAATTCCATTAAAATCCTTCAATTTGGTCCTCCCACAAAGTGCCTCAGAGCTGAGTAGTGCAGCCTTTAGTCACTGCCTCCCGAGGAGCCTTGTCTGACAAATCCTGGCAGCAGAGCAGCTGGTGACACAGGGAGTGTCAAGCAGAGGAGTAGGGGGGGCAGGGGAGGTGTGGGGAGGATGGGGGGGTGGTGCGGGGGTGGGGGCTGGGGCCTCTGCCTGTAGCGTGGGTGGAATTCAGGAGAAAACAATGTGCAACACCAGGGAATGCCAGGGATGTGGGACTGAGCCTGGGACAGGCAGCTGGGGCTGAGGCTGTGGAGTTCATTCAAATGTGCTTACTGGATACGGCAAGGATTTTGGAAACAGCAGCTGGATTGGATTTGAAGGGCTGCAGATTGGCTTGACAGAGCTTCCAATGACAAACCAATTAGCTCTCACTCAGTGAGCTGCTCTCTGGGGAATGGAACCTATAGCCAGCTCACATATCAAAACAAATTCGAATGTTTCTGCTCTTAGTGAGAAGCTAACCATTACTGATCTGCATAACCCAGTGCAGCGCCGGGAGAGGGAATGCTGCACTGTTAGAGGTGCCGTATTTTGGATAACAAGTAATATGGAGATCCCGTCTGCCCTCTTAGATGGATGTAAATAATCCACGATTTGAGGATGGGCTCTTTCGAGTGTCCTCAGCTTACATTAATCCCTCAAGCAGCTTCACCAGCTAAAACATAGAGAACGTGCATTTCTATAGCACCTTTCATGACCTCAGGACATCCCAAGGTGCTTGTACAGCCAATGAAGCACTTTTGAAGTGTAGTCACTGTTGTAATGTAGGAAATGTGGCAGCCAATTTGCACACAGCAAGCTCCCGCAAATAGCACGATAATGACCAGAAAATGTTATTTTTTTAGTGATGTTGATTGAGGGATAAAGTCAGCAGGGAGAACTTGCCTGCTCTTCTTTGAAATACCACCAGATGATCTTTTATGTCCACCTGAGAGCACCAGATGGGGATCTGGTTTAATGTCTCACATGAAAGACAGCACCTCCCTCAATACTCCATTGCAGTGTCAGTCTGAATTAAGTACACAAGTCTTTAAATCCACAACCTCCTAGTTCAGAGGCAAAAATGGTACGCACTGAGCTAGGGGAGTGAAGCGAGGTTAAAGATTGACACCAGGTTTCATGATTTCTTTGGATGGGATTGTGGTCTGTATACACCCCAGATGTAACCCGGCCAAAGGGAGAAAGGAGGCTGATGACAGCAGCTCACTCTCAATATACCTAACCCGCCCCTCAGCGTTGACAGCATGCCCAACACGGTCCATCAGCCAAGAAGACAAAATCTGAAAATCTCAGGAATCATCTGTATATCCCCAAAGCCCTGTGCATAATCTACAAGGGCAAGTCACGAGGGTGATAGAATACTCTCTACTTGCCTGAGTTCAGCTCTTAGAAGCTTAAGGACAAAGCAGGTCACTTGATTGGCACCCTATCCACCAGCTTAAACATTCACTCCCTTCACCAATGACGCACAGTGGCAGCAGTGTGTACCAACTACAAGATGCACTGCAGGAGGCGGTGGCATAGTGGTATTGCCACTGGGATAGTATTCTGGAGACCCAGGGCAATAATCTGGGCACCCGGGTTCAAATTGTCAGATGGCACACTGCACTAACACAATGCATTGTCACATTGTACTATCACACTGCACTAACACAATGCACTGTCACACCACTGTCGCATTGCATTGTCACACTGCACTGTCACACAGCATTGTCACTTTGCACTAACACACTGCATTGGCACACTGCATTAACACGCTGCATTGTCACACTGCACTGTCACACTCCAATAACACACTGCATTGTCACACTGTACTAACACAATGCACTGTCACACTGCATTGTCACATGGCACTAACACACTGCATTGTCACATGGCACTAACACACTGCATAGTCATGCTGCACTGTCACATTGCACTAATACAATGCATTGTCACACTGCATTGTTGCGCTGCATTGTCACACTGCATTAACATACTGCACTACCACACTCCAATAACACACTGCATTGTCACACTGTACTAACACACTGCATTATAACACTGTACTAACACACTGCATTGTCACACTGTACAAACACAATGCATTGTCACGCTGCACTGTCACACTGCACTAACACAATGCATTGTCGCACTGCACTGTCACACTGCACCAACACACTGCATTGTCACACTGTACTAACACACTGCATTGTCACACTGTACAAACACAATGCATTGTCACGCTGCACTGTCACACTGCACTAACACAATGCATTGTCGCACTGCACTGTCACACTGCACCAACACAATGCATTGTCACGCTGCACTAACATAATGCATTGTCACACTGCTCTGTCACATTGCATTAACAAACTGCACTGTCACACTGCAATAATACTGCATTGTCACACTGCAATAATACTGCACTGTCACACTGCAATAATACTGCACTGTCACACTGCAATAATACTGCACTGTCACACTGCAATAACACAATGCATTGTCACGCTGCACTGTCACACTGCACTAACAAACTGCATTAACACACTGCATTGTCACACTGCCATAACACACTGCATTGTCACAATGTACTAATAAACTGCATTGTCACGCTGCACTGTCACAATGCATTGTAACATTGCACTGCATTAACACACTGCAGGGTCACTCTGCACTGTCAAACTGCACTAACACACTGCGTTGTCGCACTGCATTAACACGCTGCACTGTTGCACTGCACTGCCACACTGCCATAACACACTGCATTGTCACAATGTACTAATAAACTGCATTGTCACGCTGCACTGTCACAATGCATTGTAACATTGCACTGCATTAACACACTGCAGTGTCACTCTGCACTAACACTCTGCATTGTAACATTGCACTGTCATACTGCATTAACACACTGCGTTGTCGCACTGCATTAACACGCTGCACTGTTGCACTGCATTAACACGCTGCACTGTTGCACTGCATTAACACACTGCACTGTTGCACTGCATTGCCACACTGCAATAACACACTGCATTGTCACACTGTACTAACACACTGGACTGTCACACTGCACTAACACAATGCATTGTCACGCTGCACTGTCACACGGAACTAACAAACTGCAATAACACAGTGCATTGTCACACTGCACTAACACATTGCACTGTCGCACTGCACTGTCGCACTGCATTAACAAACTGCAATAACACTGCACTGTCACACTGCAATAACACTGCACTGTCACACTGCAATAACACTGCACTGTCACACTGCAATAACACTGCACTGTCACACTGCAATAACACTGCACTGTCACACTGCAATAACACTGCACTGTCACACTGCAATAACACCACACTGTCACACTGCAATAACACAATGCATTGTCTCGCTGCACTGTCACATTGCACTAACAAACTGCACTGTCACACTGCATTGTCACACTGCACTATCACACTGGATTGTTGTGCTGCATTGTCACGCTGCATAAACACACTGCATTGTCACACTGCACTGCCACACTGCCATAACAAACTGCATTGTCACAATGTACTAATAAACTGCATTGTCACGCTGCACTGTCACAATGCATTGTAACATTGCACTGCATTAACACACTGCAGTGTCACTCTGCACTGTCACGCTGCACTAACACCATGCATTGTCATGCTGCACTATCACAATGCATTGTAACATTGCACTGTCACACTGCATTAACACACTGCAGTGTCACTCTGCACTGTCACACTGCACCAACACTCTGCACTGTAACATTGCACTGTCATACTGCACTGTCACACTGCGTTGTCGCACTGCATTAACACGCTGCACTGTTGCACTGCATTGCCACACTGCAATAACACACTGCATTGTCACACTGTACTAACACATTGGACTGTCACACTGCACAAGCACAATGCATTGTCACGCTGCACTGTCACGCTGAACTAACACACTGCACTAACACAATGCATTGTCGCACTGCATTGTCGCACTGCACTGTCGCACTGCGTTGTTGCACTGCATTGTCACACTGCATTGTTGCACTGCACTGTCTCACTGCACTGTCTCACTGCATTGTCACACTGCACTAACACAATGCACTGTCACACTGCACTGTCGCACTGCGTTGTTGCACTGCATTGTCACACTGCATTGTCACACTGCATTGTCGCACTGCACTGTCTCACTGCACTGTCTCACTGCATTGTCACACTGCACTAACACAATGCACTGTCACACTGCACTGTCGCACTGCATTGTCACACCACTGTCACACTGAACTAACACGATGCACTGTCACACTGCAATAACACACCACACTGTCACGCTGCGCTAAGACAATGCATAGTCACACTTCATTGTCACACTGCACTGTCGCATTGCATTGCATTGGCACACTGCATTGTCACATTGCACTAACACATTGCAATAACACATTGCATTATTGTACTGCACTAACACACTGCATTATTGCACTGCACTAATGCACTGCATTGTCACACTGCACTAATACACTGCATTGTCACACTGCACTAACACATTCAACTGTCACATTGCACTAACAGACTGAATTGTCACACTGCATTAATACACTGCTTCATCTGGCTTCATTATACTTATGTTCTAACGGTTGACCTAGATTAGAGTGAGTAAACATGTCAAATATTTACAATGGAGTCAGTTGTAAGGCATCTGCTGTATCTGAATGAAACAAATAATTGAATCCACCACCAACAACAGAACACACAATAACTACAACTTGGCGAAGTTACTCACCCAGCTTCCAAATTACAGTGGTTGTTTACACATATTCCTAACATTGGATCAAGTATAAATACTATGCGTTGCAAGTAGGACATTGTATAGAAAGCAATGGAGTGCAATATGGAACAATCTGTTCATTTTGAACTATATTCAGTTCAGCAATGATTAATCTCAGCATTGTACTCAGTGCTATCAAAGCTCTTATACCAGTTCCTGCTGTCTAGTTATGTGTTTCTGTAATCTATGATTTCCCGCTTAGTAAATACTAATATTAAGAACAGAGAATTGCAACAACTGGATCTGATGGCTGAGTTTTGTGGACTATATTGAGTAAAGTGTAGGCTATGTTTCCTATCCCATTGTGTGAACTTGTATCAGTAACCAGCTCAATGCAGATGGTCAATCAGCTGTGAATTGATGCTGAAGTTATTGAACTAATGGTGAGAGGTTTTTATAATTCTTTCACATGCTGTGGGTGTCGCTGGCTCAGTCAGTGTTTATTGTCCAGCCCGGCTGATGGCTGCAGCTTTGGACTCTGCCAAACTGTTAAAGAACCCCAACAAACGTGCAAGAGTGTTAGATACTTTACTGTGTGTCACATACACATGTGGCAGAATTTTTAGCTTGGCATGCGGGTGCACATCAACCCGCTTGAGCGTTAAATAGCGCGTGATGATGTTGGGCGAGTGTTGACACGCGCGATATTTTGGTCGGCGGGTGCGCCCGAAAGTCGGAAGCACGCCCGCCGACAGCTGAGGGCAATTAAGCCCATTAAAGCTTCAATTGTCCCCAATTTTTAGTGGTCCATCCGACCTTACGGTTGGCGGACGGGTGAATTTGCCAGGGGGCATTTGCATTTTTGATGAAGCCTCATCCAAGGGCGGGATGAGGTTTCCGTTATTAAATTAAAAAAAAAAATATATGGACAGAATTTTCATCGTGTGTATGTTCAAGTGGCCGATTCTGACGCTCGGACATTTTTTCCCGAATTTTGAAATCTTTGTTTATTGCTTTTAAATTCTTCAGCTCCCTGAGGCAGCTGTCTTCAGGGAGTTTTCACTCTGCGCTTTCCCCCCACACCCACACCCGCACCCACGTCAGCGCTCGCCCTCCTCCTGCCCCCACCCCGGCAGCGCTGAGCATTTCAGCGTACCTTTCACGCTGACTGGCTGTTTATTGACCAGCCAGTGTGAAATCATAGTCGGGGGCCAATCGCGGGCAGCGGTTTGTTCCCGGGCCTGCTGATCCCGCCCGCACGCCACCCATAATGTTATATACACATTCTTATACAGGTACACTCTCAAAACCGGCAACCTTGGGATCGAGGCCGTGTTGGATTTTGGATTTTGCTGGATTTCGGGTCGGGTGCCGTGGGTGGTTCAGGCCAATCCAGGTGGTGTGGGGTCAAGGGTCACTTGGAGCGCAGGAACGGACTGGCTGTAGTAATTATAGTTTTGATAAACATAGGAATGTTGCTTTAAGAATAATCCTGTGCAGTCAGATCACATGATCTGTATAAACCAATGGGTTAGCAGCGCAGGGAACCTCTAGGAGAGAGTTCTTCTTTAGTTATAGAGTCTGATGCACGTGTGTAGTTGCTGCTGCTGTCTTGTAAATAAAGTTCAATGTTTCCACCCAGAAAAATTGCCTGAAAGATCAACCCTATAACACTGGCGCACAAGCAGTAAAGCAGATAACAAGTCCGACGCTGTGCAGCACCTGGACAAATCGTCCAGGTAAGTTCATTTTAATTGAGTAAAATATAAAATATCATGCATGGCACATCCTAAAAATGTCTGGTCTTTGAACAACTCTGGTTTTTAGACAGCTGGTTTTGAGAGAGTGTACCTATACATGATTTCCATAAGGCTGCCTATTTCCACTTATGTAACATCACCCAACTCTGTTGTTGCCTCAGCTCACCTGCTGAAAGCCTTATCTGTGTCTTTGTTACCTCCAGACTCGAGTTTTCTAATGCCCTCCCACCCCCTGGCCGGCCTCCCACGTTCTACCTTCTGTAAAATTGACATTTTTCAAAACTCTGCTCCTCATGTTCCAACTTAGACTAAATCCCATTCACCCATTGGTCCCTGTGCTCGCTAACCTACATTGGCTACTGGTTAAGCAACACCTAATTTTAAAATTCCCATTCTTGTTTTCAAAATCCTCCATGGCCTCACTCTCCCTATCTCTGTAATTTTCTCCAGCCCCCCAAACCCTCCGAGATATCTCCGCTCCTCCAATTCTGGCATCTTGTGCATCAATGATTTTAATCGCTCCGCCCCTCTATCTCGCTTTCCTCTTTTAGGACACTCCTTAAACCTACCTCTCTAACCAAGCTTTTGGTCATCTGTTCTAATATTGCATTATGGGTCTCTGTGTCATAATTTGTTTAATGATATTTCTTTGAAGCACCTTGGGATGTTTTATTACATTAAAGGTGCTATACAAGTTTGTAGGTGTATGTTATATACATTTTGTGTATGTTGTATACATTTTGAGTTTGTATATCTCTGTGTCTTCTATGCATCTCTATATTCTACACATTTCTACATGTTACTTGCAGCTCCATGTGCTCTGGATGTTACAAGAATCTCTATGCATCATATTCTTACAGGAAGTCTGCGTTACTTGTAAGATTTTTATGTGGTGAGTTAGGAGCATTAGAAAAAAGTGACACTGGAAGTGTGACAGGGAATTGTTATAGAAACTAAGTGTGATACAGAAAATGTGCTTTATATGCAAGACTTATAGTATATAGGTCTCTGATCATTTCATCTGTGTCTGTTATCCTCACTGCCTGCTCTTGTTCCTTGTTTGTTTCCTTTCCCAGAACCTGTACTGACGACCATGCATTACGAACACACGAACCAGGAGGAGTTGGCCAGTCAGCCCCTCGAGCCTGCTCCGCCATTGAATAGGATCATGGCTGATCTGATAGTAACCTGAAATCTGCATCTCACCTCCCCCGGTAACCTATTACCCCCTTGCTTACCAAGAATCTATCTACCTCAGCCTTAAAAATATTCAAAGACTCTGCTTCCACCATCTTTTCAAGAAGAGAGTTCCAAAGACTCACGACCCTCTGAGTGAAAAAACTTCATCTCATCTGTTTTAAATGGGCGCCTCCTTATTTTTAAGCAGTGACCCCTAGTTCTAGATTTTTCCACAAGAGGGAACATCCTCTCCATCCACCCTGTCAAGACCACTTAGGATCTTATATGTTTCAATCAAGTCGCCTCTTACTCTTCTAAACTCCAGTGGATACAAACCTAGTAAACCCACCCATTCCAGGTATTTATCTGGTACACCTTCTCTGAACTGCTTCCAACGCATTTACATCCTCCCTTAAGTGAGGTGACCAATACTGTACACAGTACTCCAGTTGTGGTCTCACTAGTGTCCTGTACAACTGAAGCATAACCTCCCTACTTTTGTATTCAATTCCCCTCGCAATAAATAATAACATTCTATTAGCTTTCCTAATTACTTGCTGTACCTGCATCTGCATACAAGCCTTTTGTGATTCATGCACCAGGACACCCAGATCCCTCTGTACCTCAGAGCTCTGCAATCTCTCACCATTTAGATAATACACTCTTTTATTCTTCCTGCCAAAATGGACAATTTCACATTTTCCCACACTGTACTCCATCTGCCAGGTCTTTGCCCACTCACTTAACCTATCTCTATCTGTTTTTAGCCTCCTTTTGTCCTCTTCGCAACTTACTTTCCTACCTATCTTTGTGTCATCAGCAAATTTGGCAACCATCCCTTTGATTTCTTCATCCAAGTAAATTGTAAACAGTTGAGGTCCCAGCACCGATCCCTGTGGCACGCCACTTGTTACATCCTGCCAACCTGAAAAAGACCCATTTATGCCTACTCTCTGCTTCCTGTTAGCCAGCCAATCTTCTATCCATGCCAATATGTTAACCCCTATATCATGAGCTTTTATTTTCCGCAATAGCCTTTGATGTGGCACCTTATCAAATGCCTTCTGGAAATCCAAGAACAGCACATCCACTGGTTCCCCTTTATTCACAGCACATATTACTTCCTCAAAGAACTCCAATAAGTTGGTTAAACACTATTTCCCTTTCCAATGCATTCAACTTCAAAGGCAGTTTGTTGTCCAACCAAAGCCCTCTAAATATCAGATAACAAATTTGTTTGGACATTGACCACGACAGAAAACAGGGATAACATCAATTGATACTTGCCAGTTTAGTATTTTTTTAAATTTATTCATTCACGGGGTGTGGGCATTGCTGGCTGGGCCAGCATTTATTGCCCATCCCTAATTGCCCTTGAGAAGGTGGTGGTGAGCTGCCTTCTTGAACCGCTGCAGTCCATGGTGTAGGTACACCCATAGTGCTGTTAGGGAGGGAGTTCCAGGATTTTGACCCAGCACAAGTCAAAGTTGCCCTACAATCTTCAACTAATAATACTGGCTGGGTGGGTGTGTTATATTAAAGCTCACTTGTATTGAGATATAACCATAAATAAACAGAGACATTGAACCTCCATTTTATAACTGCCTTATGCTTTACGTTAATGCTTAGCTGTGGCTCAGTGGATAAAACTCTCACCTCTGGGTCTGAAAGCAGTGGGTACAAGTCCTGCTCCAGAGACATGATCTGGGCTGATGCTCTCAGAGAGTGGTGCACAGCTAGAGGTGCTGTATCTTGTTTGAGATGTTAAATTGAACTCCTGGCCAGCTCCTCAGTTGGATGTAAAAGATTGACATGGTTTGAAGAAGTGCAGGGCAGTTATCCATACTCTGACCAACATATAGATTGGCGTGGAGGCCAATGACAGTACAACCAGCATTTTCATTATCTTTTTTTGAGTGTGTGTCTTCTAGACTGTGCTACAGTTAGCTGACATAATTTGACACTGAGCCACATAAAGAGATATTTGGACCAATGCTTAAAAGTTTGGTCAAAGAGATGGTTTTAAGGAGCGTATTAAAGGAATGGCAAGAGATGGAGAAGAGGTTCAGAGAGGGAATTGCAGAGCTCAGGGTCTTGATGCTGAAGATACAGCTGCCAATTACATAGACGCATTACATTTCATAAAAATTATAGCACAGAAGTAAACTGTTAGACCACAAGTCCAGGCCAGTGTTTATGTTGTCTCCTCCCATCATACTTCAAATGCCTCCGGTCAGCGGGCCTGACCCTCCCTGGTCACTTGGCAATGACCCCCCTCTCTGGTCAATGAGCACTGACCCTCCCTGGTCAGTGGGCATTAACTCTCCCTGGTCAATGGGCACTGACCCTCACGCTGGTCAGCAGGCACTGACTGTCCATTGGTTAAGAGGCATTGACCCTCCCAGGTGTGCAGGTGCTGACCCACCCACTGGTCTATGGGCACTGACCCTTCTAATAATCTTCATGCACTGACCCTCCCACTGGTCTGCACGCACTTACCGTCCCTGGTCGGCGGGCTCTGACCCTCCCACTAATCAGTGGGCTCTGACCCTCCCTCTTGTCAGTGGGCACTGACTCTCCTCCTGGTCAGCGAGCACTGACCCTCCTCCTGGTCAGCGAGCACTGACCCTCCTCCTGGTCAGCGGGCACTGACCCCCCTCCTGGTCAGCGGGCACTGACCCCCCTCCTGGTCAGCGGGCACTGACCCCCTCCTGGTCAGCGGGCACTGACCCCCTCCTGGTCAGAGGGCATTGGCCCTCCTCCTGGTCAGCAGGCACTGACCCCCCCCCCTCCTCTGGTCAATGGGCACGAACGTTCCCTGGTTAGTGGGCATGGCCCCTCCTCCTGGTCAGTGGGCACAGACCCTCCTTCTGCTCAGCGGGCACTGACCTCCCAACCTGGTCAGTGGGCACTGATTCCCCCCACTTCCTGGTCAGCGGGCACTGACCCCCCCCCTCTAGTCAATGGGCATGAACGTTCCCTGGTCAGTGGGCACAGCCCCTCCTCCTGCTCAGCGGCAATGACCCCCCCCCTCCCTGGTCAATGAGCACTAACTCTCTCTGGTCAATGGGCACTGACCCTCCACTGGTCAATGGGCACTGACCCTTCTAATAATCTTCACACACTGACCCTCGCACTGGTCTGCAGGCACTGACCCCCCCCCCTCCTGGTCAGCAGGCACTGACTCCCCCCGTCCTGGTCAGCAGGCACCGACCCTCCTGGTCAGCAGGCACTGACCCACCCCCCAGCCCCCCCGGTCAGCGGACACTGACCCCCCCCCCCTCCTGGTCAGCGGGCACCGACCCTCCTCCTGCTCAGCGACAATGACCCCCCTCCCTGGTCAATGGGCACTGACCCTCCTAATAATCTTCGCACATTGACCCTCCCACTGGTATGGAGGCACTGACCCCCGACCCCGCGTCAGCGGGCACTAACCCACTCCCCCGGTCAGCGGGCACTAACCCACTCCCCCGGTCAGCGGGCACTGACGTCCCTCCTTTCCGAGGGGGCGCGGTATTGGTGGGGCTAAATTTGGTGGGCGCGAGAGGGGCGGGGCTATCAAAGAGGCGTTGCTTGTAAAAAGGGCGGGGCGTTAACCAGGGGCGTGTCCAGTTCAAGGGGGCGGGGATCCGGGGGAGCGCTGCCTGTGATTGGCTGCTGTAAGCCCCGCCCCACTAGTGCCTGCGTGCGGCCGCGCTGACACAATGGCGCAAGCGGCGCACGGGCCCCGCAGTCAGTGACAGGATCCCGGAGGCCGGGAGCGCGAAGCGAGAGACCGGGGACTGGGGAGCGGGAGGCCGGGGCTCGGCCGGCCGGCCCCGAGGCCCCGCCATGTCCAAGTCTCTCCGCCGGCGGCGGCACTGGCTGAGCCGGGCTCAGGAGGCGGCCGTGTCCGGGGAGGCGCTGTCGCTGGGCGGCGGGGCCGAGTTCGGGCAGTTCCCGGTCCTGGGCTCCCCCCTCAGCGGCTCCGAGGTCGGTCACAGCCCCGGAGACATCCTTCTCGAGGTCAACGGGACCCCGGTCAGCGGCCTGACCCGCCGCGACGTCCGGGCCGTCATCAAACACTTCCCGCAGCCCGTCCGAGTGCGGACAGTGCGGCCAGGTGAGGGGGAGGGGGCAGCGGGAATGAGGGGGAGGGGATGAGGGGCTGGGGGCGTGGGGAGAGGATCAGGGGGCGGGGAATGGATGGGGGCCTGAGGGGGAGGTGGGAGAGGATGAGGGCCTGGGGCTGTGAGGAGAGGAGAGGGGATAAGGGGTTTGGAGAGGACGGTGGAGAGAGGGCTGAGGGGGTGGGGAGGAGATGTGGAGGGGATGAGGGGGTGGGGAGGAGATGTGGAGGGGATGAGGGGGTGGGGAGGAGATGTGGAGGGGATGAGGGGGTGGGGAGGAGATGTGGAGGGGATGAGGGGGTGGGGAGGAGATGTGGAGGGGATGAGGGGGTGGGGAGGAGATGCGGAGGGATGAGGGGGTGAGGAGGAGATGCGGAGGGGATGAGGGGGTGGGGAGGAGATGCGGAGGGGATGAGGGGTTGGGGAAGAGATGAGGGGGTGGGGAGGAGATGCGGAGGGAATGAGGGGGTGGGGAGGAGATGCGGAGGGGATGAGGGGGTGGGGAGGAGATGCGGAGGGGATGAGGGAGTGGAGGGGAGATGTGGAGGGGATGAGGGGGTGGGGAGGAGATGCGGAGGGGATGAGGGGGTGGGGAGGAGATGCGGAGGGGATGAGGGGTTGGGGAAGAGATGAGGGGGTGGGGTGGGGAGGAGATGCGGAGGGAATGAGGGGGTGGGGAGGAGATGCGGAGGGGATGAGGGGGTGGGGAGGAGATGCGGAGGGGATGAGGGAGTGGAGGGGAGATGCGGAGGGGATGAGGGGGTGGGGAGGAGATGCGGAGGGGATGAGGGGGTGGGGAGGGGTTGGGGAGGAGATGAGGGGGTGGGGAGGAGATGCGGAGGGAATGAGGGGGTGGGGAGGAGATGCGGAGGGGGTGGGGAGGAGATGCGGAGGGAATGAGGGGGTGGGGAGGAGATGCGGAGGGGATGAGGGAGTGGAGGGGAGATGCGGAGGGGATGAGGGGGTGGGGCGGAGATGCGGAGGGGATGAGGGGGTGGGGCGGAGATGCGGAGGGGATGAGGGAGTGGGGAGGAGATGCGGAGGGGGTGGGGAGGAGATGCGGAGGGGGTGGGAGGGAGGAGAGGAAAGTGGAAAGAGTGGGTGGTGGCAGTGTGGGGGGGACCATTGCGGTGCAGGGTGGGCAGTAAAGGAAAACATGGATGGGAAAGAGGGACTCAGTGAGGATTTGGGATGGGGGCAAAATGGGATACTGAAGACTGAGTTGTGAAGAAAATGGAAACCTAGGAGACATTGATGTAAGAAATATCAGGAAAGTAGATCAATGGGAAGAAATGATGGGATTGGAATCTGTAAATGAGGGGGAAGTATGGGAGGGATACAGATCAGGAGTGACATGGGAGAGTAGATAAAACTATAAACTGGGGATGGGGGTGAGGAAAAGATCAGGGATTGTGGGAATAACCTCCGAAGAGACACTGATCAATAACCTTGGTTAGAGTGATTGGACAATGACAACTGATCATGTACTAAAACCGTTTATTGTTTAATGAATTGTGTATGTTCTTTGCTCTGCGGCTGGTACTGTACGAATGGAATGGTGTTGGGTTGACATAGCACACTGACCTGGGTTTGGGATGATTCAATTCACACACACTGTCTAATCTCAGTTAGTCTGCTGTGGCAATCTGCTGGATTAAGGGTCCAGATACATTTATCCAGAAAGATCATGAGAGAGGGGAAAAGAAGAAAATCACTTCAGAATATATTCTACACTTTATAGTCAAAGGCCAATGAAATCGAGAAATTAAATTATATTATAATTTAGACAGTACAAGGTGATTTCTTGCATTTAATGTTTGAATTTACTTGGAGCTGGAGTTATACTTTATCATCAAAGCAACTTCTGTCTTGGCCAAGGGCTGATTTGAGGTAAATTTTATGACCAAACATTCCAAGTAAAATATAAAATGTGAAAAAGAACAGAGTAGAATGATGTACTGGTCATCAGATTAGGGTCTTTACGTTATCAGGGTTGAAAGTTAAACAGCTATTAGAGCATGTTCAGTGTGGATGAGATATACCACTGAATTATTCTTCAATCTTGTTGTTTTACATTTTATTTGTAAGATCAGCTAAATTTGACAGTGGGATAAATATTCACTCCAGCAGTGGAAATCAATTCTTTCCATTAAGAACCTGCTCTCCAGACAATGCAATGTGGACCATTTTCATAGATTTAGCATTAAGCAGAAGCTGAGTTTCTGTGTGTAATAAGTGCTGCCAGAAATCTTCCTAGTCTTTGAACTATTTCCCCATGGGCTCAGGCAGCTCTTTGGAATAAACCACCCTGTCTGTAAGTCCTTGGCTGTCTTGCCCTCTGCTGTGAATGGATTCTTCCCAATTTTCTTTCCATGCTCTCCCCCTGATGACATTGGTGTGCGTTGAGCAGGTGATGGATATCAGTGTATATAACCTGATCCTGTGTCTCTGTTGACGTGTTCAGAGACTCATTTGCAGGGCTGCAGGTACTGAGTCTGTCAGCAGCACCCACAGCTTTGTGAAAATCACTGTCTTTGTGAGAGGAATGAGACTAGATTTGAGAACGGTTATGTAAATTGGGCATGTTCTCGCTGGAGAAGAGAAAGTTGAGAGGTGATATGATTGCTGTTTTTAGGATTCCCAAAGGACTGGATAATGTTGACCATGACAAACTGTTTCACCTTGGCTAGAACGATAGAACCAGAGGACACAGCCTGCACTTGAAGGGGAAACATTCAAAACTAATTTGAGGAAACAGTATTTCAGTGAATGAGTGGTCAATCTTGGGCTCCCTGGGGAGATGGTGGAAGCAATTAGTATGAACTTAAATGCAAATACAAAAGATTTCTTTCAGAAAATATTTTGGGATCTGGTATCTGAATAATTTGAGACATGACGTTTGTGAGTGTACCATGCTGTGGAGGAACAGGTGTCTATGGTTCCCAAAGCTCTCCACCACTGGGGGTTTTCCTCACCTCATGCCTGGGTCTGTTGTTGACTGACAGAGATGGATCACTGTGATTAAGCAACAACTCCATTCTTGTTTCATGTGACTATCAGGATGGTAAAGGTGAACTGGGTGGACCCTGGCCTTTATTGTGTCTCAGGTCTTGGGTTACTATCTCTCCTCGTCACAAGTAGCCTCCTAGGGTTGAGTTTATCGAGGGTTGCTTTGGTGCTGAGATCCCTAATTAACCCAGTAGATATTCAGTGTGTTACTGAGACACGTTTGATGTTAAATATTCAGAATGTACTAAGTAATCCCTCAAAACCTTGGATATTTTAAAAATAATTATATTTCTACTGTTGGTGTGGCATGCCAGTAACATGAATAACCTGTTTGCAGGAGTTTTGTCTATGGCTCAGTGGAAGTTTTTCTGTCCCTGTGTCAGAAGTTTGCGTACAGAGAGCTATCAGAGGTGCCATCATTTGGATGAGATGTTAAATTGAGGCCACATTATGTGGATGTTAAAGATCCGTCAGCAGTATTTGAAGAGGAGCAGGGGAGGTGCCCTGCCTAACATTATCCCCTATCAACATTGCTTAAACAGATTATCTGATTGTTATCACATTGCGAATTGTGGGATTTTGCTGTCTCCGTAGTGACTGTCGTGTTTCTGACATTACAACAGTGACTGTATTTCAAAAGTACTTAATTGGCTGTAAAGCTGAAATATGCGATATAAAGAGCCAGTGGTTGAATCAGGGTCTGAGGGGACACACGGCTGTGGTTTAACAAGATTTCAATGATCACCAAACTATAGTTCAATCAGAGTTTGAAGGGTCACGGAGGTGCCTCTACTCACACTGGGGAGGAGGGGTCATTTAGGGCTCAAGATACCAGCTGTGGCGGCAGAGGACACAGATAGACTGAGGTTGTAGAGGGTTTGGGGCACAATTCTGTTAACGTACAGATTCCCGGTGGCACATGGCAAACTGCACACGATGCAGCCTCTCATGCTCATGACTGTCCCCTCCTTTCTCTCGCCCCCGTGGCCCTCCCCACTTACTGACAAATGTGGAGTTTGTCCTTAGCCTGATCAAGCTTGATCTGAATGATGTATTTTCTTCCTCTTTTCTCTCTTTCCCCCTCAAATGTTCCCTGATTTTGTATGGGGAGTTGGAGATTGGCAGTTGCGGGGGTTTAGCTTCAGCCCTTAGGGAATGGTAAAATGCTGAGTTGGTCTTTGCTTTGCGATAGGGAGAAACTTTTGCTGAGCTCTGATCTTTTCCCACTTCATCCCTGCTCCCTCAATGTAAAACAGCAACAGGGTAACCTGGTGGGAATTGCTGATGAACACATGCTATTTGTTTTTAACAGGTTAAAGACACCACTAAAAGCGAATGTCTTTGGGAACTTAGGTGCTCTTATGTCTTATGGTCTTATTTATAGAGTGCTTGGTAGCAGCAGTTGTTGCAGTATTTATTGGCACTATGCATTGTCACTTGTACCGGAAACATGGGGTTAAAAGTCGTTTTGGCCGCATTCAACATTGAGGTACATTCGTGTCCTTGGAAGATGCCCAATAATTCAGTGGCCACCACTGTCTACCTTGGTGAGGCAGTTCCCTGTTTTTGTAAAGCTCATCTTGAAGATGCCACATGTGCTGTGAAATGTCAGTCACCTGACTGTTTAAAAAATGGAGTTTGTTTCTCATGGGTTGACATTTGTACTCAAGATGGGGGATGCCAAAGGCACGAGAATGAGACACTCTTCCACTTCTGTCATCTGTGCATGTCAACCACTCCCAGGGCAGGTTCAGCATCGAGTTAGATATAAAGTAAACTTCCCTCTACATTGTCCCTATCAAACACTCCCAGGACACGTACATCACGGGGTTAGATAGAGAGTAAAGCTCCCTCTACACTGTCCCTATCAAACTTCTGCACTCCAAACAGTGCAGAATCACTAAAACTTATTTTTTGAGACCTTGTATGCAAATTGACTCTCTCAAAAGGTACCACTGGTTGTGAAGTGCTTTAGGAAATCTTGCAATTAGGAATGGGCACTGTATAAATGCAAGTTTTTCTTTCTTGCATCACGGAACCATCAGAAACACGAGCAAACTTTGCTCCCAAGACTGTTACCCTGAAATCGCCCATAGATTCTCAGCCTCCACACGGGTTGGTGTGTGAGGGTGTAGGAGCTGTTGTGAACACATCAGGGGCTGTAGGGGCTGAGTGAGCTAAGATAAGCTTGATTCTTCGTGCCCTGCTATTTTAATGTATTTTTAGATGATAGTGAGCAAGGGCTTGGGAGATGGGCTCGGTGCTTACTGTTGCGACACTGATGGTTAGGCAGGGCCTGTACAATCTGAGGAATGTTTTGACCTGGCTCTGATCCAAGCTGCCCAACCCCTTGGAATATGTATCCGTGTCCAGTTGTCTCATTGTTTCTCAAATGTTTCTGCTGCAATACATCTTTTGACAAAGCTAACTTTAACTTCCATCCACCCTCTTGTATGCGTCATCTCTGACCTCTCTGTTCCAATCCCTCCTGTGTCTTGCACACTGAAGTTAATTTCCCTCCTGCCCCTGGTGTCCTGAACAGTTTAATTACAGCATCTGATACTTGCCTAATTCCTCGCAAATACAGAGCCGGGTGGCTGTTTTACTGCTCACTTGTGGATTAAGGAAGGTTCTCTTCATTTGGAATATCTGTTTAATCGCCTCCAGTCCTGCAAACTTCTCTGCACTCCTCCAATTCTTTGAGCATTCCTGATTTCCTCGCCCCACCAATGGAGGCCATGTCTTCAGCTGCCAAGATCTTAAACTCTGGAATTCATCCCCTAAATCTCTCTCTACCTCTTTCTCCTTTAAAACATTGTCTAAAACCTATATCTTGGCCAAAGTTTTAGTTACCTCTCCTAATATATCTCCTTATGTGGCTTAGTGTTAGATTATACTTCTATGAAGCGCCTTGGGAGTTGCTATATAAATGCAGTTTGTTGCTGGAGTGTATTGGGATTGTAGCGGAAATTCTGCATACAAGTTATATAACACTTAATCTAGACTGATCTTGGTTAGGAATGTTGATCTGTGAAATACACCCAAGCACAGTCTTAGCATCAATAGTGAAGGATGTTACTGGTTGGCCGGAATTAGTAAGGCTGATGGGACAAGGGAGCTGGATTGATATCAGTTGAGATACAGTAACAGCATTGTGACTGCAGAAGGCAACAGCGTAAGGGAGAAGAGTTGATGTACAAAATTGAAATTCTCCTGAGATAATGCTGTTCTTGGTTGCCAGGCTGTGTTTGTAGTGATTTTCCCACCTGCTTTCTGTAGTTACAGTGTCTTCTGGTTAACTGACTCACGTTTTAGCACTTGCATGTGTCGAAGCTGACTGTGTAGTCTCGAACAGCCAGCTTTGCACGTGGAATTCTCTGACTGGCACAGTGCTAATTGATCACGCTGGTCAGAAACTATGGGTTTCCTTGAGCCAGGATTGTGATGGGCCGTATTCTGAAAATGGATTTGCATGAATCCTTTTGTTTTTGTTTCACTTCATAATCAGTTTCACCACTGAATGTAGTAAATGAGGAGGAGGATGGTAGGAAGGTTTTGAGCACGCCTGCAGTCGATTCAAAAAGGAAAAAGGCAGACATACATTCGTTTAGCTTCTTTCACAATCTCCAGATGTCCCAAAGTGCTTTACAGCCAATGATGTGCCTTTTGAAGTGTAATCACTGTTGTAATTTGGGAAATGCAGCAGCCAATTTGTGCACAGCAAGATCCCAGAACAACAATGTGATAATGACAAGATAATCTGCTTTAGTGATGTTGATTTCAGGGCTAAATATTGGTCAGGATGCAATGAAATTAATTCCCCTGCTCTTCTTCAAAATAGTGCCATGGGATCTTTTACGTCCTGAAAAGGCAGTCAGGGCCTTGGTTTAACATCTCATCTGAAAGATGGCACCTCCAACAGTACAGCACAGCCTCAGTACTGCAATGGAATGTCAGCCTAGGTTTTGTGTTCAAGTCTTTGGAATGCTGTTTGAACTCATAGCCTTCTGACTCAGCAGTGAGAGTGATGCCCACAGAGTCAAGACTGACAAATGAAATACATTTAATGGAATAGCTTTTACTATCTGCACAAAAACTACTGTGAATGTTTTTCTCTTGTCCACCTCCCATGGTTTAAGTATGAGTTTGCTCGTGACTCCTGTGTGTTCACTGTACAGAACCTCCATTTGATGTGACTAGGAATCCATGTTTTAGATTCTTAAAAACCTAGTGAAACAGATGAACTGGTTGTGTTCCTTGCTGTCTGTGGCAGCCTCTTAAGTGGCGAATTGGCTTTTGACTGACTAATGACTGGCAGCACTTCAAAAAGTACTTAATTGGCTGTTAATCACTTTGGGATATCCAGAGGAAGTGATAGGTGCTATATAAACATTCTGTTTCTTGAGTTGCTGGATCTCATTTTTGAAAATTTCTTATGGGGTTTTGGTTTTGCTAGCTAGGCCAGCATTTATTGCTCATCCCTAATTGCCCATGAGGAGGTGGTGGTGAGCTGCCTTCTTGAACAGCTGCAGTCCATGTGGTGTAGGTAAACCCACAGTGCTACTAGCGAGGGAGTTCTGGGATTTGGACCCAGTGACAGTGGAGGAACAGCGATATAGTTCCAAGTCAGGATGGTGAGTGACTTGGAGGGAAGCTTTCAGGTGGTGGTGGTGTTCCCATGTGTCTGTTGCCCTTGTCCTTCCAGATGCAAATGGTCATGGGTTTGGAAGGTACAGTCTAAGGATCCTTGGTGAGTTCCTGCAGGAGTTAGGGCAGTAATGAACTATAGTTGGTAACAATGCTGAGTTTAATCATTGATGCTTCCATAGTCAAATGGCTGTTGTTATGCCATGCAGACATGGCCTCTTGTGTGAGGTAGTAGAAGGTGGGCCGTTAAATTTGCAGGGCTGTGGGAAAAAGGCAGGGGTATAGGACTAAGTGAGTTGCTCTTGTAGAGAGCCAGCATGAAATGACCGTTCAATGCTATATCCTATGATTCTATGACCAGTGGAGCTGTACCTTAGTGTATTGTCCACACCTTCTAAAGAGGAATAGGAGATATTCTAATAGGTGCCTTTTTTGGACAGAATTATTCCAGGAGAGAGACTGTAAGTTGTTTGCAAATCAGGAGCTGATAGCCTACAAGAATGAAATACCAGTGAATGTACAGAAATTCTGTACGCTTGTTAGGCAAGCTTAGGTGGCAATTAGTCACAGGATCTGCACAGTAATCAGATCTATAATTAGAAGTTGAGCCAGTTTCACTGAGGTGCAAGGGGAGAAGCAGCTTATAACTCCCATTCTGTAAAGTATTATTTAGAATGAAGGTTTAATCAGCAAACGGAGATCTAAAGAAGCTCCAGAAAGATTGCATAGGCTGGTGCTCTTAGTTTCCTCTCTCACCAGAGAAAATAAAGAGGAGTCTTGATAATGGTCTTTAAAATTTGTTACGAACTCTGTAGAGACCTGTAACTCCTTAAAAAAAAGATTTGAACTGCGAGTTGGTAGCTGAAAGAATGACACAAGATTTCACATTTTAAAACTTTTACTGTAACAAATAACTAAAAGCACTATTGACTAAACACTTTTTTAGTAGACAACTTGTACTTTAAACCACAGAGAAGCATTCCCCTTTTATACTTATCACCCATCACACACGCCATGGAATTACAGTCAGAACAAATCTCCCAGAATCTGTAGAAGGCTGCAGGATGTATCTTTTCGACTGGAGACGGTCTCTCTCTCTCCTGTGTCCAGCTATGTCAGCTTGCAAAATCAAGCAGCCTTTTTCTCTAAGATAAAAACAAAATACTGCAGCTGCTGGAAATCTGAAATAAAAACAGAAAATGCTGGAAAAACTCAGCAGGTCTGACAGCACCTCTGGAGAGAGAAACAGAATTAACGTTTTGAGTCCTCATGACTCTTCTTCAGAACTCTGTTAACTGTTTCTTTCTTCACAGATGGTGCCAGACCTGCTGAGTTTGTCCAGCATTTCCTTTTAAAAAAAATTTAGTCTTTTTTCTCTGCTGACCACACAGACCTCTTGTCTGCCTACGATGTTAGGTCAGTCAGGAAATTGTTCGTCAATATAACCATCTGCACTGATTAAATATTTTAGCGCTTTGTGTAACTTGATTTTTTTGTTGTAAAGATGGTAATTTTAAATTAATTTCCAAAATTTGCAGATAGGTGGGTAAAGTGAAAGTGAGCTGGCCTTGTTTACTAACTCACTTTCTGGGTTATTGGATGTATGATCTGGAAGTCATCAGAAAGCCTAGAAGAAATTGATTTGAAACTAATCAGTTCTAGGAAATTGGCCTCCCGTGCTGTAAGTTTCATTCAGCATATTGTACCTGTTCTGGATCTAGGCAAAAGCAGCCTTGCTTAGCTTCGCATCCCCTTTGCTTATTTGTAAGCCTGTAATTTCCTTATCCAAGTTCCTGTCCACCTCCCTTTCAAAATTGAATCACTTTCCATCACCTTTTCAGGTCGCGTTTTCCAGCTCCTGACCACTGAGTGAAAAAAATTCACATCTCCCTTCTAGATGTTTTGCAAGTAATTTTTAATATGCTCTCTGGTTATTGACCTATGTGCCAGAGGGTAATTTTTCTAGATCTACTCTTATCAAAACCCCTCCTCTTAAATCTCTATTAGATCACCTCTTAAGCTCCTCTGTTCCAGAGAGAAAAGTCCTGACTTTTCCACTGTTTCCTTGTAACTGAAGAGTCACTGGTCCCGAGTAACATCCTGATAACTATTTAATAATGAAGTGACCTTGAATAATTTTTCTCAGCAGCAAAGTGAATCTCTTTCCATCCCCAGTGCCTTTACTGAAGGATTTTCCATTTGGAGGATGTTTCATGGTTAATTGGACTTTCCCTTTGCTGTGAGCTGGTTGGTGATGCACATGGCAGGATTCCATGATAAGAGAATTTCATTTTATTACCAAAGCGCCAAAGTTTGCCTCCAATCAATGCTGGAATTCATTGCTTTGGTGGGTCTGCGTTGGTGCGTGTCACTGTTCACAGGATGGGTATAGCACTGACCTATGCATGCATGACTTCTCTGGCTAGCATACAGCATTGGGGGTGCCACAATGTTTGTGGAAGTCACCAAACTGCTTGTCAGAGCGATGGGTTACTGGACAAAGACATGTTGTGCTGAAGAAGTGGGAATAGGGATGATTGTGCTCTGTTTACGGGTCTTTGGGTGATGCCTCAAAGATTTGAGAAAGTATAGCTATCTTCCTTGTTGGCTGGTTGGGTTGAAGCTAGTCAACTCTTTCGAGTTATCAACAGTCACAGATTGCAACTCTTTCGAGTACAATCACAGTTCTTGGTTTCCGGGAGTGGGACATGAACCCACAACCCTCTGATTCAAAGGCGAGGGTGCTATGAACTGAGCCACAGCTGACACCTCTTTGAAGCTAGTCAAAGCCGGCCCTCTGCTGGTGCCGCGCTAATTATTGTATTGAAGTAATTAATTGGATGTCGAGTGCTTTGGGATGTCCCAAGGGTGTGAAAGACACTCTACAAATGCAAATGTCTTTCTTTTACCATTAGTGAAATCAGCTAATTTACCAGTGGCCAGGATTACACCCAGAACCTCCTAGGGCTCAGATATTACCTGGAAAAACTTGAGTTTGTGTAACAAAAACAAAAATTGCTGGAAAAACTCAGCAGGTCTGACAGCATCTGTGGAGA
Source organism: Cetorhinus maximus (assembly GCF_964194155.1). Classification (NCBI taxonomy): domain Eukaryota; kingdom Metazoa; phylum Chordata; class Chondrichthyes; order Lamniformes; family Cetorhinidae; genus Cetorhinus; species Cetorhinus maximus. Next base: position 13,730,757 of record NC_135886.1, read on the forward strand.
GAAAGAGTTAACATTTCGAGAGCCAGTTCTGAAGCAGTCATCTGGAAACGTTAACTCTTTCTCTCCACAGATGCTGTCAGACCTGCTGAGTTTTTCCAGCAATATTTGTTTTTGTCTCGGATTTCCAGCATCCGCAGTATTTTGCTTTTATCTTTGAGTTTGTGTAACATGGTTAAGATGTTCACTCAGAGGAGGGAAAGCAAGTACCAATTTGTGATTCCTGAGCAACATGTAAATAAAGCTGCATACCTCTGTGAATTTGCACTGTGCCCTCTGGGGCCTCCTGTCTAATTCCTGATGTGCAGTTGGAGCTGCGCAGTGTGTCAATGGCGTTTTAGCAGGTGATGCTTGAAGCTGCTGCAGAGCTTTAATCATTGACCATCAGCCTCCTGGTGTTGCTCTGTCAGCAAAACGAGCCTTGGTGTGGGGGTTGGGTGCCTATCGAGTGACACCCTCACAAACTCCCTCTTACATAGCTGATTTGTTTTTCAAGAATGTGTTGACCAGTTCAGTCGAACTGGATCATTATTGTGCTGAAGGATATAGTTTACAGAGTGATAGATTTCCACATGTACGTGATGTCTGCCTGACTGTGTCACTGAATGGGAACACGTGAGTCTTTTATAAAATGCAGCATTGTTGGTTTGAAGATAATTCATGTGACCCACTGAAGTCTATTTCAGTCTCTGGAAAATTGTGCTATAAATGGCCTCGCTTTCTATCCAGGCATCAACCCCCTGACTCGTAATTGTAAAGGACATGTTGCAGAAATAAGTGCATTTACCTTGCGCTTTGCGGGATTCCATGTGTGGTGCTTTCACGTTGTCTGAAGGTGGTAGTTAGCAAAGAATAAGAAAGCCCGTTCCTCTGGAAGTTTAAATGGACTCGGTGCGAAGGATTTATCAGTTGGATTCCTGCTGCATCCCTTGTCCGGTCCTTGTTTGATTTCTCTAGCATTTTATCTGTACATTTGGAGAGAAAGAATGAACTTCGGTAGCACTCAGTGACCTCCGGACATCCTAAAATGCTTCAGAGCTAAGGATGCACTTTTTGTGTGGTCACTGTTGTAATGTAGGAATGTGGCAGCCAACTTGCACACAGCAAGACCCCACAAGCAGCAATGTGGTAACGACAGATCACCTGTTTTGGTGATGTTGGTTGAGGGCTAATTGTTGGATTGGAGACACTAAGGAGAAGACTGCTCTGCTTTGAAATAGTGCTGTGGGATCTTTTACACCTGCTTAAGGGGGCTGCTAAGACCTCCGATTAATGTCTCACCCAAAAGTCTGCACTTCCAGAATCACAGCAGTCCCTCAGTTCTTGGGATTGTCAGCTTAGATTTTGTGCTCAAGTCTTTGGGGTGGTACTTGAACCACAACCCTCCTGACTCAGGCAAGAGTGCTACCCAGTGAAACACAGCTGACACTGATATGGGGGCAGCAAACACTCTGCTTATGAAATGATCTTGAGTAGAGAGCCAATTTTCATCAATAGGAAGAGTGAAATGGATAAGAGGACACCCCCTGTAATCTGAGCATTTCTTTAGTGTGGATTTTTGAATGAATCATGAGAATGGAATTGAGCATTTAATGTGCATTTATATTTCCTGAGCTTGCTTGTTATGAAATGCCCTATTTTACATTTTTTCTGCCTGTCATTCAATGGCATTACTATTGCCGACTTCTCCATCATCAATATCCTGGGTAACCATTGACCAGAAACTTAACTGGACCCGCCATATAAATACTGTGGCTACTAGAGCAGGTCAGAGGCTGGGAGTTCTATGGCGAGTAACTCCCCACCTGACCCCCCAAAGCCTGTCCACTATCTACTAGGCACAAGTCAGGAGTGTGATGGAATACTCTCCACTTGTCTGGATGAGTGCAGCTCCAACAACACTGAAGAAGCTGGACACTACCCAGGACAAAGCAGCCCACTTGATTGGCACCACATCTACAAACATTCACTCCCTCCACCACTGACGCACTGTAGCAGCGGTGTGTACCATATACAGGATGCACTGCAGTAACTCACCAAGGCTCCTTCAACAGCATCTTCCAAACCCGCGGCCTCTACCACCTAGAACAGCAAGGGCAGCCGACACGTGGGAGCACCACTGCCTGCAAGTTGCCCTCCAAGTCTCGCACCACCCTGACTTGGAACTGTATCACTGTTCCTTCACTGTTGCTGAGTCAAAATCCTAGAATTCCCTCCCTAACAGCACTCTGGGTGTTCCTACGCCACATGGTCTTGAGCAATTCAAGAAGACAGCTCAACACCACCCTCTCAAGGATCAGTAGGTATGGAAAATAAATGCTGGCCTTGCTAGCACCAACCACATCCTGTAAACAAACATTTAAATAAGTCACTGTCTCCTAGAACGTGCTCTTCAAACAGCTTCTTTCCCATTCCATTCTTGGGAGCACCTCTTTGCTCCCAGTTGGTTATATGTTCTTACAAATTTCTTGATCTCTACTTTCTCGTACAAGTAGTGAGCCTCCAGGAAATCAGTTTTAATTTTGGTCTTGATAATGTATTGGGCAGAATTCAATGAGTGATGTGGCATCTTGTGCTGCTCTCACTATTTATTTTCCTCCTCCTTTCCTCTACTCCAGGGTAAGTGACACTATGTGTTGTTCGGGCTGTGATCAATCAGCTCGATACAGACTTGGAATTCAACCAGATAACTTGTTAGTGTGTGCGGTTCAGACCTTCACTGGATTGCTGAACCTCTGAGTCTATGGGGCTTACTCAGACTGCGATCTTAAAGTGACACTTCCAGCCTGACTGATTCTCATTGTCTATTGACGCCAGCAAACAAATCTATGTTGTTGAATTGTACAGCACGGAAGAAGGCTATTCGGCCCATTGTGGCCTCTGCTGTCTTATAAAGAACTATCCAATTAGTTCCACCGTTCTTACTCCTGCCCCATAGACCTTCTTAAAAATTTCTTTTTTCTGGTTTACACCTGATTCCTTGTTGAAAGTTACTAGTGAATTTGCTTCCCTATCAGGGACTACATTCCAGACTATCTCTTCTCTGGTTCTTTTGCTAATTAGCCTAAACCCGTGCTCTCTGGTTACTGACTTGCCTAGTTTCTCCTTTTTTATTCTATCCAAGCCCTTTATAATTTTAAACAGCTCTATCCTTTGTTTTGTTTACTCAAAGGAGAATAATCCCAATTTCTCTAGTGTCTCTTCAATTCTTGAACCATTATCATCCCTACATACTCTCCAAGTCTTGTATTAAAATCACCCATGTTTCAATGAGGGGTGCAGACATTTTTAGACTGTGGGGATGGAACTGTTGGCACCAGGTTCTTGCATCAATAACGAGGTCAAGTTCTACAGGGTGTGGATTGCAATTGGGTGTTCCTGCCCCAAGTAATTAATCATGGGGTTTAAATATGGTCAACTTAGAGCCATACCATCAACACTGCCTGTGGAAGATCTTACATATTAAATGGGAGGGCAGACACACCAACATTAGTGTCTTCTCACAAGCAGGCACCACAAACATTGAGGCTACGATCATCTGCCATCAGCTTTGTTGGGTTGGTCATATGGTTCGGATGTCAGGTACCAGGCTCGCAAAACAGGCTGTCTTCTTCCAGCTTTGTCAGGACAGAAGAAGCACGTCAGGGATGTGCTGAAAGCCAACAGGAAAAAATGCAACATTGACCTCAACTCTTGGGAGACGATTGCCCTGGGCTGATCCAGATGGCGGCAGAGTCTGTGGGAAGGATCCCACCATTGAGACCCAATGACGAAAAAATGAAGATGAAAAGCGAAAGTGGTGAAAAGAGCATACCATGACCCCAACTGATGATACACGGCCGGACATCCCACATGATCAAATGATTCACGTGCCATAAAGTCTGTGGATCCCGAATCGGCCTCGTCAGCCACCTTCAGATTCGTGGAAGACAATCACCTAGCAAGTGAGGGATAGCCAATACTAATAATCCCTAACCTTCAAAGCTTGCCTTACTGAGTACAAGGGATTCACAGTGTACCCAGCTGCTGTCAACTATGGAATGATTACCAGAATGTTGCTGAAACCTGACTGTGAGATGAGCAGATTTAATTACATTGCGGATGAACAGGCATCAATACTAAAAGAGTATCGTTTTTCCAGAGGTCAGATTTAAGCCAATTGGAATGCCGTTCCAGTTTGTGTTTTCCTTGGCATGACATTGGGACTCCTTTGAATGAGAAACCTGCGTGAAGGGGCAAAGGTGAGAGTATGGTGCACGAATTGGAACGAAGAGGGGGAAGACCAGTTAATGGGTCAATAGTGGTAGTTATGTGGTGCAATGTTTGAATTTTGAAAGGGCAAGAATTGGAGAAGGAAGTGAATAAGAAAGAAGGAATTGGGGTCCTGGGATAGTTCTAGGAAATTGAGTCTAAAAACTTGATACGGGTGCAGGAGGGAGGGAGGCACTGTAGGGTAGGGTGTTTGAAACTTAGGCCTTAGGGGCTTCCTGAGGTTACAACCATGGCTTAGTTGGCAGCACTTTCGCTTTTAATTCAGAAGGTTGTAGGTCCCATTCCAGGGACTTGAGCACAATATCCAGGCTGATGCATCCAGGGTAGTACTATAGAAACACTGCATTGTCAGAGGTGCTTTTTCAGATGAGACAATAAAGAGAGACCCTGTACAACCCCTTGGGTTTGATAGATCCCAAGGTATTATTTCAAAGGAGAGCAGGGGAGATTCCCCGTTGTCCTGGGCCAGTATTTAGGTCTCACCAACATCAGGTGATCTTTTCATTATCACATTGCTGTTTGTGAGAACTTGCTATGCACAAATTGGCTGCCTACATTACAGCAGTGACTCTATTTCAAAAGTACTTCATTGGCTAAATGGGACAACTTGTGACCTGCCTGGTGCCTTCAGGGTTGCTACAAATGTGCACCTCAGATGGAACATTGCTGATCATGTCCTGGCCCCTTATTTTGTTTCGACAGTGGCATTGGTGAATGCCATGTTTTGGGCCGTGAGGTCTGTGGTTTCTCTTTGTTTGAGCTCCTTTCTTCCCTTGCTGTGAAATAATTGGTGTGAAGCAATGCTCAGGCAGATGTGTGCAGCTGTGCATGGCTCAAATGGATCTTGTGGTGATTGACTCTGGGTGGCAGATGTTGGCTGTTTAGCTTGAGCGCTGAGCAAAACAAAGGGAGATTTTCAGCACTGAACCAGCTTTGATGCAACTGGGAGTTAACTTTAAAATCCGGTACATTTCTTGTGAATTGGTTTATTGAAAAAATTGGGTGAACATTTTATTATACGTATTTTCTCTCATCACCTAAAGGCACTTGGGTGACATTGATCTTGGTTTGATTAGAATTCTGCCAGGAGAGTGAATAAAACGTTTTGAAAATGAAAAGTAAATGCCTTAAAATTACTGGCAGTTTGCAGATTCATTGTTTAAAGCAGCAGAGAGGGAATTCTTCATAAATTATTCATTCAGAATCTCAGCCTGTATACTTCTGCAAACCCTCCCATGATCCCAGTGAATTGATTTAACAATCTGCTCTTCGCTTTTAATTTCTTCTGTGGCCTTGCCCAATCATGGGATCCTTCTTGTGTGTGCATGCACTTTACAGGCAATGAAGTACTTTTTGAAGGGTAGTCACTGTTATAGTAGGAAGCACAGCAACTAATTTGCACACAGTCAGCTTCCACATACAAAAATGTGACAATGACCTGACAATCTTTTTTTGTGTTCGTTGAGCAATAAATATTGACCAGAACACTGGGCAACACTCCCCTGTTTTTCAAGATATTGGGATTTTTTACGTTCACCTGAGAGGTCAGAAGGGGCCTCGTTTTCCCATCTCATCTGAAGGAGTGTTCCCTCAGTATCGCACTGGGAGTGTTGGCCTGGGCTATGTGCTTAATTCTTTTCAATTCTGTCCATTTTCTTCTATCAAGGCGAAAAGCAACAGCCTTATTAATACTTAAATGTGCCGCTTTTTAAATGTGGATGATCAGTCTGTAACCACTGGGATAACATTGAATGAAACCTCTCTATTCTTTTCCCCAGTTACATCTTGTTATATTTCCTTCCTGAGCTGCTGTTTTTTTTTGTTTTCTCCCCCCTTCCCCCTCCCATCCATCTCCTGAAGGTTTGCTGCATGGCTCTAGTAGAGTGCGGGAGAAATCTCAGGGGTCAAGCTCTCTCACTGATTGTTCATCGAAGGAGATCTAATTCTGTATTCATGGTGCAGAAAAATCTCTGCTGCTGAGCTCAGAGTTAATTAAACTGTGGGTGACCTGAGAGACTGCTATTACTCATAGACCTTCAATCTCCTTTTTTACTTTAGCAGTTAAATCTCCAAAGCTGGTACACGCCCAGGAGCTGTGAACTTGGTGCCAGGAAACATCCAGGTCTGAGTGCACCAATCAGAAAGTCAGTGCTTTTGATTAATAACAATTTGCATTTATGTCACAATTTTCACGCTGTAAAAATGCCCTAAGGCTCTTCACAGGGGCATTATCAGATAAAATGTGACATCAAACTGCATGAAAGATTAGGACAGGTGATCAAAAGCTCAGTCAGAGGTGAGAACTAGAGAGACAGGGATGATTAAAGAGGGAATTTCAGAGCTTCGGGCCTAGGCAGTTGAAGGCATGGCCACCAAGGATGGTGCGAAGAAAATGTGCAAGAGGCCAGCATTGAAGGAGTGCAGAGACGTCGGAGGTTACAGAAATAGGAAGGATGAGAATTTTAAATGATGGTAACTCCCCGGACCTGGGATCGTACAGCAGGCTTGTAAATCAATCTCACCCTTATCTGACTGCTTGTGCTGACTCTGGCTTACAGGTCAGATTCAGCCTTTTTTCTGACTGTGGCTGAATTTAGCATCTTTTGATTGCTTAGGTGTGGGTTGGGGGAGGGTGCGGGGGTTGGGAGGGAGTGCAGCGAGATGTTGATCCTGAATGCATTGGTCAGTGCCGTTGCATAGCCTTGTTAGTCTAACTGGCTGGAATAATGAAAATTATTGCAAGTGCATATGGGGCAGATCTGTGACTGGAGGAGTATACTGTGGGTCGCTGCAGGCTAGGCTGGGTATGAGAGGCGTACTGGGTTCAGTGTCTAGAGCAGAGGACCAGGCATAAACTAAAACTTAACATTTTCTATTGTGCCTTTCACACCCTCGGTGCCCCAAATTTCATGACAGCCATTGAAGAATTTTTAAAGTTTTCACTGTTGTAATGTGGAAAATGTAAAAAAACAAATTTGTGAGGGGCAGGCAGGGCCTCAGCTAACGTGTCATCCAAAAGACTGCATCTCCAATAGCCCAGTGCTCCCTCAGTACTGCACTGGAGGTGAGGTGTCAGCCAAAGTGAGCAGTGGCATAATTAAGCAAGGTCAAGTCCTCGTGCTTTCACAATTTGAGGTTAGCCTTGGCTCAGTGGGTATTATTCTCGCTCTGAGCCTAGAGGCTGTAAGTTCAAGTCCCACTCCAGAGACTTGAGCACGAAATCTAGGTTGGCACTTCCAATGCAGTCCTGAGAGTTGGACAGGCAGAGACATATTCAACCAAGCCCCTGACTGCTCCCTTGGACAGACATAAAAGATTCCATGGTATTATTCGAAGAAGAGTAGGGGTGTTCTCCTAGTATTCTGAGCCAAACTTGCTTATTGTGTGCTCGAGTTCCTGGTTCCATCTAGGATTTCTTAGATTCTGTGTACTGTTGGGTTCATGTGCCTAGTTCTCATCAAATGGATTTGTCATTCCTCTGTTTATTCTGGGTATTGTGTAGTATTCTATATTCAGTTATTGGCCTTGGATAGCATGGCAAGGAGATAGCTGTGGATGGCTAGAATTTAGCAGCAAAACGGAAATGTGATCTGGTTTGGATATTTGTGTTTTAGGCTATATCAGAAATTGAAAGTTTGTGCTAGTATGTTAGAGAATACCAATTAGCAGGATTCTTGAAGCTCGCTGATATTCATCCATGTAACTTAATTCCAGAGGTTTGTTGCCCAGATATTGAGACTGATGCTCCTCAACCAGTCAATAATGTGTGTTTCACACTTGCTGTAAACCACCTGCTGTTGTTTTGTGGACTGCTGTACTTGTTTGGCTAACTGCTGCCGATAGTGTGTGCACCAACCATCTGCCTTCTCAGCACTTTCTGACCTGATGGCAAAGTGGGAGGGAGAAGGATGTGGAGATGCTTTGGGCTAATGTGCTCAGTGTATTGGGACAAGCAGTAATTGAAGATTAATAGGTGTGGGAGATTGCCTGTTATTGCAATTGATTTTTGTCAATTATACTGGAGGTTGTGATCAATATTCTGTTAAACATTGATTCTGGATGGGCTTAATTGAGTAACCTGTTTATACTACAGCATTGAGTAGCTTAGAAGACGAAGGATGCTGGTTTAAGAGATGGGCACAGTTGCTGAATGCTGGCACAGTGCAAACAATGACGTAGAGTGCCTCAGGGGAGTGGAAGATCAGAATTTATTTTCACATGGAGCGAGGACACTAATTGGGCAGGAAGGAACAAGATGATTAGTTTTTGGTGAGTTAACTGACTCATAAATGGTTCAGTTGGTGTTCGATTATGAGTCAGTGTGTTTTTTAAATTCTAGCTGTCCTCTGTTTACTTTCAGTCATTGTTCGAAAGAGAAGTAATTAAACATTGGAGGATTGAATATTTCCATTTGTGCTTCATTTGACCTCATTCTTTCAGAATTCCCTGCCTGCCTTTCTAATGCCACCCTGCTGGTTTCTTAAATAAGTTCAGAGTCCTGACCTTAAACCTCCCTGCCCACCTGTTCAATTGTTCATCATGCTTGCTTGTTCTCACTCACTCTCTTTAGAAATATTTGTTTTCCATTTGCAGTCCTAAATCTGTGTTCTTCTGGCATATCTGAAAATAATCGTTCTGCATTTAGTTTTTCTGTTCTGTCGAGTACCTTGTTATGCACCTTTAAAGCCCCCCTCCTTCCCTTCTCCCCACCCCCCAAACTTATTTCTCTTTTAATCCAAAGAGAAGGTTGTTGTAACTCATGAAAAATCCTTGGCTGCATCAGAGATGATTGTGAGAACCCTGTTCAGATAAGAAATAGTTTTCTGTGGGATGATTGTTAGCCAAGACACTAGTTAACCCCTGCTCCATCAAATAGTGCTATAAAATCTTTTGCATACAGTTTAGCAGTCAATCAGAACCTTGTTTTAACATCTCATCCAGACGATAGCCCCTCTGACTATGCAGCACACCTACAGTACTGCAGTGGAGTGTCAGTCCAGATTATAAAGTGTAGCTCAGTGATGAGGAACTTAATCACGAACCAGATTCGGTTGTGAGTGCGCCATCTGCTAAAGAATTGTCAGTTACAGGAGCTCTCAGTGAAAAGCGCATTCAGTTCTATTCTATTTAGTAAGTTAAGTTCCTACCTATGGGGCAACAGTTCTTATTTAGTTGCAGGCACTGTCCAGGACAAAAGTGTCAGGAGAATTATGCCAGGCCTTAAATAGTTACGTGATTACTCATTGCATATGTTAGACTTGTTTTTCCTTGAGTTTAGAAAGTTGATGGGTGAACTAATCTGTGTTGAAAGCAATAAAGGGCTTTTTAGAGGCAGCAACTTGCCGAGGCTCCTTCGACAGCACCTTCCAAATCCATGACTTCAACCTCCTCGAAGGACAAGGGCAGCAAATGCACGGAAATATCACTATTGGCAAGTTCCCCTCCAAATTACACAGCATCCTGGCTTGGAACTATATCGCTAGTCCTTCACTGTGGCTGGGTCAAAATCCTGGAACACTCTTCCTAACAGCACTGTGGGAGTACCTACACCACATGGGCTGCAACTGTTCAAGAAGACTAAATAAAAGACTACACTTCAAAAGTAATTAGTTAGCTGCGAAGAGCTTTGTGATATCCTGAGATTACAAATGGTGCTATATAAATCCAAGACCTTTCTTCAGAATGGAGCTGTAAAAGTGGGCCACCATAGACCTGTTCTGCAAGCTCCTGCTTTTGGTCCTGCAACTAGAGCAGTAGTTGCTCTAGTACAGTGCCTGTAGCTGCATTTCTGCTGCAGGCACTGGTGTCCATCCACCCCTAGCTGAGATGTATTTTTAAAATTCATTCACGGGATGTGGGCTTCACTGGCTGGGCCAGCATTTATTGCCTATCCCTAGTTACCCTTGAGAAGGTGGTGGTGAGCTGCCTTCTTGAACCGCTGCAGTCCATGTGGTGTAGGTACACCATCAGTGCTGTTGCAAAGGGAGTTCCAGGATTTTGACCCAGGGACAGTGAAGGGGAGCCGCATGATTCATAGCCTCTGATATGCTCTTGTAGCCACAGTATTTATATGGCTAGTTCAGTTTCTGGTCAATGGTAATCCCCCTAAGGATGTTGATAGTGGGGGATTCAGTGATGATAATGCCATTGAACGTCAATGGGTGTTAGTTTGATTCTCTCTTGTTGGAGATGGTAATTGACTGGCAATTGTATGGTGCGAATGCTGCCTGCCACCTGTCGCCCAAGTCTGGATATTGTCCAGTTCTTGCTGCATTTGGACATGGACGGCTTCAGTGTCTGAGGAGAACGATGCTGAACATTGTGCAATCGTCAGCGAACACCCCGCTTCTGACCTTATGATAGAAGGAAGGTCATTGTTGAAGCAGCTGAAGATGGTTGGGCCGAGGACACTACCCTGAAGAACTCCTGTAGTGATGTCCTGGAGCTGAGATAATTGACCTCCAACAACCACAACCATCTTCCTTTGTGCTAGGTATGAATCCAACCAGCGGAGAATTTTCCCCCGATTACCATTGACTCCAGTTTTGCTCGGGCTCCTTGATGCTACACTCGGTCAAATGAGGCCTTGATGTCAAGGGCAGTCATGCTCGCCTCACCTCAGGAGTTCAGCTCTTTTGTCCATGTTTGAACCAAGGCTGTGGTGAGGTCAGGAGCTGAGTGGCCCTGACAGGACCCAAACTGGGCATCGGTGAGCAGGTTATTGCTAAGCAAGTGCCACTTAATAGCACTGATGATCCCTTCCATTACTTTACTGATGATGGAGAGTAGCCTGATGGGGCAGTAATTGGCCGGGTTGGATTTGTCCTGCCTTTTGTGTACAGGACGTACCTGGGTAATTTTCCACATAGTTGGGTAGATGCCAATGTTCTATCTGTACTGGAACATTTTGGCTAGGGGCGCGGCAAGTTCTGGAGCACAAGCCTTCAGTACTATTGCTGGAATATTAGTATCATGAAACACTTTTGAAATTTAAAACCTGTTATGCTACTTTTCTATTGATTAAAAAGAATAAATACATACATCCTCTGGGAAATATTAGCCTGATAAATAGAACCTGTGTAAGTCAGCCATTCATGGCGGGTATTCCTTGTTCTCCCTCCTTTTATAGATTTGTCTTGTTGCACATCTTCCTGTGCTCCACTATTGCCTCACCCTCGCTGGATAAAGAAAGACTTGCATTTCTCTAGCGCATTTCACAATCTCGGAATGTCGCAAAGTGCTTCACAGCCAATGAAATACTTTTGGAGTGTAGCCACTGTTGCATTGTAGGAAATGCAGCAGCCAGTTTACACACAGGAAGGTCTCACAGACAGAAAAATGATAAATGACCAAATACTCTGTTCTTTGTTATGTTTGTTGAGGTATTAATATTGGTCAGGACGAGGGAAAACACCCTTGCTCTTCGAATAGTGACATGGAATCTTTCAAGTCCACCTGAGGAAGTGGTCAAGGTCTCAGTTCAGTATCTCTTCCCAAAGATGGCATCTTTTATTTTACCCATCTTGGCACAAATCCTGTCCAATATCCCCTATTGGGAACAACCTTCCATCTAACCCTTATCCCTGTACCTGTCATCCACCACCTTCTATATGCCTCCTTTAGAAGTAATGCTCTCGCAATCCAAATCTCTTTACATAGTATTGTAGAACTTTACCGTGCAGAAAGAGGCCATTCGGCTGGATCTCCAAAGGAGCTATTCAATTAATCTCATTTTCTCTGTCCTTCTTCAGATTAATTTTTTTCTAATTTATCTATTTCTCTTTTACAATCTATTGTGAATTCCACAGTTTGTTTATGTATTTAAAAACAAGTTTTTAAAAAAAATCACCCACACCCTCCACCTGTACTGTGATAAATTGATGGCCACTATTTACTGGCTTACTGATCAGTTTAAAATCTTTCCCAATTTTTTCCCAAATTTCTCAATTTTGAACACCGCCACCAGATCTGCTGCTGTGAAAGGGACCTCAGTTTCTCTCCTGTCTCTTCATAATGGAAGTGTCTTGTTCCTGTTTAATCATCTTAGCAGATATCTTCTGCACCCTCTTAATGGCGTCATCACCCTTCGTAAACTAATTTGCCAATATGTACTACAATGTGAGGACTGACAGTTTTTACTGAAATGAAGAAAAACTTGCATTTATATGGTGCCTATCATGACCTCAGGACATCAAGTGCTATACAGCCAACGAAGTAGCTTGAAAACGCAAACACTGTTGTAATGTAGAAAAAAGAAATGGCTTATGGTCAGATGCTTGTCTGATTGCTTAGTTAGTTTATGTCCTGAATGAGGAAGAGTTTCGCTCGCTTCCAACATTACTGATGTCAAAACCACCTTGCTTGGATCCTGCCAGAAACTCCAAAATGATTATTTATTTATTTAATTCTTGGGATGTGGATGTTGCTGGCTAGGCCAATCCCATTTAAGAGTTAACCACATTGGTGTATGTCTGGAGTTACATGCAGGCCAGACCAGGTAAGGACAACAGGTTTCTCCAAAGGACACTAGTGAACTAGATGGGTTTTTACAACAACCAACAATGGTTTCATTAAACTTTTAATTCTGGATTTTTTTTATTATTGAATTCAAATTCCACCATCTGCCGTGGTGGGATTTGAACCCAGGTCCCCAGAACATTGCTCTGGGTCCTTGGATTATCAATCCAGTGACAATACCACTACACCACTGCCTCCCCTGTTGCTTGATGCTTGACTTCCTCCCTTGGACCTGATCCTCATTGTTTTGTTTCACTCCTGAGCTGAGTTTCTAATCTCACCTTGCCAAGGCCACCAATTTCTACTTCTGTAGCATTGCCCAGCTCCACCCATTGCCTCAAACTGTATCAATGCCATTGTCATATCCAGATTCATTAATTCCAGTGGTATTCTTGCATTTGCAACATAGGAGCAGGAGTAGGCCATTCAGCCCATCGAGCCTGCTCAGCCACTCAATACGATCACGGTTGATCATCCACTTCAATGCCTCCCCCCACACTATCCTCCTATCTCTTTATGTCATTGGTATTTAGAAATGCTCTAAACATACTCAATGATTGAGCTTCCACAGCCCTCCGGGCTAGAGAATTCCAAAGATTCACAACCCTCTGAGTAAAACAATTTCTCCTCACCTTGGTACTAAGTGGCTTCCCCCTTATTTTGAAATTGTGTCCCCTGGTTCTGGACCCCCCACCACCCCAACCAGGGTAAACATCTTACCTGCACCTACCCTGTCTATCCCTTTTAAGTAATTTGTAGGTTTCAGTGGGATCACCTCTCATTCTTCAAAACTCTAGAGAATACAGGCCCAGTTTCCCCAATCTCTCTCCATAGGACAGTCCTGCCATCCCTGAAACAAGTCTGGTGAACCTTTGTTGCACACCCTCCAAGGCAATAATATCCTTTCTGAGGTAAGGGCACCAAAACTGTGCACAGTAATCCAGGTGTGGTCTAGCCAAGGTTTTATACAATTGAAGCAAGACTTTGCTACTCCTGTACTCAAATCCTCTTGTGGTAAAGGCTAACATACCATTAGCCCTCCTGATTGCTTGCTGCACCTGCGTGTTAGCTTTCAGGGACTTATTGATGAAGACAGCCAGGTCCATTTGTACATCTACACTTTCTAATCCCTTACCTTTTAAGAAATACACTGCAAATCTGTTCCTCCTACCAAAGTGGATAACCTGACATTTTCCCACATTATGTTCCATCTGCTGTGTTCTTGCCCACTGATTAAGTGTCCAAATCCCCTTGAAGTCACTTTGCATCTTTCTCACAACACACAATCCCGTCCTGCTTTGTGTCATCTGCGAGCTTGGAAATATTACATTTGGTCCCCACATCCAAATCATTGATATATATTGTGAACAGCTGGGGCCCAAGTACTGATCCTTGCAGTACTCCACTAGTCACAGCCTGCCAACGCCGAGAATGACCCTTTTATTCCTATTCTCTGTTTTCTGTCTGTTAGCCAATCCTTAATCCTTGCCAGTATATTACCTCCTATCCCATGAACTTTAATTTTGCAAACCAATTTCCTGTGGGACACTTAATCAAAAGCCTTCTGAAAATCCAAGTATACTACGCCCGCTGACTCCCCTTTACCAATTCTGTTAGTAACATCCTCAAAAAAACTCCCAACAGGTTTGTCAAACATGATTTCCCACTCATAAATCTAGGTTGATTATACCCAAACAGATCATTATTACCCAAGTGTCCATTTATCACACCCTTTATAACAGATTCCAGCATTTTCCTTACTATTGATGTACGGCCAACAGGACTGTAGTTCCTCATTTTCTCTTTCCCTCCCCTCTTAAATAGTGGGGTGACATTTTCTACCTTCCGATCTGCAGGAATTATTCCAGAATCTGTAGAATTTTGGAAAATGATCACCAATGCATCCACTATCTCCATAGCTACCTCTTTCAACACTCTGGGAGGTAGAATATCCGGTCCCGGGGACTTATCAACCTTCAGTCCCATTAATTTCTCCAATACAATTCTTCTCCTAATACTAATTTCCTTCAATTCCTCATTCTCCTTAGTCTGTTGGATCTCTCATTTGGGAGATTTCTTGTATCCTCCTCAGTGAAGACAGACACACAGTAATCATTTAGCTTCTCTGCCATTTCTCTATTCCCCTTTAATTAATGCTCCTGATTCTGCCTGTAATGGGCCCACGTTTGTCTGAGCCAAATGTTTTCCTTTGACATACGTGTAGAAGCTTTTACAGTCTGTTTTTGGTTTTTGCTAGTTTACATATTTTATTCTCTTTATTAGTTTCTTGGTCCTCCTTTACTGTATTCTAAAATGCTCCCAATCCTCAGGTTTACTATCATTTCTGGCAACTTTATAGGCCTTTTCTTTTAATCTTATACAATCCTCAGGGTTGACTGACTTTTCTTTTTGTGTTTTTGTGCCTTGAAGGAATATATAATTTCTGTAAACTATTTAATAATTCTTTAAAGACTAACCATTGCCTGTGTAGCTTTTAATGTACTTTTCCAATCCACCTCAGAAAATTTGTCCCTCATACCTTCATAATTTCCTTTGTTCAATTTTAACACCTTGGCTTCAAATTGAACTACCTCACTTTCAAATAGAGTGTAAAATTCTGTCATGTTATGGTCACCCACCTTAAGGATTCTTTCACAACAGGATTATTATTTAGCCCTTTCTAGTTACATAATTTTAGATCTAAATAGTCTGTTCTCCATCGGTTCCTCAACACACTGCTCTAGAAAAACACCCCAACACACTCCAGAAACCCGTCCTTCACAGCATTACTGCTCATTAGGTCCTCCCAGCAAAGGAGGGCCAAGAGATTGATTAAGAGGGGAAAACTAAAGTAAGAGGGTAAACTTGCAAGGAACATAAAAGCGTACTGTAAAGCTTCTATAAGTATGTAAAAAGAAAAAGATTAGTGAAGACAAATGTAGGTCCCTTACAGTCAGAAACAGGAGAGCTTATAAAAGAGAACAAGGAAATGGCAAAATAATTAAACAACTACTACAGTTCTGCCTTCACAGAGGAAGACACAAATAACCTCCCATAAATGCTAGGGAATCAAGGGTCTAGTGAGAAGGAGGAATTGAAGGAAATTAGTATTACTAAAACAATAGAAATTAATGGGACTGAAAGCTGATAAGTTCCCAGGGCCTGATAACCTACATCCCAGGGTACGAAAGGAGGTGGCCATGGAAATAGTGGATGCGCTGGTTGTCATCTTCCAAAATTCTGTAGATTCTGGAACAGTCCCGGCAGATTGGAGGATGGCAAATGTAACCCCACTATTTAAAAAATAGGAAGGAGGGAGAAAACAGCGAATTACAGACCGGTTAGCCTAACATCAGTAGTAGGGAAAATGCTGGAGTTTATTATAAAGGATGTGATAACAGGAGACTTGGAAAATATCAACAGGATTAGACAAAGTCAAAAACAGAATTACCTGGAAAAACTCAGCAGGTCTGGCAGCATCGGTGGAGAAGAAAAGAGTCGACGTTTCGAGTCCTCACGACCCTTCAACAGAACTGAGTATAGTAAGGAGAGGGGTGAAATATAAGCTGGTTTAAGGTTGGGGGGGGCGGGGGGGGGGGAAGGAGAGAGAAGTTGAGTGGGGGGGGTGGTTGTAGGGACAAGCAAGCAGTGATAGGAGCATATAATCAAAAGATGTCACAGACACAAGGATCAAAGAGGTGTTGAAGGTGGTGATATTATCTAAGAAAATGTGCTAATTAAGAATGGATGGCAAGACACTCAAGGTACAGCTCTAGTGGGGGTGGGGTGGAAAGACTGACAAGGTATTAGTTGTAGATTTTAAAATAATAGAAATAGGTGGGAAAAGAAAAATCTATATAAATTATTGAAAAAAACAAAAGGGAGGGGGAAGAAACGGGGTGGGGATAGGGGGAGGGAGTTTAAGATCTAAAATTGTTGAATTCAATATTCAGCCTGGAAGGCTGTAAAGTGCCTAGTTGGAAGATGAGGTGCTGTTCCTCCAGTTTGCGTTGGGCTTCACTGGAACAATGCAGCAAGCCAAGGACAGACATGTGGGCAAGAGAGCAGGGTGGAGTGTTAAAATGGCAAGCGACAGGAAGGTTTGGGTCTTTCTTGCGGACAGACCGCAGGTGTTCTGCAAAGCGGTCGCCCAGTTTGCGTTTGGTCTCTCCAATGTAGAGGAGACCGCATTGGGAGCAACGAATGCAGTAGACTAAGTTAGGGGAAATGCAAGTGAAATGCTGCTTCACTTGAAAGGAGTGTTTGGGCCCTTGGACGGTGAGGAGAGAGGAAGTGAAGGGGCAGGTGTTGCATCTTCTGCGTGGGCATGGGGAGGGTGCCGTAGGTGAGGGTTGAGGAGTAAGAGGTGATGGAGGAGTGGACCAGGGTGTCCCGGAGGGAACGATCCCTACGGAATGCCGCCAGGAGGGGTGAAGGGAAGATGTAATTGGTGGTGGCATCATGCTGGAGTTGGCGGAAATGGCGGAGGATGATCGTTTGAATGTGGAGGCTGGTGGGGTGATAAGTGAGGACAAGGGGGACCCTATCATGTTTCTGGGAGGGAGGAGAAGGCGTGAGGGAGGATGCGCGGGATATGGGCCGGACACGGTTGAGGGCCCTGTCAACGACCGTGGGTGGAAAACCTCGGTTAAGGAAGAAGGAGGACATGTCAGAGGAACTGTTTTTGAAGGTAGCGTCATCAGAACAGATATGACGGAGGCGAAGGAACTGAGAGAATGGGTTGGAGTCCTTACAGGAAGTGGGGTGTGAGGAGCTGTAGTCAAGGTAGCTGTGGGAGTCGGTAGGCTTGTACTGGATATTGGTGGACACCCTGGTCCACTCCTCCATCACCCCCTACTCCTCAACCCCCACCTATGGCACCTCCCCATGCGGTGTCTAGAACAAGGGGTCTGTTATGATCCCAGCTGCGGTTACTCCTGGACAAGCCTGATCCCAAAGTGAAAGCCAGCTTGATCGATCCTAACTTTTAATTGTTTGTTTGGATAGTTGGAAAGTAGCTACTGAACAGAGTCACAGGAGTCAGCTGATGAACTTTTAAGAAAAGAATAAAACATTTATTCTACAAGAAAAGAGGAACTATAATACAATACTCCTTCACCCACAACTATACATTTACAGATATGTACAGATTTGTAAGGATAACACAAGTTACGAAAGCTATCTTATACTTTAAGTACACAGTCCAGGTAAACCTATTGGGACCCTGTGGTCAGACACACCGCATTCAGGAAGCAAGTGACAGATGCCACCTCAGGTGGATGCTATGGATTTCTCCTCAACAACCCCCATACGTTTGTCATCCAGTGAGCCAACTGGTCTCACTGAACTCGGTCTTTCACACAAGGGTTTCCAGACTCCATTCTCGAAGACCTCACCTTGGAATCTTCTCTCAAACTGACGCATTCTTTCAGACATGCCTTTCGCAATGGTCCACCTCCAGGGTTTTGAACTCTCCTTCCGATGTTCCTCTTCCCTGGGTCACCACATGCATTCATTCGCATGCATGTATTCAATGTCTTGGCCTCCACAGCCTTCTGTGGTAGAGAATTCCATAGGCTTACCACCCTCTGAGTGAAGAAGTTTCTCCTCATCTCATGCATGTATTCATGCATGTCTTTCGCACACTCACTGTCACCGACTCAGCTGTCAACAGTACCCCTGCATCACATGCCCATAGCAAAGATCGAGAGACCTTCAGCCGTCTCTTTGGACCTTCTTGCCTTTTGCAAGCTGTTGTTGCTTTAAATCTGCTTTCTGCAGATTTTGTCTCTCTAATTCTGAAGCTTGGAGCCTTTCTCTCCACCTCTCACTCTTAACTTCACTTAACAGGACCTTTTCCAGGTTCCTGTCCTTGCTTTTGGACTAGAAGGTGGTCTTGGGACTTTCACTTGTTTCCATCTCACTTCTTTGGCCTTGGGACCTTTTGGTTCTTTTGGGAAATCTGCAGCTCCCTCTCCTAGAGGCCAGTTTCTCTAGGGTCTTGGCTTCAAACCAGCTGAACTCCAACAGCTTCCAAAACAAGCCTGTGCGAGGGTCCTGCCTCTCTGGACCCTTCTTACTAGGCAACAGTCCAATTCTTCTACCCTTGTTTGTTTACCTCCGTTTAAGTCGTAAAACTCTCATTAGAAATGCAAGCATCTTTTTAAAGTGAAACTAAAGCTCCGTTTGCCCTTTCTTAACTCGCAGATACAGAAATACAAATCAAACTTAAACTTTAAAGCTAAAACTCATTCCTAACACATTCCTAACAAATACAAATATAACTTAAACTGTCTCTATTTCCTAACAGGGTCACAGTCTCAGGATACAGGGTAGACAGTTTAGGACTGAGATGAGGAGAAACTTCTTCACTCAGAGGGTGGTAAGCCTATGGAATTCTCTACCACAGAAGGCTGTGGAGGCCAAGACATTGAATATATTTAAGAAGGAATTAGATTTCTGGACTCTAAAAGGCGTCAAGGGGTATGGGGAGTACGCAGGAGTATGGTGTTGAGATAGGGGACCAGCCATGACCATATTGAATGGTGGAGCAGGCTCAAAGGGTTGAATGACCTACTCCTCCTATTTTCTGTGTTTCTATATGCAGATTGAAGTCACCCATGATTACTGTATCACCCATGCTACATGATTCTTTAATCTCTTGATTAATACCACGCCCCAGATTACCACTACTGTTTGGTGGCCTGTAAACAACAAGTTCTGATGTTTGCTGCACCTTGCTGTTTCTTAGCTCCACCCAAACAGCTTCCGCATTTTGTTCTTCTGATCTGAGATCCTCCCTTACTAATGTACTGATCCTATCCCATATTATCAACGCAACACCACCTCCTTTTCCTTTTTGACTGTCCTTCCGTGTTGAATATCCTTGAATGTTCAATTCCCAATCTTGGTCACCCTGTGGCCATGTTTCCGCAATGGCAATAGATCATACCCATTTACCTCTGTTTGTGCCTTTAAATCATCTATCCTGTTGTGAATGCTGCGTGCATTCAGGTAGAGTGCCCTTAACTTTGTCTTTTTGGCATTATTCCACATTCTCAGCCTCGTTGATACTCGCCTTTGTTTCGCCTGCTTGCTAATTTCGCTTGATACTTTTCTACTTCCTGTTACCAGCCTTCCTTCCGATTTAAGCTGCCCCTCAGGTTCCCAACCCCCTGATGAGCTGGTTTAAACCCTTCCCAACAGCACTAGCAAATCTCTCTGCGAGGAAATTAGTGCCGGTCCTGTTAAGGTGGAACCCGCCCATCTTGTGCAGGTCCCACCTGCCCCAGAACCAGTCTGAATGCCTCAGAAATCTGATACCCTCCCTTCTACCCCAATTATCCCAAGAGAATTTCTATGAAGTCCTGCTCCTACCAAGTATATCTCATCCAAACTATCCGGCCCTGCCTAGTCTTCAATCCCATTTCCCTTCAATCTCTAAAATGGCTCCCTATTTGCCTCATAACAAGAACAAACTTGAATTTATATTGGACCATTCATTACCTTGGAATGTCCCAAAGTGTACTACATTCCATGAAGTACTTTTGAAGTGTGGTGACTTGATTTTTTTTTAGGCAAACGTGCATCCAATTTGCATATGGCAAGGTTGAATAATCCATTTTGTCAGTTAAGTGTGCTTGTCATCATGCAGCTGTTATGAGTACATTGACTGTGACTGACTGTCTTCGATCCTTCAGGAACCTTTCTCCTGTCAGAGGCGCACACTTTGCTTTGATATATTAGGTGTTGGTCTGTCCGGGGATGGTTTGTCCTGCATGCTTCAGTGAACGGAGGTCAAACAATCTGCTGCAGCTGAGACCAACTGAGATTCTGCCGAGGAGCTTTCTTCCTGTGGTTTCTATTCGACAAGCATGCTATATTTAACCATCCGTGCACTGGATCTTAAATTGCAGCTGTAACAGGCTGCCTGAATGGTGATAGTCTAGAAATTGCCAAGCATCTCCCTGTTGGGTTGGTCACAAAGGCAGTACAGATGAATGAGGCCATTGGCCTATCTTATGGCCCGGCAGGTAACACACTCTCCTCTGAGTCAGAGGTTTGTGGGTTCAAGCCCTATTCCAGAGACTTGAGCACAAAATGTAGCCTGACACTCAGTGGAGCACTAAGGGAGTGCTGGACTGTTGGAGGGTGCCATCTTATTACTGAGACATTAAACCAAGGCCCTGTCTGCTCTCTAGAGAGAATGTAAAAGATCCCACTAAATTATTGGAAGAAGAATGGGGCCTTCTCCCCGGCGCCTTGGCCAATATTTATAACGCAAACTTATTACCTGGTCGTTGCTGTTTGTGGGAATTTGCCGTGTGCAAGTTAGCTGCTGTGTTTCCTACATTACAACAGCTTTTACGCTCCAAGCTACTTCATTGGCTGTAAAGCACTTGCATGTCCTGAGGTCATGATAAATGCAAGTTTTTCTTCGTTTCTATAAAAACTGCCAGCCCTCCCATTACAGTATCAATTGCCGAATTATTTTTTCTCTATATCCTTACTGTTATTGCTCATTCCATGCCCTAGGATTTGTAGTATTCAAGGAACACTTGGGGGTCAGGGAATAGGATCACCTGAGTATTATGATTTCATTTAAGAAAACTAAAGTTAGGCTTTGTCATAGTGTGGCAAGTCACCCTGTTTGAAGACTTCAAAAAATGCATTTACATAGATGTCATGTTCCTATTTGTGCACTAAACGCGTCACCAACAAGTTACTTGAACTTGCTGTTTGTCACCGGAGGTGTGCACACATTACAAGATTCTAATCACCACTTGCCTAAGTGTTTTGAAGGAGAATCTCAGAAAACTTTGCCTAGCCTGGCCTTAAAGGGGTACCAGCATCAATGTGGAAGTGACCTGGCCAGATTCATACTTGAAAAATGAAAAAATGTTCTGTTCAAAAACCACAGCAAAGCCAGTAGCTGATCTAAGCTATTAGAATTCAGGTTTTACTTATCTTGATGCTTGCCCCATAACTGTTTAAAGCAGGGCTGCTTAATTCTTTCCTCCTTGTAAAGAACCTATTTTTTATTTTTCTTGGACTGTGGCTTTAAAAACTACAATGGCTGCAGTTGAAAGGCATGTTCACTGGAGCAGGGTTGAGGAATATCTATAATGTTGCTATCCTGAAACAGAGGGTGCCATAAAGGAACAGGATGGTACTGGAAAGGAGTTCTGGACGAGGGGGAACTGCCTGATGACGGCATTTTAATTGGCTCCTGACCAGGTGACCAGGATTTTGTGTGGTAACAGTGCAGGCAGAACAGCTCCTGGCCTGCAAAGAGGGAAGACCTGAAATCTCCCTCTCCTGTGTTTAAGATTCCAGCAATTCTACCATATTAGCTAGCTGGCTATTCCTCACATCTCTGTAACCTGCTTCCTCTGAAAGCCCCTGTCAAGAGGAAAAGGGGAAAAATCACCAGTAGAGACATTGAAAAGCAAGTTTTTGAACCAGTGAACCACAGACTGAAAGTGCTGGGAGACTACCTTGTGTTATCAACAACAAAATGCAAGGAATTTGGAAGACATCAATCAAACTCAACCCATCTAATCCTATACTCCAGATTGGTGCTATTGAAATGTTTTATCTCACCCTTACAATCCATGTTTTGTGTGCCTTTGTGTGTTTGTGTATTGGGTTTTAAAAAGGGGTAGAGTTTAAGTTATAGAGTTAGATGTTAGTTCATATTTCTTTCTTTCGCCCCTAGTTAATGACAATTTGTTCAATAAACAGTTATTTACTTATTAAGTTTACAAACCTGGTTCTCGTGTTTTGTTAACCTAAATTAAACCGTTAGGTAGAATTGGGGCAATTTGGTGGGCTGATCAAACTTTTCATGTTTGTTGCGGCTTGGGGAATAGTGGAGCTTGATATTACAGTGCACTGTCCCCAGTGAGTCGTGACATCCTCATCCCGAGTGTCAGAAGGACAAAGGGATGAAGAGAGTCTGTTTAAAGAAAAAACTTGGTCAATTCAAATTTAATACATGACTTGGTGACCTGGTAAAGGGGTAGTAAGTGGTACTGGAAAGGTAAAACTGGAACACCAGAAGCTCGATCCTGCAGCAGGACAAGGCTGCAGACTCAAACTGGGAGAAGTTACATTCGTGTAGTCTGATTAATGGGTGGAATGGACTTCTGTGATAGTGGAGAAGAGTACCATGAGTAATTTTAAGAAACGGCTGGATTCTGTGACGTGAACTGAATGGATGAGATCATACTCAATCCTCTTCTTTCTTTTTATTTACCTCCGCATCCAATGGCAACTGTGTCCCTAAATCTTTGACTAGATGGTCCTACTTACTGTGGTTAAGGTATTACTGTAAGCATCCTACTGTGTTGTTATGATACTGTCTCCCTATGTTACTGTGGTTACAGTATTATTTGGTGTTACTGTGGTCATAGTATTCGATGGGGTGAGGAATGTCTCGCCATGTTACTGTAGAGATGGTTGGGAGCTGGCATTGCCTGGGAAAGGGAACAAGGATGGGTTGGAACATTGCATTGTCCTTCTTTGGTGCTGAGTTTGTTCCTTGCAGCCAGGAATGAGCTCCGTTTCGTGCTGGGATGGTATTGAGCTGAGGATGTGGACTTTGGGAGTAAGATCTGGCAGATAAGTTATTGAGCTCATATTTTCAAATTATTTTCTTTCTGTGCAAGCCATAAAGTGAGGGTCAGTTACTGCAGATCTACTGAAACAGGATTCCCTTTGTTAGAAGATTGGGGGGATTCCAATTCAGGCCTTAATGATACAAAAAAAAGGACGCTGGAAATCTTGAGGGAAAAGAAACAAAAAATGCTGGAAATAGTCAGCGGATCAGGAGGCATCTGTGGAGAGAAACACTTAATGCCTCAGATCGAAATTACCTTTATTGGAACATTAGAACAGATGTTGCCTGGCCTGAGTATTTCTACCCTTTTTTGAGGCATTAATGATAGTAGGATGTAAAAGGATAGGTGCAGAGAAACTATTTCTTCTGGGAGAATTCAGAACAATGGAGCCAGGCTGTTCAGGGCTGATGTCAGGAAGCACCTCTTCACACAATAGTGGAAATCTGGAACTCTTTCCCCAAAAGGCTGTGGATATTGGGGATCAATTGAAATTTTCAAGAATAAAGATCGCTATATATTTGGGTGAATAATTTTGAGTTATAAATTGGCCGTGATCTGACTTACAGATCTGACTTGAGGGTCTGAATGGCCTCCTGTTCCTATGAGCTGATGTTGGTAATGGCCTGAGTGTGCACACCCTCAGTAGCACCCTACTCTCAACAACCCGCAGCCATGTGTTTCCCTGCTGCAGAAAGGGTACGGGAGGGAATTGAAACGTGGCTGGTCAGTCCTAGCAGTTTGTAAGATAAAAGCAAAATACTGGAAAGGAAAATAAAGGAAATCTGAAACAAAAACAGAAAATGCTGGAAAAACTCAGCAGGCCTAGTAGCAACTGTGGAGAGCAAAACAGTTAAATTTTTGAGTTGGTATGACCTTTCAGAGCTGAAGAAAAGTGGAAATGTGATGAAATTTATACTATTAAAGGGGGGTGGATCAGGTGGAGCTGGATAGAAAGCCCGCGATAGGTGGGGACAAAGGAGGGATTGACAAAGATGTCATGAGCTAAGTTTTGTCCCCTTTGTTCTCACCCATCACTGGCCTTCTATCCAGCTCCACCTGCACCACCTCCCCCCCCCCCACCCCCTGTATAAATTTCATCACATTTCCACTTCTCTGAAGGGTCATACAGACTCAAAGTTCACTCTGTTTCTCTCTCCACAGATGCTGCTAGACCTGCTGAGTTTTCCAGCATTTTCTGTTTTTGTTCCAGCAGTTTGCAATCTGGATTGGGTAGATGGCCCTAGACTAGCTACTCTGCCAGTGAGATTGGTGTGGAGCAGGAAGGTCTTTGTGGGAGAAAGTAGGCAAAGTAACTCTTGCAGTAATATCTTTTTTTTTAGTTATTGTTTCCTTGAGCCAGTTATGGAATAAGACTTTCTTTTGTACTGCATTGTGTTATATTTTGGGTCAGTGTTATAGAAAGTGCTGCTTGCTGACTTTATCATTTGATTGCATAATTCAGGGCTCTCATTTAAATCAATCCGTCAGATTCCAAGTATAGCACAAGGGAGTTTCTGCTTTTACCCATCTCAGAAATGTTCCTGGCAGCTCCTAGTTTTCAGACTGCAGGGTCCCATACAATAAGAAAAATGTGATAACTGGCGTCCATCCGAGTGGCCCGGGTTTCAGCTGAAGGTTTTAGCAACCATCTTAATAAGAAATGGGTATTGAATCGTAGTGCACCTTCTAAACAACGGGGCAAATGTGGCCGAGAGTCCTAAGTGTTGTGAGGAAGAACAGAAAAACAGTTTTGTAATCTTGTTAAATGAATGTTTTGTTCTGAACTAGAGTGCAGTGTGTTCACTGTGAATGTAGAACATACCAGTGTGTTACATGAAGAGTTACAGGCTGGAATCTAATCAAAGGGCTCACGTTTCACCATAAATCACAAGAACACTGGGATTCAGAAACTGGAACAGTTCCAGAATTGGGAGGAATAATGTGGCCCTTGTCTATAGACGGTCAGACTCCTGAGGCTGCCTTTGCGTGGATTTTTATCTTAATATTTGTTTGAATGTTATCTGTTGCTGCATTTTATTGGTGGGTGCATAATGGGGGAGGACCCAAGGAATGTAGAATGAATTACAAAGGGTAGGTGTTGGTCTCTTGCTGCCACATTCAGCTGAACAGCAAAGTACCCAAAACCTCATCAATGGGGAGCATCTGTTGAAGGGTTAAACCTTCGGGTTGCACTGAGTCATGGTTCCTAAGTCAGCTGAGGCTAAGTGGATAACACATTTGCCCGAGTCAGAGGATTGTAGGTTCAAGTCCCACTGTAGAGACTTGAGCACACAATTAAGACTGAAACTACCAGTGCAATGTTGAGGGACTGGTGCACTGTTGAAGGGTGTCACCTTTTGGATGAGACGTTAAACCACGGACCCCTGCTTGTTCCATGCTCTGTTGGATTGTTGGATATTTGTTCGGCTCCTCTGCTTCTCCCTCCCAAACTTTTCAGCCTTCTTCTCAGCTCTCAAAAGACCCTCTTGTTTGGTGTCTGCCTGCATTTTTTGAAAGGACTCTGAGACATTGCTACCTCGATGAAGAGTGGCATAGAAATGTTAGATTGTCCCTTGCTACATACGCCCTTTACTCCTATTTCCTTCTTGCCTCTGTTTGTCCGTGCAGTACTTCCAAGGGTTTGCTGCTGAGCTGAGCAAGACGATCAGGATTCATTTGATGTTCTATTTGTCGTTTTTACACCTCTGCTCTCAGCTGAGCTGGCAATGAGAGCAGGCAGCTTTAAAATGTCATGCAATGGCTGTTTGTACCACCTTGTGTTAATCCAGAGTTCACACCATGTGTCTTGAGGACCGAATCATTTCTATGTAATGTCACCTGTCATACTGATGGGATTAATACTCGCTGGGTTTGCTGGTCAGTTTTTGGCAGCAAACAGGTACAGAGTTGCCACTTATGGGAATGGCTCAGATGTCTTATGGATTATAAACTTTTCCTTCGGAATTGTCACCACCTATGATGCACAGCCCAGTGTCCCACCCAACCAGTAAACTAAACCATCTCTTTCACAGTCTGGGCAGACAAGTGGTTTGAGCTTCTCGTGGAGAATAAACCCATAGGAGGCCTTGAGTGAATCGTGCGTCACCTGTAATACTAAATAGGGAAGCAACTAATGCTTTGACCCCGCCTCATCCACCCATTTTCTCTCTCTTTCCTCCCCCCCCCCCCCGCCCCAAACACACACACACACACACACACAAAAATTCACGTATTGGTGATGGACTTGGTAAAAGTGGAAAGTTTAGGTGTTGGTGTCTTTACCTCTTAAATTTAGCACTTCCTGAGGAATGGATAGGGTTGCCAACCTTCCTGGATTGTCCTGCAATGTCCAGTGATTGGAGATTATTCTCCTGTCACTGCTTCAAGCAACTTGAGAAAGATCATGAACATTTTTTCAAAAAATTGAAATTGAAATGAGGGTAAGAGAAGAAAGTTTGATTGACGGGCAAGAATTAAGTGAGCAATGAAGGGTCTGTTTGCTTTCCATTTGGTGCAGGAGATGATGCATTGCCAGGGAAGAAAAAAGGAAATCTTGCATTTACATAGTGCCCTTCATGACCACTGGAGACCCTAAAGTGCTTTACAGCCAATGAAATATTTTTGAAGTGTGGTCACTGTGTTGTAATGCAGAAACGCAAGCTCCAATCAACAGCAATATGGTTATGGCCAGATCATCTGTTCTTTGTGATGTTGATTGAGTGATGAATACTGGCCTGGACACAGGGGATATTACCAACTGAGCAATGGCTGACTGAGGATGGATGTGTTGGGTGAGCACTAGTGGGAGAGTGGGGGGTGGGGTAGTTGGAGGCAGGAGGACTTGCACTGAAATCACCTGGAATATGATTAAACGTATTAGGTGACCCGGTGTTCAAGGCAGGTATTTTAACTGTTGTACGGCAAGGAATGCAGCTCTCCCATGCAGTTTACCCCTTTGCCATTGTGCTGTGTGATCCAGTTTAAAAGCACTAATTATCGGAAGCGCTGGCAGATGCAATGCAGATGGAGATAATTCAGCTTCTCCCAGTGGTAGCACTATCCCCTCTGGATTGGCAGAATGTGAGTTTCAGCACTATGACTGTATTTTTGGAATTTCATCCCATCCACTTTCAGTTTCTAGGTGCTTTCCTGTTATATCTTTGAGTAATTATTCCATTGTATTTCCTGCAGCCATTAAGCTAATTGTCTTGTAGTTCCCTGAATGTGTTCTATCTCCTTTTTTATATAGGAACTGCATTAGTTGTCCACCAGTTCTTTGGCACTATTCCCTTTACTAATGAATATTTATATATGCATGATGGTGCCTCTGCCAATTCTTCCCTAACCTTTAATATGATTGGGTACAATCTCTAGACCAGAGTTTTATCCCCTCTGTTTGATTAGTTTATCAATTATCTCCCACCTTTCCAATATAAATGTCTTTAGATCCTTTTAATCTCTCCTAATGTCAAATCCACCTGGTTAATTTCCCTGGTAAATGCTGAAGTGATGATTCAATGTTTCTGCTTTTTGCTGTCATTACCTCTGAGTTTTTCTTGTTCATCCCTTATAGTTGGCATTTGTTGCCCAAGCCAGTTGCCCTTGAGAAGTTGGTGGTGAACCATCTTCTTAAAGCTGCACCCTTGTACATACAGCCTTAGTTAGGAGGAGAGTTCCAGGATTTTGACCCAGTGACAGTGAAGGAATGGCGATGTAGTTATAAGTCACGATGGCATGTGGCTTGGAGGGGAACTTGCAGGTGGTGGTGTTCCCTTGTAGGAGGTGCTGTTTTAGAAGGTGCTGTTGAATGATTGTGTGTGTATACAGAATATTTTTCACAAACCATCACGCAATAGCTGTCTGTAACACTGTTAATCCAAGATTCATGTAATGTTTATGCATTCTAAGAATACAGAGTCATTTCTATACGATGCCATCTGTTGTAGTATTGGGATTAATTCTTGGCCTCACTGATTAGTTTTTGATAGCGAGCAGGTACGAAGTTGGAGCTGATGGGAATAGTTCAGATACTCAATGGATTATGAATCTTTCCTTTGGGATTATCACCACCCGCTATGCACAGCAGTGTCCCACCTGTCCAGTAAATTAAATCCTCTCTCACGCAGTCTCAGCAAACTAGTGGGTTGATCTCCTTGCGGGGAATTGAAGGCTCTGTGAATGAATAAGAACAAGAGTAGATCATTTGGTCCCTCGAGCCTGGTTCCCCTATTCAATCAGATGATGGCTGATCTTCCACCTCAGCCATAGCTTCCTGCACCATCCACTTGGTTCCCTCAGTATCCAAAAAGCTGTTCATCTTTGACTTAAATAAACTCAATGAAATGTCTTACACTAAATAAGGCATCACTTAATGATTTAATCCTTGTCCTCAAAAAAACTGAGTGAGGAGGTGAGACTTGGTAAAAGTAGTTAAGATTTGAGTGTTTGTGTCTGCCTCACTCTGGCTGGCATCTCTTGAACCCAGCCCGATGCAACTCAGGGCTTTGGTTACTTCCTTGTCCCGGAGTGTCCAGGGGTTGGAGATTATTCTCCTGGCAATGTTCTGAGCAAATAGAGAAAAATCAGAGGCATTTAAAAATAAAATAATGAATTGGGGTGGGGGGAGAGACGAGAATTTTATTAAAGGCATGAATCATCTGATTTACTAACGAAAGGTGTCTTTGCTTCCCATTTGTGTAGGAGGTGTTGAGTTGCAAAGGGTGTGGCTCTGTTAGGTGACTAATGGTGGGAGAGTGCAGATTGGGGCAATTGGAGGTAACATGGTAAACACATTTGGTGACCCCACATATCAAGGCGAGCAATTTAACTGTTGCACAACAAGGAATTTAGCTTTCCCATGCAGCTTACCCCTTTGTTCACAGCTCTTGGTTTAATTTGTCAGGCATTTGTCTGATTAGCACCCTGTGTTCTCCATGTTGTAGGATGAGCAGAGTTTCCCACTGTGCTGTGTGGTTCAGTTTAAAGGCACACTAATTATCAGAAACACATGTAGATGCAAAGGATTGAGATAATTCAGCTTCTCACAGCGTTTGCGTCCCTTTGAATCAGCAGGATGGAGTTTCAACCCTGTATATATAGGACTTGGGCGCATAATACAGGCTAATCGTCTAGTTCAGTACTGTGGTGCTGTGGTGGGGAGGGTAGTGCTGAGGGGGGCAGTGACGAGGGATGGCAGCACCACCTGCTTGTTTAGGTTCCGGTGAATGTTTTCGCTGATCAAAACGGGAGCTCTAGCTAGCTAATATTTATCCTTCAGCTGATGCTGTCACATCACAAGAACTGAATATTTGTGTTGTTACTGCTAGTGGGATCTGCAACGTATAAATTGCACCTGTTGACTTATCTCCCTAACTTTAAAAGCAATTGATTGTGCCTGGAGCAACAAGCTTGTGAAATGGGGCCCCATGCACCTGCAGGTATCTTCCTCTCTCTGTTCCACTCCACCTGATGGTGATGGTACTCTTGATGAAAATGGAGTGCCTTTCTTCACCTTCCACCCTGGTCTATAAGGCTCTTCAAACATCAACAATCCCCAATTCCTTTTTAAGACACATGCCTGACTGAGACTTCGTGTTTACAGCAAGGATATCCTACATAGTCATAATACTGAGGGTTTGATAAGGTAACCATAGAGGAGATGTTTCCACTTTTGGAAACTGGGGCCATTAATATAAGGTAGTCACTAATAAATCGAGTAGGGAATTCAGGAGAAATTTTTTCACACACATTTGAGTATGTGGAACTCACTGACACATGGAGCAGTTCTGGCGAATAGCATTGATATATTTAAGGGGAATGTTGATATGCACATGAGGGAGAAAGGAATAGAAAAATGTATTACTGTAATGAGATGATGTAGGGTGGGAGGAGGCTCTTGGGGAGCATAAACACTGGTTGGACCGAACGTTTCTATGCTGTATTTCTGAACTGATGGCTGCTCATTGGAATGTGCAGTCACTTTATAATTGTACATTCCACACACTCCCCACCCTCTTGGACTAGATGACTCTTTATTTCTAAGTTTAATATAATTATGCCTGTGCCATTACAATGCATTTTTGTTGATGTTCTGCTGCCCAGCTCCAGTGTAATTAACATTTCCTATTTTCTTGGAGTCCATTTGCTTCTCACAGCTGCTGTAAACAGTTATGTTGGCCAGTCTCCTATTTGAGGAATTTTTTATATAATGAGGGACTGGCCAAAGGGAAGGTGGAGTTGGATTCCTCATCCCTGAGAATACAGAATACAGAAGATGGGTATATAAGGTAACACTCAAAAGATTCTGGAGCGATGAAAATGCCAGGTGCTATTGTAGGTGTTGCCTTGTCACTGCTGCTGGTTATTGCACTGTTCTTTCATAAAAACTTGAAACATGGTTATTCATAGAGAAGTGCTAACCTGTGTTTCCATGTGTCTTTGTAGCAGATACCCACAGACAGTGCTGCCTATCGTTCTATTTCTTGGCTTCAGTGGGGAACGCTTTTGCTCAATCTGTAGTGCATAATCTAACCCTCTTCAGTGCAGTACTGAGGGAGAAATGTTATCTCCCAGATAAGGCAAACTAAGGCGCTTTCTGCCCTGTAGGTGGAGGTAGAAGACCCCATGAAACTATTCGAAGAGCAGCAGCTGTGTCCTCTCTGTTGCCCTGGCTAATTTTCCCTCAACCATAATTACTAAATCTGTTCATGTCATTATCCAATTGCCGTTTGTTAAACCTTACTGTGTGTAAATTGATGACTACACTTAAAGTACGTTATTGGTTGTGAAGTGCTTTAGGATGCCTTGAGGTCATGTATAAATATAAATGTAGGCTCGTCGTCTCGTTTTTTTCAACCTTCCAAAGCTGCATGTTTCCTGACCGCTGGTGCTCTGACCAGTCCTGTACATTGAGATTTGTTTGCAGTGAGGACTTGCAGATGGTTACTGCAGATGTTAATTTAAGCAAAAATCATCACCATGGCAATGAGCTTGTCATACATTTCATCGAGGTCTCGAGCCAATTGTTTCTCGTCTTGAGGGTTCCCTAACTACTGGTGCATCAAGTTTGTGCAACACCTAATGTCAGTGTGTAGCATACAGAATCTCTAATTCTGAAAAGTAACCAATTCCTACAGGATGTCTTTTTGAGCTGAAATATGCAGAGTGAGACTTCAAACGTTCAAAGCGTTAAGGCAGTCTAGATTAATGAAAAATATTTGGGATTGGTCTTTGAACTGGTTTAAGACTATTGCCTCATGCTCGTGTGGTTACTGGCACTCTGGGCCAATTTATGCAAAGCAGCTGCTGTTGCTGAAGCCTTGAATTGCTGCCATATTCAAGGTCTGCCACTGTACCTGAAGTCTGCAGTATGTGAGAAGATAATGTCAGGGAGGTGGGGGAAATTTTGCCCCATCAGGCAGGGTAAGTGTGCATGATGCTGTCTCTGACATCCCTGTCGCCTAAGCAATCTTGCTTTCCCTGGAATGCCACAAGGGTTTTTCTGGAAGTGATGTTTGAATCTGTTCCCAGGAGGCTGATCTTGCAAAGGATGGAAGAGATCCTTTCTGCTTCCCAGCTCCAGCATGTTTATATGTTCCTTTTAGCCCCTGTGCTGCATATGCTGCTCCCAGGTGCCGTAAGCAGTTATGCTGTGGACTTTGCACTTATAATTCTCAGATACTGAAATGTGTGAAGTACTCAGTAATTGGAACGTTAACCTTACTCAACAGTCCAATGCTGTCAGGCTCCTGACATGTTTTGGGACACTGCTTTTAAAAAAGCTTGCATTTCTATAGCACCTTTTATGACCTTGGGGTGCCCCACGGTGCTCTACAGCCATTGAATTACTTTTGAAGTGTATTCGCTGTTGTAATGTAGGAAACACAGCAACCAGTTTGCGCAAGGGGATCAAAGGTTACGGGGAGAAGGCAGGAGAATGGGGTTGAGAAACTTATCAGCCATGATTGAATGGCGGAGCAGACTCGATGGGCCGAATGGCCTAATTTCTGCTCCTATGTCTTATGGTCTTATGGTCATATCAAGGTCCACAAACAGCAATTCTGATTGTTATCAGGTAACCTGTTTGGCACTGTTGATTGAGGATAAACATTGGTCGGAACAACCAGGTGGAACTCCCCGCACATCATCGAAATTGTGGTCAAGGGATCTTGTATGTTCTAATGCCTCACCTGAAAGACTGCAATGCAGCACTCCCTCACTGCTGCATTGGAGTGTTGACCTGGATTTTGTGCTTGGGTCAGCGTAATGAAGTGGGTATTGAACTCCCACAACCTTTTGTCTCCAAGAGGAGAGTGCTAGCAACTGATCCATGGTTGACAACTATTGGGCCTCCTCTGCTGTTGTGCTAGGATGATTAGCTTTTTTTGATGTCTAACTTGAAATGTTGAGGTTCAAAGGCCAGTGATTGCATTTAGAAAGCAAAATATCTGATTATACCTCATGTGCAAGGCATAAATTCTCATTTTGTGAGCAACTGTGTGATTGATGTGCAGAAATGCTAGCTTTGCCATGGCTTGCAGTGGTGAACACGGAAACCTATAATTTGTGTATTTAAAGCTGCCACTAAGTGATTTGATGACTGGTATTTTTGTTGAGGTGTATGTGTTTGAATCAGTTCTTCTGGCTTGACTGCAGTTCTTTCCATCAAAAGAAGCC
Organism: Cetorhinus maximus; assembly: GCF_964194155.1. Classification (NCBI taxonomy): domain Eukaryota; kingdom Metazoa; phylum Chordata; class Chondrichthyes; order Lamniformes; family Cetorhinidae; genus Cetorhinus; species Cetorhinus maximus. Next base: position 13,763,840 of record NC_135886.1, read on the forward strand.
TCTTTTTCTCCCCTTCCCCTCCTCAATTTTTTAAACCCCTTCTCCAAGCATCCTAGGGCAAATTGATCTCCATTACAAAAGCAAAATATCGCAGATGCTGGAAATCTGAAATAAAAGCAAAGTGCTAGAAATACTCAGCAGATCAGGCAGCATCTATGGAGAGAAACAGTGTTAATGTTTCAGGTCAATGACCTTTCTTCAGAACTCTAATATAAATACTAATAAAATGGGGACAAACATTTTCTGAACGTTGAACCTGTCTACTCAGAATTTCGGGAGTTCTGTACAATGGGTGTTTTGAATCCTGTTTGAGCTGCGGCATATTGTATGGAAATGGGCTTTACTTTTGGTTTACTCTGCAATTCGCGTGATGTGCAGGCTTCTGGCTCAAAATACCCAAACGCCTAGCAAACAGCTCTGATGGAAATTTTATTGTGTAAACATAATGAAAGTTGGAAAGTATGTTGTGTTTGTAAAGGTTTGGTAAATTCTGTGTCCTGAGCCAATTAGTAAAATAAATGTCACTAAGTGGATCCACTCCACAGGTCCTAAGGTTTCTCATCTTTATGCAGATAAAAGAAGCAAGTAGACCTGATTCCAGGAAGCCTCTAGATGACTTGGGGTGGGGGAGAGTATGTTTTTCAGGGGCAAAGATTGTAGTTGATTTATTGAGCAATTTACACAGATTTTAGTAACCATATACCAGACCGACCGGTTGCATACCACAGTGAAATACATTCCTTGCATTGTCCTGTTTGTCACTGGAGGGAGTGTCACTAGCACGTGACTCCTCTGTTTACAGAAATAAGTCCTAGTAACTATTATTCTTTAGGTGCTATGTGTACTTTTCTGGTGACAGACCTGACTCTGTGACAACACAGGAGCTGAGATTGTGCCTTGGGGAGCGCACACCTCTACACCCAGCAGGGTGGGGGGTGGGGTCACTCACCGACATGTAGGGTATGTATGGGTAATTATAATGGGGAGTGCCCTAGGTGAATCTGCCTGTGGCATTTTATACACACGATGGGTCGGAATCCAGCATTACCCGTTTCCTCCGGCATAAAGCGTGTAAGGCTGGCCCTTGTCATTGTTCTCTTGGTAACCTAGCAGTTTTAACTTAAATGTTGGAGGTTCTGCTTTCAGATTAGATGTTAAACCAAGTTTGCTCCCTCAGGTGGATGTAAAAGAGACACGGCACTATTTCAGAGAGACAAAAGGGAGTTCCCCTGTGTTTAGGGATCAAGGCTATTAGGGTACCTGTTTTTTAAAAATCATTTTTGAGATATGGATATGCCTGAAATGGCTTTTATTGCCCACTCCTAGAGGAGGTGTGTTGATAAGCCTTCTTGAGCAGCTGTAGTCTGGTGAAGGTAGTCCCATGATTTGTGTGTCAGCTGTGATTAGGTGGGCATCTCACACTCCTTTCTGAATCGGAAGGCTACTTGTTCAACCACTGCAGAGACCTGAACACAAAATCCAGGCTGACATTTGAGTGCAGTACTGAGGGGGTCCTACACTTTTGCAGGTCACTTGGTTAAACCAAGGGCTTATCTGCTCTCATAGATGAACAAAAAATCCCTGTGGCATTATTTGAAGAGCAGCAGAGTTCTCCCTGGTGACCAATATTTATCCCTCAGCCAACATTGCCAAAACAGACTATCTGGTTGCTATCACCTTGCTGTTTGTGGGAACTCGCTGTGTGCAATTTAGCTGCCATGTTTCCTATATTAGAATTGACTATACTTCAAAACTTCATTGGCTGTAAAGTGCTTTGGAATGTCATGAGGTTGTGAAAGGTGCTATAGAAATGCAAATCTCTTTCTCAAATATGGCCAGCGTGTGGGATTGGGGGTAGTGTATTGAGATGGATCGAAAACTGGTTGGCAGACAGGAAACAAAGAGTAGGAATAAACGGGTCTTTTTCCGAATGGCAGGCAGTGACTAATGGGGTACCGCAGGTATCAGTGCTGGAGCCCCAGCTATTCACAATATATATTAATGATTTAGATGAGGGAATTAAATGTAATATCTCCAAATTTGCAGATGACACAAAGCTGGGTGGGAGGGTGAGCTGTGAGGAGGATGCAGAGTTGCTTCAGTGTGATTTGGACAAGCTGAGTGAGTGGGCAAATGCATGGCAGATGCAGTATAATGTGGATAAATATGAGGTTATCCACTTTGGTAACAAAAACAGGAAGGCAAATTATTATCTGAATGGCTATAAATTGAGAGAGGGGAATGTGCAACGAGACCTGGGTGTCCTCGTACATCAGTCGCTGAAGGTAAGCATGCAGGTGCAGCAGTAAAAAAGGCAAATGGTTTTTTTGGCCTTCGTTGCGAGAGGATTCGAGTACAGGAGCAGGGTTGTCTTGCTGCAGTTATACAGGGCCTTGGTGAGACCACACTTGGAATATTGTGTGCAGTTTTGGCCTCCTTACCTGAGGAAGGATGTTCTTGCTATAGAGGGAGTGCAGTGAAGGTTTACCGACTGATTCCTGGGATGGTGGGACTGACATATGAGGAGAGATTGAGTTGGTTAGGATTATATTTGCTGGAGTTCAGAAGAATGAGGAGGGAATCTCATAGAAACCTATAAAATTCTAACAGGACTAGATAAGGTAGATGCAAGAAGAATGTTCCCGATAGTGAGGGAGTCCCAAACCAGGGGCCACAGTCTGAGGATACAGGGTAGACCATTTAGGATTGAGATGAGGAGAAATTTCTTCACCCAGAGAGTGGTGAGCCTGTGGAATTCGCTACCACAGAAAGTAGTGGAGGCCAAAACATTGTATGTTTTCAAGAAGGAGTTAGATATAGCCCTTGGGGCGAAAGGGATCAAAGGATATTGAGAGAAAGCGGGAGCAGGCTATTGAGTTGGATGATCAGCCATGATCATAATGAATGGTGGAGCAGGCCCGAAGGGCCAAATGGCATACTCCTCCTATTTTCTGTTTCTATGTTTACGATTGGACTTGCCCAAAACCCTGGCACTCAGAGGGGGTGGGGGCGGGTATTCATTATTGGGCTATAGAATCTGAAACTGGCTGGAGGCAACCAGCAAAATGGTTTGCGTTACAAATGCTTAGCGATTCTCTCAATCTGGGTTTGAGTGTGTATCTCCTGTTTGTCCAGTTAAAACATGAACATAAGAAATAGGAGCAGTAAACACGTGGACAAGATCCAACACTTGCACATCTTTCTTCAGTTAAGATTTATTTCCAACAAATGCTCATTTCCTCTCCCCTCATCCACCCCTTCCTGACACTTTAAGTTCTTGTGTTGTGGTTTTGCTCCAAGGGCAGTCTCCTCAAAATACCCCTTGAAATCTGCAGGAAGCTGAATCTTCGTGGTTGATCGACCAAGCAGTCTCTTTGAAAGCTTCAGCATTCACCAGTTAAGGCCGCTCCCGTTTGTTCAGAGTCTTGGGCTTGTAGAGGACCAGCTCCTGTAGAAGAGCCAGAAAGAAGCTGGCTGAGACCTCCCTGAACACAGTAGGGGACATCCCTGCACCCTCCACTCCTTCACCCCTGGGCTGTGCTCACATGCGTTCCTTCTGGTGAGGGAGAAATGATTTTCAATTAGAGCGAAGCTATAGAGGAGCAGACGGATTTAGGGGTCCATGTGCAGGAATTGCTTCAATGTAATGGACATGTAGAAAAAATAATTTCAAAGGCGAATGGAATGTTACCCTTTACGTTAAAGGGGCTGGAACGCAAAGGGGTGGAAGTTGTGTAAAGCTCAGGTTAGACTGCCTCGGGGCTATTGTTCAGGATCCCAGCCCTGAAACCCTTGGAGTGGTTTTGCTATTGGTGACCTGGGAGTAATTTTTTTTGTATAAACAGTTCATGCATGTTCGTTCCCTGGCTGTCTTGATTTGTGTTGTTTGCTGGTCACCCCACTGTTCAGAATGGCATGATGGATTATCCTTAAAACCAATGAAAATCATCTGGAAACAAGTTCATGTAAGCCTGCGATGTGTGTGGTTGTATAATGCATTCTATCTGGCAGTTGGGCAGCTTAGATGCTGCTCCCCTAGTACCCAGAATCATCTTGCTAAAGTTGAACTTGGGATGGGATTTGAGAGTCAATGAATTGAATTAGGATTGGTTTTGGCTTTATTTACCTTTAGCTTGCTGTGCATTGTGTTACGACCACAGCCAATGTTAGTCACTGAGCAAGCCAAATCCCAGAGGGAAACTTGGCTTCCTGATAACTTTTTTTTTGTATTTTGAAAATGAGGGGAACACTACTGATCCCAGAAGCGTGTAATCCCAGTAACACTTTTTTAAGATTTTAAAATTAAAATATTTATTAATAATAAAAAAATTTAAGCACACAAGATTAAAATTACAAAGTTAAAAAGGTCTTACAAAACAGTCCTCAAAAAACCCCACTTGGTCAGAACACACAAACTACTTGGCATCAGCTCCCTTATAGATTTTTAACCATAAAAGTCCAGTAATATTACCCAAGGCAAAACTGTTCTCACTTTAGTAAAAGATATATCACACAACTTCTCGCTCTCTTCCAATCTGCTGTAGAAATACGAGAAATGTTCAGAACCAGACTGCTTTCTGAAAACAAAGACTTTTCTGGCTTGAAATTAGATGGTTGCTTGAAATTAAATGGTTGCTTAAAATTAACAACTTTTCTCAGCACAGAGTTGGTCTCAGGACACCTCTCCCACACAGCCACCACAACTCAACTAAACATCTTTCCTTAAATAGTTTTTTTTCTTTTCATCTTAGACTCCATTGTCCTCGCACCTCTTTGAACTCAACTTTTCCAAAATATGAAAATCTTCCATGTCTTCCTATTACTTGCATTTTTGGGTCAAATAAAATTTAATAACCTTCCTTGTTTACTTATGAAACCTTTGTAAGTTGTAAAAGCCCCATGTCACTTAAACACCCCTTTGAAATTTAACAGCTGAAGCCTCAAGGGCATCTTGGAATGAGCAATAAATGCAGGCCTTGCCAGTGACATCCACATCCCGAGGAGGGAAAAACACATTTCCAAAGTTGCCTGATCCTGAGCTGTTGAGCCTGGTGTGCACTATGCAAAGAGACCCATCCCTCGCTCGATACCCTCTCAGCTCCAAGCAGTATTTTGGCAGGCCAAGAAGTGGGTTAGTAGCTCTGTAAATAGAGCCAGGTTGCAGGTGAGCCAAGATCTAATTGAATGGGGGAACAGACTTGGGGTGGGGGATGCTGAATGGCCCCCTCTTGCTGCTATGTTCCTATGAACTGGTAGCACATGGTTTGCAATACAAGGGAGTATGGAGTTAGAAAAGGAAAGTACTTCCATTTAAACAGGCTATATATACTCAGCTTTTAATGTAGGGAAAAGTCCTGTGGTGTTTCAGAGTTAAAATAGATGCTGAGCCAAAGGAGGAGATATTGGATGAGTCTAAACTCGCTCTGAGGGCTAAGTTTGAAGGAGGAAAATGGAGTGCTGGAGGTCTTTCGACAGAACTTTCTAATAAGTGAGACATGAACAACTATGAAATGGTTGGGCAAAGGTGGGGAAGCAAGAGGCTCTGGGATTGGAGAAAGTTCAGGGGAGCTAGTGGGGTTTCTAGAGTTAGGGGAAGTTAGAGATGGGGAGGGGGGCAGTGTTGCGGGAATTTAAGCACAGGATGAGAAGTTTATATTTGAGGCTCTGGCTGGTGGGCATTAATGCTGTATCAAAGGTGCTCCTTTGCCATTCTTCCCCTCCCACAGCTGATTTTTTTATCTTAAGTGTATGAGCTGCTTAGAGAATTACTGTCTGTAACTGAACACGTTATTACTGCTCCAGGGGAAGCCTGGCCTGGTGTGTCCTCTATAATCGAATCCCATTACAGCAATTTTCTTGCTGCATCACAGCCTGGCAGAGCTCACTTTGACTTCTGTTCAATCCAGTGACATTATAGTGAAAGTATTTATTGCTTTTAGAATCTCCTTTAATGTTATAAATGGAATCATTTGTTCAGTGTGTGAGATAAATCCAGGTGATAGGTGATTCTGCGCTTAGGCAAATGATCGTTGTCCTTGCTGCAAATTGTCCTTTCTGTGCTTGCTATTGCTCCTTTTCACATGCTCTGCTGATGGATGAGGTTGTAAAAAGAATTAAATCATTGATTGCTTTTTTTTTTACAGGCAGAATAATAAACAAGGAGCTTCGCCACTACCTCAGTCTGCAGTTCCAGAAGGGATCAGTGGACCACCAGCTGCAACAGGTGATCCGGGACAATCTCTACCTGAGAACAATCCCATGTAAGTGCAGCTTGTCAAAGCAATTTAGCCATGCGTCCAAAACTCAGGGCTGTAGATATAAGCTGGTCATTAATGAATCCAGAGAAACATGCTACACAGGGAGCAGTTGTGAACAGTGTAGATGCATTTAAAGGGAAGCTAGATAAACATGAGAGATAAAGGAATAGAAAGTTACGCTGTTGGAGTTATGCTGATGGAGTTAGATGAAATGTGTGGATGGAAATACCAGCATGGACCAGTTGAAATGAATGGTCTGTTTCTCTGCTGTAAATTCTATTTAATAGCTTTATTGGTGTAGTCATGAACCTGAGATGCCAGGAAGGTTAGGTGATTTCAACTTTTGTGGAGTACCATTGACTTTGGTGCCTCTGGGCTAAGAAGGTGGAAAATTTGGCAGGGGGTTTCTGCCACAGTCCAAGGACCTCTGATGGAGATTACACGTACGTGAAGGATATTTCTGGACAGGGTAGGATCGATTTCATTGATGGTTTCCTCTGATCAAATGACCCAATGTTAGTTCTAGTGCAGGTACCCACAGGAAGGGTTGGGCATTTACTGAACTGTTCAAGGGCCTCTGTTGCCTGTTAAAGCTTCCTTACTGGCAGTTAACTCTTCAGGAATCAAAGAAATAAAAGAGAGCCATGAACTTATATAGCATCTTTCAAAAATAACTTTATAACCAATGAAATATTTTTGAAGATTATTTACTGCTGTAATGCAGGAAACGCGGCAGCCAATTTGGGCACAGCACAATCCCACAAACAGCAACGTGATAGTGACCAGATAATTTGTTTAGAGCTGTTAGTTGAGAAGAATATTGGCCAGGCACCAGGAAGAACCTCCCACGGTCCTCTTCAAAATAATGCTGCGGGGTCTTTTATATTGACCTGAGTGAGCAGCCCCCTCATCCCAAAGATGGCACCCCTGATACTACATCACTTCCTCAGTATTGCACTGGAGTCTCAGTCCAGATTTTGTTTCTGGAGTAGAACTTGAACCCACAACATCCTGAGGTTAGTGTGTTATTCATTGAGATATGGCAAGAATAAAGGATTGGACAGGATGGAGGTGCTGATAATAGAGTTGTTCCTCTAACAGATTGCTCTGACAACATGCTTGCAGGAACTTGCTCACCTGATGGGTGCTTTAAATTGACTCCTGGTTAGAGAAGGCCAGACGAGCTGCTGATCCCAATGGAGAGAAATGACCAGATCAAATCCCAAAAACAGGACCTCAACAGTTGGTTGCAGAACTTGGAGCACAACTGAGGCGCTCTGCTTCAATCACATTTCCTTGTTCATGCATCATATCCTGTCACAGCCAGTGCTTTGTGGGTAGCACTCCAGGCTCTTGAGTTGGAAGGACATGTGCTCAAGTCATGGCATGGAGCTTGAACACAAGATTTGGGCTGATGCTCAGTACTGTTGGTACTGTATTCCAGATGAGCTAAACAGAGATCCTGACTGCCTTCCCATGTGGAAGTCTTACCAGTGTCCTTGCCAATATTTATTCTTCAACCAACGCCTAAAAAACAAAAACAGAATTACCTGGAAAAACTCAGCAGGTCTGGCAGCTTCAGCGGAGAAGAATAAAGTTGACGTTTCGAGTCCTCATGACCCTTCAACAGAACTGAGTAAAATTAGGAGAGGGGTGAAATAAAAGCTGGTTTAAGGGTGGGGGTGCGGGGGTGGTTGTAGGGACAAGCAAGCAGTGATAGGTGGAAATAATCAAAAGATGTCACAGACAAAAGAACAAAGAGGTGTTGAAGGTGGTGATATTATCTAAGAGAATGTGAGTAAAAAATCATGTCATTATCGCCTTGCTGTTTTGAGGGAACGTGCTACGCGCAAATTGGCTGCCACGTGTTCCTCAATTATAACAGTGACTACACGTCAAAAGGGTTTAATTGGCTGTAATTCCATGAAAGGTGCTATATAAATGCAAGTCTGTCTTTATTTTGCTTTTCAAATATTGATCCAATTCCATTTTAAATGTTCTAATCTCTGTTCTTATCCTCTGAGAAAACATTTTTCTTTCACTCTATTAGTGATCATCTTGAGTGTACACTTCCTCAACACGAACTATTTTTCTGCTCTGCAAATAGGCAAGCACTTAGTGAATCGCAACAAAAGTGAACCTGAACCCTTTCATTGCTTGAATTTTTTTTGGTTGTTTGCGTTTGTTTGGTTTGGGTGGAGATGAGGAATAGTAGGGGAAAGAATTCACTAGAGGGAGTGGTCTACAGGTCCCCTAACAGTAACCACAATGTAGGACAAAGTATGCAAGAAGAAATATTGAGTGCTTGTGATAAAGGGACGGCAATAATCATAGGTGTTTTAATCTATATATAAACTGGAAAAATCAGATTGGCAATAGGAGCCTGGATGAAGAGTTCATAGAATGCTTTTGAGTTAGTTTCTTAAGAGCAGCACGTTCTGGAACCAACCAGAGAGCAGGTTATATTAGACTTGGTATTGTGTAATGTGACAGGATTAATTAATGACCTCAGAGTAAAGGCACCCCAGGTAGCAGCGACCACAGTATAATTGAATTTTACATCCAGTTTGAAAGAGAAAAGTGTGGGTCTAAGACTAGTATTTTAAACTTAAATAAGGGCAACTATGTGGGCATGAGAGCTGAGCTAGCTGAAGTGAACTGCGACACTAGGCTAGAGGATAAATCAATAATGGCAGACATTTAAGGGGATATTTCAGAATAGGTATATTCCTTCTATAAAGAAATATTCTAAGGGGAGGAGCCACCATCCCTGGTTAACTAAAGAAGTTAAGGAAAGCATCAAACTTAAGGGAAAAGCATATAACTGTGCAAAGATGAGTGGCAGGCCAAATGATTGGTCAGATTATAAAGGCAGGCAGAGAATGACTAAAAGGTTAATCAGGAGAAAGAAATTAGAGTATGAGAGGAAGTTGGCCAGAAATGTAAAAACGGATAGCAAGAGTTTCTACAGATATTTAAAAAGGAATAGAATAAGTAAAGTGAATGTTGGCCCTCTAGAGAGTGACAATGGGGAGTTAATGGTAGATAATAAGGAAATGGCAGATGAAATGACAAATATTTTGCTTTTGTCTTCACAGCAGAGGATACAAAAAACATTTCAGTAATAGCTGTAAATCAAGAGGTGAAAAGGAGAGGGAAACTTGGTGAAATTACAGTCATGAGGGAAGCTTACTGCGCAAACTGATGGAGCTGTGGGCTGACAAGCCTCCGGGTCCTGATGGACTTCATCCTAGGGTCTTAAAAGAGGTGGCTAATGAGGTCGTAGATGGGTTGATAATTTTCCAAAAATTACTTGATTCTAGAAAGGTTCTGTCAAACTGGAAAGTAGCAAATATAACTCCTCCATTCAAGAAAAGAGGGAGGCAAAAAACAGGAAACTAGGCCAGTTAGCTTGACGTTTGTCATGGGGAAGGTGTTAGAATCAATCATTAAGGAGGTTATAGCTGGGCACTTAGAGAAACTCAAGGTAATTGGGAAGAGTCAGCATGGTTTTGTGAAAGGGAAGTCATGCTTAACCAATTTATTGAGCTCTTTGAAGGAGTAACTTGTGCCGTGGATAAAGGGGAGCCTGTAGATGTGCTGTACTTGGATTTCCATAAGGCATTCGCTAAGGTGCCACATCAAAAGTTATTGCGGAAGATAAAAGCTCATGGTGTAGAGGGTAACGTATTAGCATGGATAGAAGATTGGTTGGCTGGCAGAAAGCAGAGTATGCATAAATGGGTCTTTTTCTGATTGGCAGGATGTAACGAGCCGGTCCCCCAGGGGGTCTGTGCTAGGGCCTCAACTTTTTACAATTTCTATCAATGACTTACATGAAGGCAGTGAAAGCATGGTAGCTAAATTTTCAGATGACACAAAAATAGATAGGAAAGTATGTTGTTAAGAGGACATAAGGAGGTTGCAGACAGATATGGATAGGTTGAGTGAGTGGGCAAAAATCTGGCAGATGGGTTACAATGTGGGAAAATGTGAAGTTGTTCACTTTTGCAGGAAGAATAAAAAGGCAGAGTATTACTTAAATGGAGAACGGCTGCAGAATTCCGAGGGACCTCGGTGTTCTCGTGCATGAGTCACGAAAAGTTGGTGTGCAGGTATGCCAAGAAATTAAGACTAATGGAATGCTATCCTTCATTACGAGAGGAATTGAACATAAAAGTAAGGATGGTATGCGTCAGTTATACAGAGCATTGGTGAGACCACATCTTGGATACTGTGTGCAGTTTTGGTCTCCTTATTTAACAAAGGATGTTAATGCATTACAGGCAGTTCAGAGGAGGTTTACTGAATTGATACCTGGAATGAGTGGGTTGTCTTATGAGGAAGGGTTAGACGGACTGGGCTTGTTTCCACTGGAATTTAGAAGAGTGAGGGGTGGCTTGATTGAAGTATATAAAATCCTGAACAGCCTTGACAAGGTGGACACGGAAATAATGTTTCCTCTTGTGGGTGAGTACAGAACTAGGGGGCACTGTTTTAAAATTTGGGGGTGCCATTTTAGGACACGGATGAGGAGAAATTTTTTCTAAGGATTGTGTGACTTTGGAACATTCCCGCCTCAGAAAGCGATGGAGGCGGGGTCATTGAATATCTTTAAGACAGAGGTAGATAGATTCTTGTTAGGCAGGGGAATCAAAGGTTATCAGGGGTGGATGGAAATATGGAATTAGTAATACAAACAGATCAGCCATAATCTTATTGAATGGCGGAGCAGGCTTGATGGGTCGAATGGTTTACTGCTCTTATTTCATATGCTCGTATGTTTCAGGCACTACAAGGCCACCCCGGGAAGGTGAAGTGCCAGGGGTTGACTATAACTTCATTTCCCTGGAGGAATTTAAAACACTTGAGGAGAGTGGAGCACTTCTGGAGAGCGGAACTTTTGATGGTGAGTTATCAAATCCTTCTCTCACTTCACTCACCTCCTATTACAGAGCTGCTGTCCTCGGGAAAGCCCTCAGGTAAATGGGTGCTCACAATGACAGATGAACTCCGAGGGTCGTTTCTGCGCAGCTTGTCCAGAACTTTTTGAAGTTACTAAAAGCAACTTGCATTTATATAACACTTTTTATCATTCAGTCAACCCAAGGTGTGTCACAGGAGCATTATCAGACAAAATTTGACAGCAAGCCATAGAAAGAGCTATTCAGATATGACTAAAAGCTTAGTCAAAGAGGTAGGTTTTTACAAGTATCTTAGAGAAAGGCAGAGCCGTTTAGGGAGAGAATTTCAGGGCTCTTATAGTGGGCTGATTTAAAATTAGGAATACACAAGAGACCAGAATTGGAGGAGGGCCGAGATTTTGGAGGGTTGCGGGGCTGGAGGAGGTTGGAGAGATCGAGGGAGGGGGTGAGGCCATGGAGAGTTTGAAAATGAGGATGTGTTTTTTAAAATTGAGTCGTTGCAGGACCAGGAGCCGATGTAGGTCAGCGAGCACGGCTGATGTGTGAGCTACACCAGGTGTAAGTCAGGATAATTGGTGCAGTGTCCCGTTTACACAATGTCAGCAATATTTTAATACACAAATGAGATTAATATGTTTAAAAACAAACTACATTACAAAAATTTATCATAGACTGTGATGTATAAGTTGACCCAGGGATAAGACTACCTAATTTTTCTGGTGCCAAAATGCATGTTTAGGTCTATTTTTAAGACTATACTCACATTAAGAGTTGGCTTCAATTTTTCAGCTCAGACATTCATGTTTAGAGTTATACTCTCCTTATAACTCAGTGCATAGGATCAGGTGGGTGATGCAGGCCGTGTTGCCAAGAAGATGCGCAGGGGTTTAAGACACCCACACAGAGCTGACGGTGCATAGTGACTGACAACGACCGATCACATTTTATAATCGGCGAAGGATTTTTTTGAAGCTTATATGCCATCAACTATGGTAATAAAAATGTTGGGATGAGAGAATGATTTCCACCTGACTGTTAGCCTGCCTGGGATAACACAGAATTCTGCCTTGTACCCAAGTTTCCCTGGTGCACGAGATGGAGATTGCACTATCCATTAGTAAGATGGTTAATCTTTTGTTTTTTTTTCCGCTTGATCCCAGCTGAGTCCATTTCCTCTGGTTTTAGTGTTCTGGACAAGGTGAAACAGCTTGTGGTGGTCAATATTGTCTAGTCCCTTTAGAATCTTAAATAAAGGTAATAATATCACCTCTCAACATAATTACTCCTCATCAAATCCCTCAATCATTCCAGTTGTTCTCTTCTGTACCCTCTCAGTAACTCAGTATCCTCTCTGTACTAAGGTGACCAGAACTGTATATAATAATTTAGGCCCTGTCACGCCAATATTTATAAAGTGGGAAGATTAACTCACTATTTCAGCACAGTACTGACCTTCCAATACATCTCAACATCAGATGACTTTTGCCACTGAGCATTGTTGCGATAGTTCCAATTTGTCAATCAGGGCCTCATCTTTCATTTTTCATGCGCATTATTCTCTCTCCATTTTAAGCAATCTCCCCTCTGTATCCATAATTTCTTCCAACCCTCAGATATTAAGTGCCTAGTTCCACCTCCATAACATTGAACTATACCCCTGCCTCAGCTTATCTTCCACATAAGCCCATATCCATACCTCTGTTACCTCTAATCTTGACTATTCCAATGCAGTCCTGCTGGCCTCCCCAAGTTCAATCCTCTGTAGACTTGAGGTCATCCAAAGCTCTACTACCTGCGTGCTAACTCACATGAAGTCCCATTCACCCATGACTCCTGTGCCCACTGATGTACATTGGTTCTCATAAGATTATAAGAAATAGGAGCAAGTGTGGGCCTTTTGGCCCCTCAAGCCTCCTCTGCCAATCAGTAAGATCATGCCTGATCTGATTGTGGCATTAACTCCATTTTCCTGCCTGCCCCTCCCCCATAACCCTTGACTCTCTTGTAGGTCAAAAATCTATCCAACTCAGCCTTGATTATATTCAATGACCCAGTCTCCAGTACTCCCTGTGGAAGAGAATTCCAAAGACTAATGATCCTCAGAGAATTAACTTCTCTGCTGTCTTAATTGGGAGACCCCTTACTTTTAAACTGTTCCTCAAGTTCTAGATTCCCTTATGAGAGGAAACATCCTCTCAGCATCCACCCTGTCAAGCCCCCTCAGAATCTTTTAAGTTTCAATAAGGTCACCTCTCATTCTTCAAAACACCAATGAATATAGGCCCAACATGCATTAGAACTTCCTCATAAGACAGCCCCAGGTAGCCATGCCTTCAGTTGCTATCCTAGACCCTAAGCACCGGAATTCTCTCTCCAAACATCTCCACCTTTGTCATCATCTCTTAAAAGTTACTTCTTTGACCAAGCATTTGGTCAGCTGTCCTAATACCTCCTTGGGGGAGCTGGTGGCATAGTGGTATCGTCACTGGACTAGTGTTCCGTAGACCCAGGGTAATGCTGTGGGGACCTGGGTTTGGACCTCACCACAGCAGATGGTGAAATTTGAATTCAATAAAAATCTGGAATTAAACATAGTCTGATGATGACCATGAAACCGTTGCCAATTATCGTAACAACCCGTCTGGTTCACTAATGTCCTTTAGGGAAGGAAATCTGCTGTCCTTACCTGGTCTGGCCTACATGTGACTCCAGACCTGCAGGAATGTGGTTGACTCTTAAAAGCCCTATGCCCTCTGAACTAGGGGGGCAACTAGGGATGGGCAGTAAATGCTGGCCTGGTCAGCGATGCCCACATCTCATGAACGAATAAAAAAAATTATGTGGCTCGGTGTTAAATTTTGTTTGGTAAAACTTCTGCGAAGCATTTTGGGACATTTTAAATGCAAGTTATTAATTGTATAAATTAAGTGTAACAGGCGGAGGGCATCATTGAATAATAACTTGTGCACATATAAAGAGACACTTATTGACACTGGTGGTAAGTTGTAGGGTTAGGAACTATACATTTATCATGTCTCACTTTGTGAGTAAATTGTTAGTCAGGTGAGGAAAGGTAGTATGGTTCCCCTCTTTGTTTGATCCCAACAGGATTTTTTAAAAGGATATGCTTGCCAATTTGGTGTGTTTAACTGTTTAAGTGCTGTGACTGTTAAAAAAAACACACACAAAGGCAGGTTTACTTGAGTTGTTTAAAAATAATTACATTTATTATACTTAACCCAGTCTAAGTAAGATTATCAAAAAGCTCCAATTTTAACGCACATACACATACTCGAAGTTGACACACACACACACCCCAATGTGTAAGAGTGGGAGGATAGATTAAACAAGCTTTCTAGAGCCTGATGGAAGTTAAAGATATAGGGTTCTTGCAGATTGATGACTTGGATGGTTCCAAGCTGGCTTGGTGGCCCCTCAGGATTTGGTGTCGAGGTGGCTTAAAGATGTTGGCAGTTAGTGTATCTTTTCTTCCGGAGTTAGCAGCCACTGGGTTAATTTGTAAAAAAAAATCTCTGCCAGTAAATACATATAGTCATGTTCGATATAAAGCATGACTTTGCAAAAAAATCTAAATAAAATCTAAAGGTGCAGATTGACTTCTGGTCTCTTTCACCAACTGGCTGTCAGGAGTTTAACAAAGGCTGTAATAGTTCCTCCTTGGATTTTTTTTGTTCTCATATGAAGCACCTTGCATTTCTTCACGACCACACAGTGAAACTTGCACCTTAGCCAGCTTCCATTGTAAATGTGGACATAGGAAATTCTAATGGCCATAGGAAAAATAAGGTCAGAATAGATGACGTGAAAATAGGAACTCAATTATGTTGCTGTTTTCTCGTCCAGTTACCCCTTGTCCTCTGACCTCATTTTACCCGAATACTGACTGCACTTGCAATGTCACAGGAGATGGACTAACATTAATGTCCCTGTAGTGTATGATGATTAAGATGTTACTGTAACCATTAACCATTTTGCTCAGGTTTACTAATTCCAAGGTTTGTATTACAATTGTAGAATTTACAGAGCAGAAACGTGCCGTATGCTCCAACTGGCCTCTGATGTTCCTGCTTCACACAAGCCTCTTCCCACCCTTCCTCATCTATTCCTTTGTCCCTCATGTACTTATCTAGCTTCTTAACTGTAGTTATGCTATCCGCCTCACCACTCCTTGTGGTAGAGAGTCCCATATTCTCGCCACTCTCTGGGTAGAGATTTCTCCAGAATTCCCTATTGGATTTATTAGTGACTACCTTCTATTTATAGATCCTAGTTTTTAAAGTGGAAACACTTTTCTGTATAAAAAATGTAATGTACGATGTAAACACTCTATATATTCCAGGACCTTTTCAGTTTTCTTCTGAACATGTCTGCTCCCTCTGTGGGGCAGTTCCATAGCGCAGCTTCCTTCACCTCACCCTCAGGTGGCCATTTGTCTATTTGACAAGTATTTGACTGTCTTAGCTGAGCTCCTTCCATTGTCCATGCAGGTACTTCCAGTAAGGCTTAGAATTACTGTCTGCAGTGTAAGCCCTGATTGATTTTGAACTTTAGTAGCACCTTTTACTTGTGCCCAGGGCTGAGATTGAATTCTGCACAGACCCAGGATCACACTGGGCAGCCTGACTGCTGAGCTAAAGGGAAACTTTAGCTTTAAGAAATTTTTAATATGTGGGCAGCGTGTAATTGAACTATTCCTATTTTTTTTATTGAATAGCAATCAAAAAAGTGAAATGTAAAAAGTAGAATAGGATTGAGAAGCTCACTTGCTCTTTGTGCCCCTCCTGATATTTGACAGGTAATTTCTATGGAACGCCGAAGCCTCCAGCAGAGCCTGGCCCCTTTCAGCAGGATGTAGTGGATCAGGTCGTTCTGGACGATGGCTCAGATGAGGCACAAAGGAAGCGAACAACATCTGTGAGCATGATGCAGCGAGCCGACACCGTGGTCCCAGATGACGAGGAAGATGACGAAAGACCCACTGCCAACGGGACCGGTTACCCAGGTGAAGGAGAATGGAATCACAGGCATGCTGTCACATTACCTGGAGTTTTGACTCCGCTCAGTCTGTACCTTTTGCTCTGCTTGCACCCATGTTTGGGATGTTGTGTAGTAATCCATCACTAGGAGAAATTGTGCTGATGCTCATCTTGCTGTCAGGGTTCCCTTTAGGAACAAAACAAGGTGAGAAAAGCAATTAGTTGAAGTAGCTGCAGTCAACATATCAGGAAGCCAGAATTGAATGCAGTTTTCAAATGGGCTGTATCTAGGATCTTGTACAAGGCTGCCCCTCATGCTTTTTGTTTTATATTGTCCTAGCTACACACCCATGTATTTCATTGTGTGTATTTACAAATAGTAGCGAGAACACACTTATATTTTCCGACTAGGTGATATTTTATACTAGGTTAACAAAAATCTGTCAAGGTCAAATAGAAACACTCAGATTTGTACAAGCTGTCCTGTGTGGCTTTCACTTACCAATCTAAATAGTGTAATAGAGGGTTTTATTCATTCTGCAGGGCCAGGGCCCAGCCACACTGATGGGGTTACAGAATTCAGGTACTTGGATCCGGTTACCAGGGAAGACTTGGTTGAGCCGTTGCCAAACAATTGGGAGATGGCCTACACTGACAGCGGAATGATTTACTTCATCGAGTGAGTATCCATCACCAATCGGGTAGGGTTGTTTATAAAACCAAAAGGCTGATTGTCTTGTCTTTTTCTAGCATTCAGCAAAAACAACTTGCATTTATATAGCACATTTAACGTAGAAAAGCATTCAAGTCATTTCACAGGAGTCTTATCAGAAAAAAGTAATTAGGTATGAGGACAGGTGACCAAAGAGGTGGGTTTTAAGTGCGTCTTAAAGAAGGCGAGAGAGGTGGAGGGAATTTGGACAGAGACATGTGATGGGCTCCGATATTCATAGTGAACACGATTCCATTTCATGAGGTTTTACTTAAATATGTCTGCTTGTAGCACTCGACAAATGCTTTCAGAAAGACAGGAAAGAGTTTGGCTTTATATACTGGCTTTCACTGCCTCAGGGTATCCCAAAATTCTAACAGGTCATTACTTCTGAAGTGTAGTGACTGTTGTAGGAGACGTGGCAGCCAGTTTGTGCACAGCAAGCCCCCAAGCTCAGTTACACCCAATGTACCGAGGGCAGTCAGGAGTGGAGTGAAAACCTGACTCGTTCTTGACGATCATTGAAAATGTGCCAAAGATGCACAGCCTGTCTGAGCTCTAGTGTGGACAGATGTTGAGACTTGACCCATCTTTGGTCATTAGACTTGGCTTGTTGCAGAATTATCCATCTCTGTACCCCTGGTCCCTCCCCAACCCCCCAGTGCTATGCTACTATTGTATTTTGCTGTAATCTTACCCCCTCTTTCCCCAATCCTGCCCCCTGTTTCATTCCTCTCCCACCAACCCACATACACCCTGCAGTACTTTGAAACCTTTTATATCTTAGTAATCTTTCTTCCCTTTCACAGTCACAACACTAAGACAACTACATGGCTGGACCCACGACTCGCCAAGAAAGCGAAACCCCCGGAAGAGTGTGGTGAAGGGGGTAAGTAGCAGTGTCACAATTTGCTCTTTTGATGCAGGTATTTTCAGCCAAATATGCTGATGTGTTTCCATTTAGTTGGTGCACAGTTCGATGCCGTTTGGCATTCTGAAACACCCTCACTCTGCACTGTATTAGGATAAAGAGACATCTGTGGCAGCCCAACTCACCCCCTCACTCACCTTTTCAGACCAGCCAAAATGGTGTAACCTGTTTGTGTTTTTGGTTTGGGATGAGGGAAGGTGTGGGCTGCAAGTGCTTGTGTGAATAATGGTCTATGTTTCTATGTTCTATGTTGTGTGTGTAGCCTGCTTTGGTAACCTGCTGCAGCTGTTAGTGTGCATTTACAGATCTTTACACAGAAACCTCTCCATGTAACAGGAAACTGAAAAAACTGAATTCTGTAAATCTGACATAACTGAGAATGCTGAACGTACACAGTAGGCCAATCAGCCTCTGTAGCGAGGGATGAGATGCATTATCACTGGTGTGTGACTCTTCATTGGAAGAGCAACACAATGATTGTAGCCCACGCTGTTCAAAGATGTGTGGCTGGCATAGACACCTGTACGGAGAAGTTAGATTTTAGATCAAAAACATTCTCTTAACCCTGAAGTTCTAAATGTAGCGCAGTGGCAAGGTGATCAACTGAAGCGTAAGACAATTGGAAGCTCTATCCTATTAGCCTCTTGCTTTACGTCAGACTTCAGACTGTGCAGATTATTTATTGCACTTTGCTTCATAAATCCTGATGACAGGTAGCACTGTTCCATTATTAGTGCCCAACAACTCCTCTCATTTACATACTACCTTTTATTGTCGAGGAGGCTCAGGTGGAGCATAAACCCCAGTGTAGATCAGTTGGTCCAAATGGACTTTTTCCATGCTGTTAATAGTACCAGGATAGGAAGAGAAGCCATTGATAAAGATTCCCAGGCTATAATCAGACAGCTAGGTGCATCAAAGTGAGCTCCATGCTCTAAAGTGGAAGAGATGAAAGGGTTAGCGCTTCTCTGTGGGGCGAAGCGAATGAGGAGTGCCTGTGTGGTTTGGAGGAGCTGACTGTTCTCTGTTTAGGGCATGGGAATGGGCCACCTCTTACTAGATGGGGCTTTGTGCCCCTGTCAATGCCGACACCCAGCAAAGAATCACCTTGTCATGAGCTTATGGCGATGAGTGCTTCTTTTGACAGATGCTAACTAGATATCCTGTGCGTCCATTGATCTCCATTTGTCTCCTTCCCGAAACGTTTTGTTTGTTTCACGCAGGCTGTTTGCAAGTTTATCTGCAGCTGCCAGACTGCAAAACCCCCTCTTGTGTAGACCTCTACTCAAGTTAACAAACAGAACCTTTGTTGCATGGAGAGTCTGATATTGCCTGAGAGCATCAGCGGCTGTCATTTGATTGAGGGGTTCCAACAACATCCCAAACCAGCAGAGTGAAGGCCTAGACTAGAGGATCCTGGATGTCCTGGGACACCTGCCTTGTCTCTTCTCATTTTATATTGGCTCCCAAAGTAAACAAAAAATAACCCATGACTTGGTCAGAGGTTGTATTGTAATAACATTCTGACCTTCCGCCAGCGGCCGCTTTGCTGCTGAATGAGACAGTTGTGCGATTGGCACAAGGCGCCATGTCAAGACTCATGGATACGTGAAACGTTTACACGGTGAAATTTCACTGAGACATCTTAAAGCATGCTCCAAGTCACGAGGGTAAAGTTTAAGCAGCTAATGACCTGCGGGTGAACCCTGAGATTATATCACAGCCTGAAGCTGCTCCCTCGGATCTATTTTCTTCCCTTTTCCACCAGTTTTCTCTCTTCCTTTCCTGAAGGCGCTGACTCCTTGCTGGGGCAAGGTTCCACGGGCACCGGTTGCCCTCCACTACCTCGCCCAAGTGGCCAGTCTACATCTATGAGCCTATACGGTGAGTGTCGGCAGCCTATTCAGCTCTAGAGGCTTCACAGATGAGTCCATCCTTGATTCTGTTCTTACCTTGATGTCCACATGGTCACGCTTGGCTGCACTTTGGAATCTTGACAGCACCACCTGCACCACCGCCCCTTTCAGGTTGTCAGGGGTGGGGCTGGAGTGCGGTGGTGGTGGTGCTGCTGCATTTGGGAGGGCAGAGCTACCTGGGCACAGAGTGGGGGTATCGAACCCATAGATTTCCTGGTCTGAATTTGCTACTTTAGACATTGGAAGGCCCGTGCATATCTTTTTAATTTTTTTTTTTGCGAAGAGGAATACTTGCGTTCATATAGCAATTTTCACAACATTAGGTCATCCCAAAGTGCTTTGCAATTAAGTACTTCTGCAGTGCAGTCACTGTTGCAATGGTAAGAAAATGTAATTTTAAGTGAGCTATTTATAGTGAGTATTGAACGCAGTTTCTTGTTCTGATGGCATTCATACTGGAGAATTAGCCATTGCTTGAAACTTTATATTTAGATGAGAGGGAGGAAGTTTAGAGGTCAGGAGGAAGGAGTGAAAATCGCAAGAAGTAAATCCAAGTCATTGTAAATGAACGGAGAGTATACAGTATAAGAAATCAGTAATACACCAGAAGGAGTTGAAAGAAGTTGTGTTTATATAGCCTTTCGCTATCTTGTGACATGTTAGTTCAGTTGAATTTTCAAGACTGAGCTCAATATATTTTTGTCGGGTAAATTTATCGAGGAATGTAGGGAGAAGGCAAGTAATTTAAGTTGAGGTTTATTAGCCATAATCATATAGAATGGCAGAATAGGCTTGGAGCTGAATGGCCTCCTCCTGCGTCTAAGATATTCCAAAGTGTTTCACAGGCAGCTACTGTTGGGGCATAGTCACTCATGTAGGTAGGCATAGCAGCCACTTGGCACAAAGCATGCTTCCATAAACGGCAACAGGATAAATGGCCAGTTAATTTTGTGATGTTGGTAGAGGGATAGATGGTGGCCGGGACACCGGGAAGAACTCCCTTGCTCTTCAGATAGTGCCATGGGATCTTTTACATTACCTTGAACAGGCAGACAAGGCCTCTGTTTAATATCTCTTGAAAAGGATGGCGCCTCTGACAGTGCAGCACTCCCTCAGCACTGTGATAAGGACTCGGTCTAGATGATGCACCGAAGTCCCAGAGTGGGACTTGAACCCACAGCCTTCTGAGTCAGGTGAGAGTGCACGCTCTGATATAACATGGATAACTATAGAGCAGCATAAATCTTCATGGCCTTGTTATAGAGATTACAGGAACACTATCATCACAGCAGGCAGGACCAAATTCAGTATGTTGGGCTACAGGAGATTCAGCAAGAATGAAGTAATGAGAAAGATTGTATACTTAGCACTTCTTGCTGAAAGGTTTTAGAGTACTTGAAGCAATTAATTTTATAGTGACAGGATAAAAGCAAATATAAGTGTTCAATGCCAGTAAACTGCAATGAGATGAATGAGCAGTCAATTTATTTTTGTCTGTGTTTTGAGTGAAATGTTGGCTGGTACGCCAGGACCACTCCTTGTTCTTTAAGTACACTGCCATGGGATCTTTAGCATCTGCCTGGGCTGCTAAAAAGATGGGACTTTAGTTGCACGTCTTCAGGAGCAATGCTAATGTTGGTTATAGTCTCCAACCCAAAGACCATCCTGCCCCGAGATGAGTAATGTCAGTTGAGCCAAGCTGAAAATGAGGAGAAGTAGCTGGGTATGTTCAGGGTAATTTCGAAATTCAAGAAGGTGAACTGAGGGCAAACACCACGTGAAATAGTTTGATTGAGCAAAGTAGGTACAGGGCTGATTCTCTGGGTTGCATACTGACGACAAGTTATGAATGGATAAAAGTTTGAGTAATTATGGTTGAGTTAGATCAATCTAACCTAAATTAGAAATTCCTAATGGAAATGAAACCCCAGAGGCAGAATAGGGCGGGATTGCTTCCTGATCCAACGCACTACAGACATGACTTGGAGTCAGTTGCATCTCTGTTTTGTTCTTGTGTGAGCAGTTAAAACCCCCGTTATGTAGGAGGGACAGGTGACAACATGATTCAACTTAAGATCAGGAAATTATCTATCGAGCAAACTACAAAGGAATGAAAAATGGACTAAAATTACTGAAATTTCAGTTTAGGAGAAGCTATAATGTAACCAAGAGATTTTTTAAAACTCTTTCATGGCATGTAAGCATCCCAGGCTAGGCTAGCATTTATTTCCCATCCCTAACTGCCCATGAGGTGATGGTGAGCTGCCGCCTTGAACCAAGGCAGTCCATGTGGTGTAGGTATACCCACAGTGCTGTTGGGAAGGGAGTTCCAGGATTTTGACCCAGCGGCAATGAAGGAACAGTGATGTAGTTCCAACCCAGAATGGTGTGTGGCCTGGAGGGGAACTTGCAGGTGATGGTGTTCCCATGCGTCTGCTACTCGTGTCCTTCTATATGGTAGAGGTCACGGGTTTGGAAGGTGCTGTTGAAAGAGCCTTGGTGAGTTGCTGCATTGAATCATGTAGATGGTGCACACTGCTGCCACTGAGAGTCACTGGTGGAGGGAGTGGATGTTTAAGGTGGTGGATGGGGTGCAAAGCAAGCTGTTTGCTTTGTCCTGGATGGTGTCAAGCTTATTGTGTTGTTGGAGTTGCACTCATCCAGGCGAGTGGAGAGTATTCCATCACACTCCTGACTTTGCATTGTAGATGGCAGACAGACTTCGGGGAGTCAGGAGGTGAGTTACTCTCCACAGAATCTCCAACTTCTGAGATGCTCTTGTAGTCACAGTATTTATATGGCTTGTCCAGTTTAGTTTCTGATCAATGGTAACCCCCCAGGATGTTGATAGCAGGGGATTCGGCGATGGTAATGCCTTTGAGTGTCATGGGAAAATGGTTGGATTCTCTCTTGTTGGTGATGGTCATTGCTTGGCACTTGTGTGGTGAGAATGTTATTTGTCACTTAACAGCCTAATAACAGCCTAAGCCTGAATGTTGTCTGGGTCTTGCTGCATATTGGCATGGACTGCTTCAGTATCTGTGGGATTGCGAATGGTGCTGAACATTGTGCAATCATCAGTGAACATCCTCACTTCTGACCTTAAGATGGAGGGAAGGTCTTTGGTGAAGCAGCTGAAGATGGTTGAGCCTAGGACACTACCCTGAGGAACTCCTGCAGCGATGTCCTAGGCCTGAGTTGATTGACTTCCAACAACCGCAACCATCTTCCTTTGTGCTCACTATGGCTTCAACCAGCGGAGTGTTTTCCTCCCAATTCCCATCAACAGCAGTTTAGCTCGGGCTCCTTGATGCCAGACTTGGTCAAATGCTGCCTTGATGTCAAGGGCAGACACTCTCAGCTCACTTCTGGAGTTCAGCTCTTTTGTCCATGTTTAGACTAAGGCTGTAATGAATTCAGGACTTGAGTTGCCCTGGTGGAACCCACACTGAGTTTCAGTGAGCAGGCATTGCTGCTTATAATACTTTCCATCACTTTACTGATGATCGAGAGTAGACTGATGGAGCAGTAATTGACCGGGCTGGATTTATCCTCCTTTTTGTGGCAGGACATATCTGGGCAATTTTCCACATTGCTGGATAGATACCAATTTGTAGCTGTACTGGAACAGCTTGGCTAAGGGCACAGCTAGTCTTCGAGCACAAGTCTTCAGTACTATTGCTTAATGTTGTCAGGGCCCATAGCCTTTGCAATATCTAGTGCCTTCAACCGTTTCTTAATATCACGTGGAGTGAATCGAATTGGCTGAAGACTGGCATCTGTAATGCTGGGGACCTCCGGAGGAAGCAGAGATGGATCATCTGCTCAGCACTTCTGGCTGAAGATTGTAGCAAATGCTTCAGCCTTGTCTTTGGCACTGATGTGCTGGGCTCTCCCATCTTTAAGGATGTGGATATTTGTGGAGCCACCTCCTGTTAGTTGTTTAATTGTCCACCACCACTCATGACTGGATGTGGCAGGAGCTTAGATCTGAACTATGCATTGTGGGATTGCTTAGTTCTGTCTATCGCATGCTGCTTTCGCTGTTTGGCATGCAAGTAATCCTGAGTTGTAGCTTCACCAGGCTGACACCTCATTTTTAGGTATGTGTGGTGCTGCCCCGGCATGCCCTCCTGCACCCTTCATTGAGGGCATTGAGAAATAAAGGGAAATGAAGCAAAACACCCCCCCAAACAATGAATAGACTAATAAAAATAGGGAATCATAAAATTAAACAGGGGGAGAGAACTGTAGAAGTGTTGGAATTTCCTGAAACAGTTAATGGGGCTAGTGTTGCAAAAAAGGACCTGAGAGATGAATGCAGCTTAAGACCATGAACTTGTAGCGCAAAGGAGGCCTTTAATCCATTGGATCTGTGCCCATACTCACACTTCAATTGGAGCTGTCTGCCTTAATCCTGCTCCCCTGCATTCTTCCTTTTTCAAGTAGTTAAAATTTGTTGTATGGAAGTTTAACCTGCAGGAAAAATGCACTTGGAGAGGACATTGGAATTCTAAAAGTCGTGTTGAAACTAATGGACAATAGTTCAAATGCTGAATGAGTATTTTCTACAAATACCGACCAGAATGCCATACCTTGTCCAGCATTTGTAGCACACGGTGCACCCTCGAGGATTTTGAAGTCAATGTGGCACAACCAAATAAATTAAAGGATCTTTATCTGATTTTCTTGGCCAGGTTGCTTACATACTGCGGGCTTTGATACATTTTTCCTTGGAGGGAAATTTGCAGTGACCTCGCTATAGAAAGCAATCTGTCATTTATATAGGATCTTTCATGATGTCAGGATACCCCAAACTATTTTACAATCATGTACTTTTGAAATGCAGTCACTTATTATGTAGGCAAATGTAGCAGACCATTTATGCACAGCAAGATGTCACAAATGTGATAAATGACAAGTTAATCTTTTTGGCAGTGTTGTATGAAAGATATATATTGGCTGGGACATTGGGGTGAACTCATCTGCCCTTTAAGTAGCGCCATGGGATTTTGTTTTACATCTACCTTGGTTCAACATCTCGGAAAGACTACACTTCCAATAATGTAGCACTCCTGCAGTACTGCGGTGATGTCAGTCTTCATTTCCTTGAATGGGTCTTGAACCACAACACTAACTTGAATGAGATTTGAAATAAAGGATGAGAATTTTAAAATCTAGATGTTGTTTAAATGGGGGCCATTATGAATCTGTGAGCACAAGGGTGATGATGGGCCAATGGGAATTGGTGTGAGTTAAGATAGGATGTGCACAGCAGAATTTTGGATGGGCTTAAGTTTACAGAGAGTAGAATGTGGGAGGCCGGCCAGGAGTGCGTTGGAATAGTCAAGTGTAGAGATAACAAAGGGCATGGTGAGGGTTTCAGCTACTAACTGGGCCTGATTTATATATCCTGAGTTTCTGAAGGAGGTGAGAAGGAGTTTTGCAGGCCATCAGTTCTGATGAAGGGTCATTCGGACTCGAAACATTAACTGTATTCCTCTCCGCAGATGCTGTCAGACCTGCTGAGTTTTTCCAGGTATTTTTGTTTTTGTTTTGTATCATAAAGAGTAGTTGAACAAGGATAAGGCTCTGGAGCTGTGCAAGCAAACAAGCACAGTGTCTGCATTTAAAAGAGGGACAGATCTGTCCCAGACAACTAAAGGTCCATTTTCTTAACATCAATAATAGATAAACCTAGGGGGCATGTTGAAAGTTAACTTGTAGAGTAGTAACTAGTGGTCAGTACTGAGTTACAAGCAGAAAATTCTGACAAGCCTTGCCGCCTTTGGCAATGTTACAGATTGTGGCATCCCTATAAATAGTGAAAGAGCTTGCATTTATGTAGTGTCCTTGATGTCCTCGGGATAATCTACAGTCAATAAGCAATGCCCCACAAATAACAGTGCATTACCAATCGGATAATTGGTTTCTGGTGATGGAAGGATAAAGATTGTTCTTAACACTAGGGGGCAACTTTTCCCAATAGTACCATAGGATCTTTTACCTTCATCTAAAACAGGCTCCATTTCACATCTCATTCGAAGGATGACACCTCTGACAATGTAACGCTCCTTCAGAACTGCACTGGAGTTTACGCCTGGATTTTTTTTTTGTACTGGAATGGGACTTGAATCCAAATGAGACTGTGACCATTGAACCAAGCTGGCACCTGGTACAGTATACTTCATTTGGAATTTCAGAAAGCTTTGACACACATTGAAAATTTTAATCAAACTAAAAGCCTGCAGAGTTGTGCTTTTTGAGGCAAATAATGAAGGTATCTTGGACAATTCACATTGCCAAGAAAGAGGTGCTAGTAAAATCTGAGACCAAAAGAACTCTACTGACCAAGATCAGGAAAAGACAGTTGGAAATTCTTGGGCACATAATAAATCATGATTTAGAAAGTCTGATGCTGGTGGGAAAGATCAATGGTAAAAGAGATTGTGGTAGACAAAGAATGATCTTTCTAAAGAGCTTCACAAACTGGATGAATATACCACTAACGAAGATGACCCATGCCTCCAGAGCAAGATTAACATTGAGGTCCATGGTCGCCAATGTCCTCTTAGGGCATGGTACTGAAGAGAGGGAGAAAAACCACAGGAATCTGGGGGAGTGGTGTGGGTACATAGACCTGATTATAAAGAATGGGGAGTTCCTTACTGATCAAAAGGCATTGGAGTCCTACAGGCAGGCTGTGCTTGGTCCTCCATTTCTATCTCACCTATCTTTCTCGAGGATTAGAGACCTCCAGCTCGGCAGCTGGGAAAATAAGTATTTAAGGAGTGTGGGGTCCTTGCCAAGTTCTGTCTCTTTACCGGTACTGGCGGATTTCCCAATGATCTGCTCACTGTTAATCAAAGTCATTCTTTCTTACCATTTCAGTGTATATAACCGTACTGCACAATGTGTTGTCTGTCTGTAACTCAGTGTCTCTAAGATCACGATGTAATTGCTGTGCTTTCCTCAAGTCTTTTAGAAGCTGATTGGCCTTGGCAGTGCTCAAGTCAGTAAGAGTTTTTCAGAATTTGTTCTCTGGAAGTAGGTAATGCTGGCAAGGCTGCCTTTATTGCCCATCCTGAGGGCATTAACAGCCATTAAATGTGGGATTGGATTCATATATAGGCTAGACAGGGTATGGGTGACAGATTTCCTTTCTTGAAGGACATTAGTGAACCATTTAGGTTTTTAAAACAGCTTTCATGCTTATTCTATTTGGTGCCAACCCACTGAGATTTATTGAATCCAGTTTCAAAAACTTGCCATGATTAGATTTTAATTTAACCTCTGGATTACTCGGGCTATAACCAGAACATCAAGGTGCTTGTTTTATCACCGTGTGACACAGATTTGGAAAAGTGCTTATGTAACATCTGAAGTACGATAGAGGTGTGCTTACATATTAATATATGCTCAAAAAAATCTTCCATCTGCTTGTACTTCCTGCAGCAACATTTCCTCTTTCAGAATCAGAATGGTTCCAGCACAGCAGGAGGCCTTTTGGCCCGTCAAGTCTGTGCTGGCACTGTGCAAGAGCAATTTAGCTAGTCCCACTCCCCTGCCCTTTCACTGAAACCCTGCAATTTTCCCCCTCCCAGTCCTTATCCAATTTCCTTTAGAAAACCACAATTGAACCCATCTCCTCCACCGTTTTAGTCAATGCATTCCAGACTGTAGTCATCACTGCATAAAATTTTCCCTCCTGCTGCCCTTGGTTCTTTTGCCAATCACTTAAACTGCTATGTCCACATATTATGTGGTAAACTTGTCACTCTGTCAGTCCAGTCCTCCTGGCAGTGGAGGTGCAGCAGCATCATGGCCATAATTATGAAATAACAAGTTTGCATCAGCATTTTCAATTATAAATAAGGACATTTAAATTTAAATTTGGAAATATGGAGACAACAGAATGGATGACTTCAAAATGGAGACTGAATACATCTGTGTGTCAGTTGTCATTGGAAAAGGAGTAGAACATTCAGCCACTCAAACCTGTTCCATCATTCAATTAAAATATGGCTGACCTATAGTTTAACTCATTTTTTCCTCCCTTTTGTTCCAGATCTCTTAATGTTCTTTAAAAAAAAATTTAGTGATCTTGCTCTAGAATATCTTTGTTAACCTCCCCCCACCCCCCACCCAACCTCAGAGAGCTTTTTGGGGAGTGAGTTCGATTTCCACTGTCCTTTGTGTGAAAATATAATTCTTGAATAGTCTGGTTCCAATTTTAAGATTATGCCCTCTTGACCTGGGTTCCCCCATCAGAATTAATAAGGTACGTAGTTTCACAGTTTCCCTTAATCATTTTAAAAACCTTGATTAGATCATCGCTCAACCGTCTAAACTCAAGGGAATACAATCCAAGTTTATGCAACCAGCCTTCCTAATTTAACTTGCAGCCCTGCGGCACCCTCTCTAAGGCTATTAAGTCTGGCTTTTGCTATACTCAGAATTGAACGCAATGCTCCAGATGGGGCCTGACCAAGACTGTACAACTAAAACATGGTCCTCAATTAAGCTTCAACTCCCATGAAATAAAGTCTCTCACCATTAAGAAAATTCCTGAATTGTCTTTGAGATCTAAAGTGGCTGACCTCACATTGAGCTCCATCTGCCCCAGTTTTATCCACTCACTTAACCTGTTTCTTTTTAACTTCCTTCTCCCATCCACATTACTTGTTGTGCCTCCTAACTTAGCATAATTTGCAAACCTGGATATATAACTCTCTATTCCTTCACCCATCATTAAAAATGGTGAAAAGCTGAGGCAACATCACTTGTCGCATCCTGCCAGAGAAATTCTCCTTATCCTTAATCTCTGTTTCCGACCTCCAAACTGAATTTCAGTCCCTGTCATAAGCTTGCTTCCAATTCCATGAGCCAATAATCTCTTGTGTGGAATTTTTATCAAATGCCTTTCAGAAGTCCAGACAGACAACATCCATAGACATTCCCCCTACCGGCCATGTTAGTGACATCGACGATTCTGCTAGATTAGTCAGGGACGACCTCTACTCTTCACATATTCAAGTTGACTTTCTTTGATTTAATGGTACCTACTCAAGAACCCCAGAATGTTAAACCAGGACTGGAAGAGCAGTATAAATGAAAAAGCCACTTCCCATCAGGCAGGAGGCCTGAGCTGTGCTTTCTGTGTGCTATAGTATGTTGCTACTGTCTATACTTAATGTAAAGTTGACTCGTCGATTATGGTATTGATCAGAATGTTTTTAATTTTTAAAATTGTAGAGCTTCCGTATGGTTGGGAAAAGATCAGCGATCCAGTCTATGGTTTCTACTACATCGAGTAAGTTCCCCCCCCCAAGTAAAGGTAAAATTAAATCCGTTTACAGCTGGGTTCATCCCAGTGTTTTAGACACCAAATGCTCTTCTGGAGGTTTCCTCTCCTCATGCAGCCATTGGTGCTTGCTGCAAGGGGCAAATGTTGCATTTACCAGCGTTGGTCAATAATTGGCTGCTGATTTTCTCCAGTTCAGTAATTCTCTTCAAACCCTCTTGAGTTTTTATGTTTAGATAATGAGTCCTGTTGTATTGCACTCATTGGATCAGTCTGTCCTTATGCTACAAACAGAATCCCCCTCTGTCTCAGGAAAAACAATCTTCCTCCTCCTTTTTCCCCTTCCCTGTGCTCTTCATTCTTCCATTCTGCCTATCCCACATACCCTTCCCCACACCCTTTGTATCCTAAAGTAGCTGGCTTAGATATGATTCTACCACTCTGAACCACCACCACCTCGCAACTTGCCCAACTGACCAAGTGGCTTCTGTTTTCGTGGCTTGTTTGGGAAAAGACGGATAAACATGGTAATATGATGCTGGTTGGTTGCAACTTAACCCAGAGCCATCCAGGTATCTGAGGCCTTGACTCACTCTGGAACTGAAGTGGTTGGGTGGGATGGTGAGAGAGGAATGTCAGTAGAGGTGTGCAATGTTGCTCAGACTAAGTTAACTTGCTGTTTCTCCTTTTGCCCCCCTCTTGTTTGTCTTCAGCCACATAAACCAGAGGACCCAGTTTGAGAACCCAGTTATTGAAGCAAAGCGGAAAAAGCAGCTGATTCTTCAGCGGGACAGTCAGCGAGGGGTGCATGGAGATCAGCGACCAGGTACAGGAACCCACATTCAAAAAGAGAGTACTTGCATTTTCACACATTGTTTCATCACCTCAAGGCATCCCAAATTCTTAACAGCCAATGAAGTTCTTGAAGTATAATCACTGTTTTAATGTAGGAAACACAGCAGCCAATTGGCACACAGCAAAATCCCACAAACAGCAATGAGATAAATGACCAGAGTTTTTGTGTTGGTTGAGGGCTAACGGGCAGAACATTGGACTTCAGAGTCCTCCCCGGTATCCTGGCCAATATTTATCCCTCAGCTAATAGTTGAGAATTTAATGACAATCAGATTTCTTGGCTGCTTTTATTTCTCTGTCAGCTTCAGATTTATTCAATGCAGATTTCAAACTTTCTATAGTGGGATTTGAATACACCACCTCTGGACTGCTATATTCCAATACCAGAACCAATTCATGATTGCAGCCAACATCAGAACTGTTCAGAGTAAACACATTTCCTTGTGTTTAAAGCTACATCTTGCCTGCATAAAACAAAAGCTAAACATCAATTTACTGCTGATGCTGCATCTGATATTCTCATATTCCTCTGAATGGGAAATTTATAGCGAGCACATTCCCATTCAGTTGAGCTCTTTCTCATTGAAAAGTAGGTCTTAGAATGGACCTGTGATTATGGAAATGCAGTGTAATATCTTGTGTTTCATAGAAACATAGAAAATGGGAGCAGGAGTACGCCATTTGGCCCCTTAAGCCTGTTCTGCCATTCAGTATGACCATGGCTGATCCTCTACCTCAATGCTATACTCCCGCTGTTTCTCCCCATACCCCTTGACTCCTTTAGTGTCTAGAAATCTATCTGTTTCCTCCTTAACTATATTCAATGACTTTGTCTATACAGCCTTCTGTATATTCTGTGGAGAATTCCACAGGTTCACCACCCTCTAAATGAAGAAATTTCTCCTCATCTCAGTCCTAAATGGCTTACCACATTATCCTGAGAGTGACCCCTTGTTCTAAACCCCACAGCCGGGGGAAACATCATCCCTGCATCCAACCTGTCCAGCCCTGTCAGAATCTTATATGCTTCAAAAGCCTTCTCTTCCCTTTTCACTTTATAAATGCCTGTTATTTGGTTACACCTGACCTCTGTACACAAGTAGTAATGACTTCCCCGCCCCCAACGTCTGAGTTATATGTAACCTTGTCCTATTTACAACCCAAAGAGCCATTGCTCTACAAACAGAAACTGCAGTGAGGCGTGTAGGTACATAAAGTATCAGGCCAATGGTGGTTTTATAAACATTAGGAGCCTTCAGCAATCTCTGATGTTTCAGGCGGAACAAATGAGTGATAATGGCAAATATTTGCTTTAAGTTAACCCCTTAGCTGCCAATCCAGGAAACTGACTGACTTGCCCCCCTCTCTGTTTCCCTCTTCCACTCTGCCATCAACCTACTATTGTAGCTCTCCTGCCCAGGGTAAGATCAGTTAGCTCAGTAAAGATTAGGATTTGAAGCAGGGCCCAGGAGGAAGCCATTCAGCCTCTTGAACCTATTCTACCATTCAGTTAGATTTGTACCTTGTCTCCATTTTACCAGCCATTGTCTCTTAATACCCTTACCTAACAAATCTTTCCATCTCCAGTTGAGCTCTGACATCCACAGCTTTTTGGCACAGAGTTCCAAATTTCTACTACCCTTTATGTGAAGAAGTGTTTTCTGATTTCATCTCTGAACAGCCTGGCTCTAATTTTAAGGTTATGCCACCTTATTCCAGACTTTCTAACATGAGGAAATAGTCCCTCTCTGTCTACCCTATCCAATCCCTTAAACATTTTAAAAACCTCGATTAGATCATTCTCAACCTTCTAAACCTGTCACAATATAAGCCAAGTTTATACAAAAACATTTGGTGTTTTTGGACATCTCAGACAGATTAATCTGGATTGGAATTTTTGATGGGTCAAGCCACCATTTTTTAATTCTTGTTTCTCTTTTATTCTCCCTTCCCCACCTCTTCCACTGCAGAGAGGCCAATGTTTACTCGGGACCCCTCCCATCTTCAGGGGATGCTCATCAGGACCACGTTGCAGAAGAGCACTATGGGGTTTGGATTCACAATCATTGGAGGGGACAGCCCAGATGAGTTCCTGCAGGTGAAGAATGTGATTCAGGATGGACCTGCAGCTCAGGATGGGAACATGTTGGCAGGCAAGTGACATGTTTCTTATTGAAAGCCATTTGGCATTTACAGACTTAGCACTGTCAAAGAGCTTCCCTTCCCTCCTGTCCCACCCCACCTCCCTCCACAATAGGTGCAGTGGGGGAAGGCGCTGGGATGAATGGGACTGGGGAATAATAAACCATGGGGACAGGGGGATAATGGCTGGTGCCGGGACTGGAGCTTTCTTGAGTGATGCCCTGAGACCCCTGTGGGTAGATGCAGTTGGATGTGACAAAGGGGCAAAGACCTGCTTGGGGTAGCTGTGGAAACTGGTGCCAGTGTGTGGGGAGGTGCCTGGGGCAGACATCACATTTCTTCTCATTTGGTTTGCATAGGATTAATAAATTACTCTGGTATTTATTTTAGTGCTGATAAAGATCTATCATTTCCTCGCATGCATCCTCAGCAAGTTCATAGTTTGGGTGTATGTGGATCTGGTTGTGTACTCAACTGGTTAATGTGTATGCTGTCTAATCTTATCTACAGGTGATGTAATAGTGTATGTGAACAGCACCTGCGTCCTTGGACAGACTCATGCTGATGTTGTGCAGCTTTTCCAGTCTGTTCCCATTAACCAGACAGTGAAGCTGATCCTATGTCGTGGTTACCCACTTCCTACCGATGCCCAGGTGCCAGCTATTGATGTAGTGACTGCCACTCCCATTCTGGATGGATTACCTGTAGCGGGGAAGCAAGCTGCCACTGGCCAGAGCCTGCAGACCGCTCCAGGGCCCCCTGAACACAACGGAAATGAGGTCCCTAGCAGTGGCGGTGCCGAGCGTTTAAATGGACCTTACTTGGGCTTGACTGAGGACCGATCCTCAATGACCTCGTCGGCCAGTTCACAGCCAGAGGTGCTCACCATCCCCCTGCTGAAGGGGCCGAAGGGTTTTGGCTTTGCCATAGCGGACTGCCCAGCCGGACAGAAGGTGAAGATGATCCTGGACAGTCAGTGGTGCAGAGGTCTACAGAAAGGTGATGTTATCAAGGAGATAAATCAGCAGAGTATGCAGCAACTGAGCCATACCCAGGTGGTGGAGATCCTAAAGGATTGGCCTGTGGGGAGTGAAATAACACTGCTGGTGCAGAGAGGAGGTTTGTCATCTTGCTATTGTACCCTGTACATGAATTATCTTTAGCTCCCTTGATCGTAATGCACACTTTTGGTCTCTATATTATAAAGGATATTGAGGCATTAGAGAGAGTGCAAATAAAATCTACAAGGCTGATACCAGAACTGAGAGGAGAGGGATTATAACTACCATGAAGAACTGAACAGTCTGGGGCTCTTTTCTCTAAGAAGGCTGAAATGACTTGATGGAAGTCTTAAGATTATAAAACGGTTTGATAAGGTAGACTTAGAGAAAAGTTTCCACTTGTGACAAGACCAGTACCAGTAGCCATAAAAAATGATAGTAACTAATAAATCCAATAGGGAATTCGGGAGAAACATCATCGCCAGGAGTGGTGAGAATGTGGAACGTGCTACTACAGGAAGTAGTTGAGGTGACAGATGCATTTAAGGGGGAGCTGGATGGAGTAGAAGGTTATGTTGTTCAGGTGAGATGAAGGGTGGCAGGAGTCGCATGTGGAGCACTAACACTGCCATGGACCAGGTGGGCCAAATGGCATGTTTCTGTGCTGTAAATTCCATACGTTTGCTCTGGGCTCCGTTTGCAGCCCTCAGCCTTTCCTCTTCCGTTATATTGTGAATTGTGCCCAAAAAGGTAAAAGAGAAAATGTCTTGGGGCCCAGTGAAGTGTAGCATTGAATGAAATAACGTTGACTGCACTGGGAGAATGGAGCTCTGAATTAAAGTGCAAATAGTGTTGCGGATCCCACTGTAACCCTTCTAACCTTGAACTATGCACTGACCCCATTGTGTAAAGTGCCAATATTTATTCGCTTATTAAAGTTGTGCTGCATAGAACCAAAGTCAGATTAGAATCATAGGAAGTTTAGAGCACAGAAAGAGACCATTTGGCCCATCGTGTCTGTGCCACCCAACCTAATCCCACTTTCCTGCATTTGTCCATAGCCTGACAGGTTACGGCATTTGAGGTGCATATCCAGGCACCTTCTAAATGAGTTGAGGGTTTCTGCTTCTATTACCCTTTCAGGCAGTGAGTTCCAGACCCCTACAACACTCTGCATCTGGGTGAAAATGATTTTCCTCATCCCCCTCTATTCCTTCTACCAATCACTTTAAATCTTTGCCTCCTAGTCACTGACCTCTCTGCTAAAATAAATAGGTCCCTCCCATACACTCTATCTCGGCCCCTCACTATTCTGTACATCTCAATCAAATCTCCCCTCAGCCTCCTCTGTTCCAAAGAGAACAACCCCAGCCTGTCCAGTCTTTCCTCATAGCTGCAATTTTCTAGCCCTGGCAATGTCCTCGTAAATCCCTCTGTACCCTCTCTAGTGCAATTACATCCTTTCTGTAATGAGGTGACCAGTACTGCACACAGTACTCAACTTGTGGCCTAACTAATGTTTTATATCGTTACAGCATAACCTCCCTGCTCTCATATTCTATACCTCGGCTAATAAATGAAAGGATTTTATATGCCGCCTTATTGTGTATTCCTTTGCCTTGTTTGATCTCCCCACATGCATCACCTCACACTTCTCTGGGTTGAATTCCATTTGCCACTTTTCTGACCACCTGACCAGATTATGGAGCAAATGGGTTTCTTTCCAGTGATACCTGAGAGCATAGTCCTGTTATCTGGCCTTGCTTTGCACTTCCTTCTCCCACATTTCACCCTCCCCCTCCTCCCTCTTCCCTCCTTCACCCACTTGAGTTCCTCTTTCCTGTGTGGTAATGCATTTTCTTTGCTTTTTTTCTTACAGGTCCTTCTTCACCTGCTAAAGTTATAAAAACTGTAAGTTTCTCTCTTCTTATTTGCTAACACTTGGATTGGGATGAGGGATTCTTTGTGTTTATACATATTCCTTCCGGCAGAAGTAACTGGACAGTTATGGTGCAGTTCTGGATGCACGGCATCCCACAATCTAACCAAAACCCATCTAGAATGTGAATGCAGAAATGTTAGCTAAAGCTGGGTATATTTTACACATGCTTGAAGTGCCAGCTGTGATTTTCACCTCTCAGTCAGAAGGTTCTGTGTTCAAGCCCTACTCCTGAAATTGGGAACGAAACATAAACCGAGAATCACAAGATTCCCGCGGGGTGAAACGGGGAAAGAGAAAATTTAGGATTAATCTTGGACGGTTTCTCATCAGATGGAATGACCAACACATGGACTGGATTTGGGTAGCTTAGTGGAGGCAGAAACCAGGGAACCATTCCATCAACAGTGGGAGACTACTACTTTCTGAATAGATGATGTCAGTAGTAGGGAAAAGGATGTGATAACAGGACACTTAGAAAGTAATGGTAGGATTGGGCAGAGTCAACATGATTTACGAAAGGGAAATCATGTTTGATAAACCTGTTGATAAGGGACCAGTGGATAAGCTGTATTTGGATTTTCAAAAGCTTTTGAAAAGGTCCCTTACAAGATGTTAGTAAGCAAAATTAGAGCACATGAGATCGGGAGTAAAATTCTGGCATGGATCGAGAATTGATTAATGGACAGAAACAGAGTAGGAATGAATGGGTCATTTTCAGGTTGGCAGGCTGTGACTAGTTGGGGTACTACAAGAATCAGTACTTGGTCGCTAGCTGATCACAATCCGTACCAATTATTTGGATGTGGGGACCAAATGTAATATTTCCAAGTTTGCTGATGAGACAAAACTTGGTGGGCATGAGAGTTGTGAGGAGGATGCAAAAAGGCTTCAAACGGATTTGAACAGATTGAGTGAATGAATGTGAACATGGCAGATGGAATATAATGTGAAAAAATGTAGGTATCCACTTTGGTAGGAAATGGTGAGAGATTGGGAAGTGTTGATGTCCAAAGATACCTGGGTGTCCTTGTTCATGAGTCACTGAAAGCTAACATGCAGGTGCAGCAAGCAATTAAGAAGGCAAATAGTGTGTTGGTCTTAATTGCAAGAGGATTTGAGTATAGGAGTAAAGATATCTTACTGCACTTGTATACAACCTTGGTGAGATTGCACATGCAGAATTGTGTGCAGATTTGGTCTCCTTACCTAAATAAGGAAATAATTGCTATAAAGAGAGTGCAACAAAGATTCACCAGATTGATTCCTGGAATGCCGGGATTGTCCTATGAGGAGAGATTAAGGAGACTGGGCCTGTATTCTCTGGAGTTTAGAAGAATGAGGCGTGATTTCATTGAAACAGACATAACATAACCCTCATAGGACTCAAAGTAGATGCAGGAAGGATGTTTCCTCTGGTTGGAGGTTTGGGGGGGAGGAAATCAAGAACCAGGGGACACACACTCAGAATAAGCAGCCATTTAGGACTGAGTTAAGGAGGAATTTCTTCACTCAAAGGGTGGTAAATCTTTGAATTCTACCCTCCAGAGGGCTGTGGAGGCTCAGTCATTGAGTATGTTTAAGACAGAGATCGATAGATTTCTAGATAGTAAAGACATCAAGGGATATGAGGATAGTGAGGGGAAAATGGCATTGAAGTAGAAGATCAGCCATGATCTAACTGAATGGTGGAGCAGGTGCAAGGGGCTGAATGGCCTACTCCTCCCATTTCCTATGTTCCTATGGGCTGAATTGGCTAAATCATCTGTATGTCTGGCATGTACAGGATTTTATTCTTAATCTGGCTAGATTTTAAACCCAGGATGACAATTGAGTGCTTTGGGCTGATAATAAACTAAAAGCTTACAATTACTCGAAAGCAAAGTAGTGTGATTGTTGGAAATCTGAAATAAATAACAGAAAATTCCGGAAAGGACTCTGCCTCAATGGTGAGACAGTGTTAATGTTTCGGCTCAATGGCCTATCGTCAGAATTAACACCGAGGAGGGAGAGAACAAAGAGGAAAGTCTGTGCTAGGGCAGCAAGCGGGAGTGATTTTATGACAAAAGGGATGCAGGTGCGAGGCAAAATTGGGATGGTAATGGGACAAGAAACAAAGGATCTGGGGGGGCTTGTAAATGATCATTGCCGAATAGCAGAGGGAGAAGGAAGCATGGAAAAGCTGACAAAAAGGAGAAGACTTCCATGGCCTGGAAATGTGATGGTTTTTGGTCATCGGGAACGCTCTACTTGAAAAGGTGGTGGGAGCTGATTCCAGGAATAATTTTAAAAGGGATTTGGGCAGGTAATTGAGGTTGATGAGCTGTCAGGGTTACGGACAAAAAGCCGGGGTTGTGGGATTAAGCATTGACTGCTCTTTGAAAGAGTCAGCACAGGTGCGACTGACCGAATGGCCTCCTCCTGTGCTGTAAGATTGTGAAAGGTGGAGAGACCCCAGGATGTGAACTTACAATTACTGTCTTGTGTTAATGCTTTCTCCATTACTCCCTTGTATTTTGTAGAATTAAAAAAAACTTCTCTCTTTTTCCCTGCTGCTGATTTTTTTTTTCTCCCTAGACTTTAGAACAAGAGGACAGTCAAGCAAGTTCTCAGAATCTCTCCCCCGGCGTCCCCATCTCTCAGCCAATGCCCTTCCCTCCCAATGTTGTGAGACCCTCCTCCCCCAAACGTGACCCAACGGAGGTGTATGTACAATCCAAGACTATGTTCGACAGCAAACGTAAGTGAAGTATTGGAGCGTGTTCTACCACAGGACACTGTGAACCAAACAGTAAATGGTAATGTTGTTGGAAATCCTCTGCTGCTCAGTATCCGTGTTGTGGGATTTTGGTTGGAAACTCCTGGGAGAATGTGACAGGAGCTTGTACTGTTCAATATTTATAAATTAGATCTGGCTGAAGGGATTGAAAATGGACATTTACAGTATCTTGTGTTGAGAAGCAGCAAAATCAAATTGAACAATTGAACACTGGAATTGAAAAGGAATTGTTCATGTGTGAGGGTTAGTTTGGTACTGGATGTTGCTCACGCACACTCACATTTATTGCCCTTGTTTGCCTGAGAAAGTGATAGTGCTGGGCTAACTTCTTGAGATCATTGTGTTACAAGGCGGTCACTTTACAAGGCATTAAAAGTCAGCATATATGGCCAGACTGGGCTCATTGTGTAGGAATGACAGGTCCTTTTCCCCTGAAGATGTCAGTGAATCAATTTGTGACAATCTGGCAGTTTTCATGGTTATTTAACTGGTGTCAATCCACCGATTTATTCCAGTCAATTTCACAACAACTTTTTGGAATTTGAACTTATGACCTCACAGTTGTTAGTCCAGCACCAATGTCATTAGGCTACTGTGCCCAATAACTCCAGGTTGTAGTAGTTCACTGACTAGATGTCCTATCTGATTCATCTTTATACTGAGATGTTCTCCCACAATACTGAATTCTGCCTTGCTCCCCGATGGAGAATTTATTCAGTATCTGTGCCACACAGACCCACGGAAAGTTCCGGCTTTTACTCCTAGACGGAGCTGAGCTCTTCTCTCCTATCTAACAGAGCACTGGGGGTTAATTGCAATTGATCTGAATGCTCATGGGGATAGAGAAGAGGACATCAGTTAAGAGCGCCTGATCACAATCCATTGACTGATGACGTTGTCAAAAAAACATGCTGACATTGCCATCCAGGGTCGATATTTGGACAACTAATGTGTCCACATAGAGTCAGGAGAGGAGAGAAAGTAGAAGAGAGGGGAAAAAAAACAGTAATCATTCAGTGAGTTAATCAGCAAACAGCCCCATTTATTGATCACCTCTCTTAAACCAGTCAAGTTTTAAATGGCTTTTCCCTTGCGGTTGTGTGCCTGTTCTCAGGAGTTGACCATAATTAGATGTCCGTGTCATGCACAATGCTGCCTGGTCATCTTGCAAGTTGAGGACTGAGCAGGTTGCCATCTAAAGCACAGCACAGTTTGACAGTTCAGTCTGTTTCTGGAAGTGCCGGAGCAGACTGGTTTCAGACTCTGCTCTGAATCCAGGCTGTAGCTGCAGGACTGTCTGTCATTCTGTATTGTATCCTGGCAAATGAATTTGAGGAAGCAGGAAATTCTGGGTTGGCCATGCTATATAAATATTGGTTGCTTTGCACGCACCTTATGCTGACCACTGCATCACCTCTGATCCTCTTCCCTGTTTATCATCCTTTAGCCCCGAATACAAAGGATATTGACATCTTTCTGCGTAAGCTGGAGAGTGGGTTTGGATTCAGAGTGCTGGGTGGAGATGGGCCGGACACACCTGTAAGTTCTCTCTAACTCTCAAGCCGTCGCTCTTGATTTCACGTTGCTTTCTGTGCAGACTCTTGTTAATGGTGGTAGGGCAACAGGGCAGTGGGAGGGTGAGGTGTGGCAGGTTGCATGTGTGCTGATGTAGAGTGGACACTTTGCTGTGATGCTGTTGCATAGAGTTGACCCTGCTTGTGGAAATAAATGTGAAGTGTAGCCATGCTGCTATGATCGCCTAGTGTGAGTGATTCATAACATTAGAAATAGGAGCAAGAGTAGACCATTCAACCCATCGAGCCTGCTCCACCATTCAATACGATCATGGCTGATCTTGGGCGTCAACTCCACTTTCCTGCCTGCTCCCATATCCCTTGACTCCGTGAGATCAAAAATCTGTCTGTCTCAGTCTTAAATATATTGAATGACGGAGCATCCACAACCCTCTGAGGTAGAGAATTCCAAAGGTTCACAACCCTTTGAAGAAATTTCTCCTCATCTCAGTCGTAAATGATCAGCCCTTTTCCTGAGATTGTGCTCTTGTGTTGTAGATTCCCTATAGCAAGACTTCTTTATTCTTGTACTCCAGTCACCTTACAATAAAGGCCAATGTGCCATTTGCCTTCCTAATTGCTTGCTGTACCTGCATGCTAACTTTGTTCCTTGAATGAGTACACCCAAGTGTCTCTGAATATCAATATTTACAAATTTAATGCCTTTAAAAAAAATATTCTGCATCTTATGACCAAAGTGCATAACCTCACTTTTTCTGCCACCTTGTTGCCCACTCATTTAACCTGTCTGAATCTCTTTCGGTCTCTTTGTGTCTTCCTCACAGCTTACATTTTCACCTGGCTTTGTATTGTCAGCAAGATTCATAGGTTCATAAGAAATAGCAACAACAGTAGGGCATTCTGCCCCTTGAGCCTGCTCTGCCATTCAATAAGATCATGGCTGATCTGATTGTGGCCTCAACTCCACTCCCCTGCCTGCACCATA
Organism: Cetorhinus maximus; assembly: GCF_964194155.1. Lineage (NCBI taxonomy): Eukaryota > Metazoa > Chordata > Chondrichthyes > Lamniformes > Cetorhinidae > Cetorhinus > Cetorhinus maximus. Next base: position 13,804,118 of record NC_135886.1, read on the forward strand.
CTCCCCTCACCCAATAACCCTTGACTTCCTCCTAGATCAAAAATCTATCTAACTTGGCCCTGATTACACTCAATGATGCAGCCTACGTTGCTCTCTGTGGAAGAGAATTCCAAAGACTAATGACCCTCAGATGAAATTTCTCCTCATCTTCATCTTAAATGAGAGACCTTTTATTATTAAACTGTTCCCCTAATTCTAGATTTCCCCCATGAGGTGAAACATCCTCTCAATATCTATCCTGTCAAGTCCTCTCAAAATCCTACATGCTTCAATAAGATCATCTCTCTTTCTTCTAAATTCCAATGAGTATAGGCTCAACTTATCCTCATAAGACAACCCCTCCATCCCAGGAATCAGCCTAGAGAACCTTCTTTGAACTGTTTCCAATGCAAGTATGTCCCCCCTCAAGTAAGGAGATCAATATGTACACAGTGTTCTAGGTGTACTCTTAGCAATGCTTTGTACAGTTATAGCATGACTTCACTACTTTTATAGCTCACCCGCCTCCCCCATTTTGCAATAAAGGCCAACATTCTATTTGCCTTCCAATTTAAATAATTGATAATGGCTGACAGTCAGAAAGCACTTCTTCACCAAAGGGTGGTGGAAATCTGGAAGTCCCTCACCCTGAAAGCTGTGGATGCCGGGGGTCAATTGAAAATCTCAAAACTGAGATTGATGTATTTTTGTTGATAAGGGTATTAGGGATCGAGGAACATTGATGTTTAAATAGAGTTAAGATACAGGTCAGCCACCCACCTAAGAGACAGACCAAGCATGAGGGTCTCAGTGGCCTCCTCCTGCTCCTATGTGTTGGTGAGTGCAATAGTCAGCCAGTTATTGCATTAGTCACTTTTTATGTAACCAATAAATTGTTCATCTAGTGACAACAGTTACAGGGTAAAGATTGCGTGATTTAAGTCAGAGTGTAACAGGCACAAGGGACCAGACACCTGAAGGCACTGCGTGACTGCTGCTATAGTAATGAGCTTTCTGTGTTGATGTGGGTTAGAGAGAATTTCACAGCACATGCTGCAGCCTGTTTACATCCATCCTGTTTAATAATTAATATCCCGCACCAAGGTTTGGTTGATGTGATTTAAATGTTGCAAATCATGTAGACTTGGGGCTAAACTGTCGTCCTCTTCCTCCACTCCCCACCTCTCGCATATCAGGTTCTAATTGGGGCGATAATTCCATTGGGCGCTGCTGAACGAGATGGCCGGCTTCGAGTGGCTGATGAGCTGCTTTGTGTTGATGGGGTCTCGGTCAAGGGGAGGTCTCATCGCTTCGTGTTGGATTTGATGCAAAATGCAACTCGAAATGGCCAGGTGCTGCTGTCAGTGAGGAGGAAAGTCCTGCCCACTGGTGAGTGTGACTGCCCGCCACAATGTGTGAGCAGGACCTGTTCAAACCCTGACTGTTTCTGGGAGAGGAAGGTGTCCCTGTTTCGATGGTCAGCTGAAGCTTTCATTTTGCAGAATGGGTGTCTCAAACTAACTTGTAGCGACTTCAATCCTACATAATGAAATGTTTAAAGTTTAGGGCGATAGAATCATGGGAATGTGCAGCACGGGAGGGGTCTTTTTGGCCTATTGCAACTACACCAGCCCCCTGGAAAAGGTCCACCTGGTCCCATTGCCTGTGCATTCACTGTACTGCTCTAAATGAATAAAAATCATTATAGTCTCCCAAGTTCCCCTTCTGTCGCACACATCATCCCGACTTGGAAACATATCAGCTGCTCCCTCACCATCACTGGGTCAAAATCCTGGAAAACTCTTCCTAACAGCACTGTGGGAGCACCATCAAAACATGGTTCGCCGCCACCTTTTCGAGGCAATTAAGGGTGGGTATTAGTGAAGCAGATCCAATGATAGCTTTCAAAAGGGAATTGGATAAACACTTGAAGGGTAAGTGATTGAAGGGTGTTGGAGGAAAGAGCAAGGGAGTGGGAATAATTGAATAACTTTCAAAGAGCCAACACAAGCATTATTCAATACTGTCTGATCCTATGAAATGTCAGTCTTGTTAGTGATGCCCATATCCCGAGAACAAATTATAGAAATAAAATGCTTTTCAGCTGCATATGAGCTTACCTTGTTGGTGAGGGTACAGGCTACATCCTATTAGGCGGGATCCGCACATGATTTCCCCCTCATCCCGTCACCACATGATGAGCCTGTCTACCCAGTAACTCTCCTGTTTTCCTACAATAGAGGACCAGCGTGACACTGGCCGAGAGGAGAGTTCTGAAGCTGCAGAGAATGGTTCCTCGGGGCTAAATCACACGGATCTCATGAACAAACCCCTGCAGGCTCTCAACCCAGCCGAGTCTGCACAGTCGTACGACATTGTCCTGCAGCGGAAGGAGACTGAGGGATTTGGCTTTGTCATCATCACCTCAAAGAACAGGCCCCCCACTGTGGGTGAGTAAATCGGTGGTTCCAGTGGGAGGTGGGCTATCGGGGTGACAGGCTGAGGCAGATCAGCTCAGAACAAATGTCATCAATTCCACTGGTACTGACTCTGGCCGGGGCGCGGGCCCCGCAGCCGCCGCCGCCTCTGGCCAGGGCGTGGGCCCCGCAGCCGCTGCCGCCTCTCGCTGGAGCACGGACCCCGCAGCCAGTTTTAACCAGGGTACCAGTTCCAAGAGCAGTGACTGCTATCCTAGAGTCCATCCTTCATATTTGACACTGCTCTCTGTGTCAGCAGCTATTTGAGCGTGTGGGCATCACAGTGAAATCCGATTCTGTCTGTATCTGCATGCTATATCTAGGCGTTGCAGGGTGCTTATCAAGAGCAGGAATCCAATGATCTGTATGACTCATTGTTGCCTATGTGATCGAATCACCTCCCCCTGGGAAATCAGTTGCAGGTTAATTAAATGGCTCTTGGGTTTTGGAGTAGCTGAGAAAACTCAGCCATACAGTCACTCCCTGCTCACCAATTCCACTTTACTCCCTTACTGGAGTCATAGGAGTGAGTAGGCAAGAAGCCTTCTTTGGGTGAGTGCTAGGAGTTAAATTAAAGAATTCTAGAACCTCGAGTGTTATAATCTCTTGATCATTATCCAGGCTGCATTCAAATTGAGGTAGGAATATGCTTCTCCTTCTTATGTTTAGTCTGTGATACTGACACAACCAAACACCTGTATTCTGCCGGCATTTAATATGGCTAACGCTTGCTAAACCAGACAGATTAGGGCGGTGAACATTGTGGCTGAAGGAGTGATGTGGGAGGAGAAAAGGGTTCCATCTCATGGGACACTAACACTAGTACTGGGACAGGAAGGAACTGTACTGTTGGCATGGGCTCCATATGGAACAGGCTGGGACCAGGGTCCTGGTGGAAAGGATAAGTAGAGTGGTCGTATGGACCAAATTATAATACCTAGACCATGGAAACTGCAGTGGTTCAAGAAGGCAGTTCACCACCACCTTCTCGAGGGCAATGAATGCTGGCTTTGCTGGTGATGCCCAGGGACAAATAAAATAAAACCCATGATCTCATTGAATGGTGGGACTGACTTGAGGGCTAACTGGCCTCCTCCTGTTGTAATATGCTGCATAAAAATATAAGAACACACAATTAGGAGCAGGAGTAGACCATACAGCCCCTTGAGCCTGCTCCATTGTTCAATACAATCATGGCTGATCTTGGGCTTCAATTCCATTTTCCTGCCTGCTCCCCATAGAATTTTACTTTGTTTGACAGTAAGCTAATTCACTCTGAAGCCAGGGTGTTAAAGTCGAATAAAAGAAATTATGAAGGCACGAGGGACAAATTGGCTGAGGTGGATCAGGAAAATATATTAAAAGGTATGACTGTACTTGGGCAATGGATGGTCTTCAAAGAACTACTACATAGTTTACAGCATCTGTACATTCCTTCAAGGTGCAAAAATCCCCCAAAAAAGTCAGGCAACCATGGCTAACAAAGGAAGCTAAGGATTGTATAAGATTAAAAGAAAAGGCTTATAAAGTTGTCAGAAGTAATAGTAAACCTGAGGATTTGGGAGGTTTTTAGAATACAGCAAAGGAAGACTAAAAAACTGGTAATGAATGGGAGAATAGAATATAAATGCAATCTAGCAAAAAACATAAAAATGGACTGTAAAGACTTCAATAGGTATTTAAAAAGGAAGCATTTGGCTAAAACAGCTGTGGGTCCATCACAGGAGAATTCATAATGGGAAAGAGAGAAATGACATAGAAGCTAAATGATTACTTTGTCTGTTTTCACTGAGGAAGATACAGGAAATCTCCCAGATTTAGCGATTCAAGGGACTAGGGAGAATGAGGAGTTGAAGGAAATTAGTATAAGAAAGTTATATTGGAGAAATTAATGGGACTGAAAGTTGATAAGCCCCTGGGACCTGATATTCTGCATCCCAGAGTGTTGAAAGAGGTAGCTGTAGAGATAGTGGCTGCATTGGTGATCATCTTCCAAAATTCTATAGATTCTGAAATGGTTCCTGAAGATTGGAAGGTAGCAAATGTCACCCCACTATTTAAGAAGGGAGGGAGAGAGCAAACCGGGAACTACAGACTTGTTAGCCTTACATCAGTAGTAGGGAAAATGCTAGAATCTATTATAAAGAGTGTGATAAATGGACCATTGGATAATCATGATCTGATTGGGCATAGTCAGCATGGATTTGCGAATGGGAAATCATGTTTGACGAACTTGTTGGAGTTTTTTGAGGATGTTACTAACAATTGTAAAGAAGTCGATGGATGTAGTATACTTGGATTTTCAGAAGGCTTCTGATAAAGTCCACAGGAGGGTCATTAGCGAAATAAAAACACAAGATAGGTGACAATATACTGGCATGGATTAAGGATTGGCTAACAGGCAGAAAACAGAGTAGGAATAAATGGGTCATTCTCGCATTGGCAGGTTGTGACTAGTGGGGTACCGCAATGATCAGTACTTGGGCCCCAGCTGTTTATTATATATATCAACACTTTGCATGTGGGGACAAAATGTAATATTCCCAAGTTCGCGGATGTTACAAAGCTAGGTGAGAATGTGTGTTGTGAGGAAGACACAAAGCGGCTACAGGAGGATTTGGACAGATTTAGTGAGTGTGAAAGAACATGGCAGATGGAATACAATGTGAAAAATGTGAGGCTATCCACTCTCGTAGAAGGAACAGATGTGCAGAGTATTTCCTAAATGGTAGGAGATTAGAAAGTGGAGCTGTACAAAGGGACCTGGGTGTCCTTGTCCATAAGTCACTAAAAGCTAACATGCAGGTACAGCAGGTAATTAGAAGGCTAATGGAAAGTTAGCCTTTATTACAAGAGGATTTGAGTGCAGGAGTAGTGAAGTCTTGCTTTAATTATATAGAAGCTTGGTTAGACCGCACCTGGAGTACTGTGTGCAGTTTTGGTCCCCTTACCTCAGAAAGAATATCATTGCCATAGAGGGAGTGCAATGAAGGTTCACCAGACTTGTTCCGGGGATGATGGGACTGTCTTATGAAGAGAGATTGGGGAAACTGGGCCTGTATTCTCTAGAGTTTCAAAGAATGAGAGGTGATCTCATTAAAACTTACAAAATACTTAAAGGGGATAGACAGGGTAGATGCAGGTAAGATGTTCCCCTAGGTTGGGGAGTCTAGAACCAGGGGACACAATTTCAAAATAAGGGGGAAGCTACTTAGGACTGTGATGAGCAGAAATTCCTTTGCTCACAGGGTTGTGAACCTTTGTAATTCTGTGCCCCAGAGGGCTGTGGAAGCTCAGTCATTGAGTATGTTTAAAGTAGAGATTGATAGATTTCTGATTAACAATAACGTAAAGGGTTATGGGGATAGTCTGGGTAAAAGGCAGCCACAGTTGTATTGAATGGCAGAGCAGGCTTGTTGGGCTGAATGGCCTTCTCCTGTTCCTATGTTTCCCATATTCCTTGATTCCCTGAGAGATCAGAAACTTGTCTTCTCGATCTTAAATATTACCAATCCTGGCACATCTGCAGCTCTCTGAGGTAAAGAATTTCAAAGATTCACAACCTTTGGAATGAAGACATTTCTCCTCATCTCTGTCCTAAATGATTGACCCTGTGTCCTGAAACTCTGCCCCCTTGTTCTAGATTCCCCAGTCAGGGGAAACAACCTCTCAGTATCTACCCTGTCAAGTCCCTTCATAATATTGCATGTTTCAATGAGATCATATCTCATTCTTGTGTACTCCAATGAATGTAGACCCAATTTGCTCAGCCTCTCAACATAGGACAACACTCATCCCAGGGACCAATCTAGCGAACCTTCGCTGTACCACCTCCAAAACAAGTATATCCTTCCTTAAATATGGAGAGCAAAATTGCACACAGTATTCTAGGCGTGGGTCTCACCAAAACCCTGTACAATTGTGGCAGGACCTCTTTATTCTTGTACTCCAATTCCCTTACAATCAGGGCCAAAATGGAATTTGTCTTTCTAATTGTTTTCTGCACCTGCATGCAAACGTTTTGTGTTCCTTGTACCAGTACGCCCAAGCCTCTCTGAACATCAATATTTCTAAGTTTCATGTCTTTTAAAAAAATATTTTGCATTTATATTCTTACAACCAAAGTAAATAACCTCACTTCCTGACATTATATACCATCTGCTTCCTTGTTGCCCACTCACTGAGCCTGTCTATATCTCTTTGTTGCCTCTTTGTGTCCCCCTCGCAGATTGAATTCCCATCTAGTTTTGTATCGTCAGCAAACTTAGATACATTACTCTCTGCCTCTTTAGGTTATAAATAGCTGAGGCCCCAGCACTGATCCTGGCGGCAGTCCACTAGTCGCAGCCTGCCAAATTTATCCCTGTATTTTGCTTCCTGTCTGTTAACCAATCCCCCCTCTATGCTAATATATCCTCCAAATCCATGAGCCCTTATCTTGTGTATTAATTATTTTGTGTGACACCTTAGCAAATGTCTTTTGGAAATCCAAGAATGCTACATCTACGGGTTCCCCTTTATCTACCTTACTATTTACATCCTCAAAAAAACTCTAAATTTGTCAATTAGGGTTTTCTTTCCATAAAACCATGTTGGCTTGTTCTAATCATTCTATACTTTTCTAAATGCATTGTTAGGACTTGCTTAATAATAGATTCCAGTACTTTCCTAATGCCTGATTTCAGACTAACTGGCCTATAGTTCATTGTTTTCTCTCTGTATCCTTTCTTGGATAATGGTGTTACATTTGCTAATTTCCAATCTGCTGGGACCATTCCAGAATCTAGGGAATTTTAGAAAATCATAGTGCCTCCACTATCTCTGCAGCTATCTCTTCTAAAATCCTAAAATGTAGGCCATCAGGTCCTGGGGATTTGTTGGCTTTTAGCCCCTTGAGTTTCTCCAGTATTTTTTCTCTGCTGGGATAAAATACCTTAATTTCCTCACTCTTATTAGCCCCTAGGTTGCCCTCTCTTTCTGGTATGTAACTTGTGCCTTCTACTGTGATTTATGGATTTATCATCCACTTCTGAGAGTTCCTGGCTCTCTGTTTAGCTTCTAAATCAATGAGTATCGATGCCCACGTTATCGGAGGCTGGATTAACATCTGAGATACACTTGATGATAAAGGGTGCTGGGGAGAGGGGTTTACTAAGTGACAGTGTGAGGAAACTGAAAAAGCAACAGTTTCTTTCACATAGCACCTTTGACGGAATGGAACATCCCAAAATCACAGGAGCTTATAAATCAAAGTGTGACACCGAACAACACAAGATAGTCAGATGGCCAAAAGCTTGGTCAAAGTGTTTGGTTTAGTTTTATAGGAGGAAAGCAAGGTGGAGAGGTAAAGGGAGGAAATTCCATAGCTTGAGGCCCAGGCAATTGAAGGCATGGCCAGCAATGGTGGAGCGATTATAATTGGAAGTGTACAAGAAGCCAGAATTGGAGGAGCACAGATGTCCTCGAGGGGTTGTGGGATTGGAAATTAGAGAGATAGGGAGGGGCAAGACCATGGAGGGATTTGAAAACAAGGATGTGACTTGTCAAATTGAGGCATTGCCAGACTGAGAGCCGATGTAGGTCACCAAGCACTGGGGTGATAGCTGAATGAGACTTGCTGCGAGTTAAGACGGGCAGCAGAGTTTTGGATGACCTTGAGTTAGCAGAGGGTAGAATGTGGGAGACCAGCCAGGAGTGTGTTTGAATAGTTGAGCCTAGCAACAATGGAAGCTTGAATGAGGGCTGAATTAATATCAATAGAGATACAATCAGTAACATAGGGCTAAGTTTAGACTTCAATCAGGTACTGTTGGGTGCCACTAATCATCACAATGAACTTTATTCTGTTCTATTTTGAATATTTTGGTTTGGGTTCAGTGAACTCCTGATTACTCCAAACCTGCCATTCCTTTGCTCTGTGCATTCAGTTTGTTGCTAGTCTCTTGGTCTTTATCCATAGGGGATTGTACCTGCAGTTTTGAAAATTTGGAAACTCGTTTTCTCTTGGGATAACTTATTTCAAGTCTTTTTCCTTCCTGAAGAGCTTTCAGTGCAGCCTGATATCTAATGGCCAGGGGTGGAGACTTGCCTGCTGTGTCTCAAATACCACCCCCCTGCCCCCGCCCCCGCAGTAGGGAATGGCAATAATGAGTTTCTTGCCCCTCATCCTCCCCTCCCTGCTCACCAACACACTGCGCTCCCATGGGTGTTGGGATGGTAGAACCCAAGAAAAGCTGAGGGTAAACAATTCTAAAAGGAGGGTTGGGAGGTTGGGGTGGGCGTTGCAGGGAAGTCCTTCCCTGAGGAATAATCTCTTGTTCTCAATGACCACAACATGAACAGGAGGAGGCCATTCAGCCCCTTGAGCCTGTTCCACCTGTTCAGCTAGATCATGGCTAATCTGTACATATGAACTAGGAGCAAGAGTAAGCCATTCAGCCCCTCCAGTCTGTTCCGCCATTTAATAAGATCATGGCTGACCTGATAGTAACCTGAAATCAGCATCCCACCTACCCCTGATAACTTATTACCTCCTTGCTTAACAAGAATCTATCCACTTCTGCCTTAAAAATATTCAAAGACTCTGCTTCCACCACCTTTTCAGGAAGAGAGTTCCAAAGACTCACGACCCTCTGAGTGAAAAAATTTCGCCTTACTTCTATTTTAAATGGGCGACCTCTCATTTTTAAACGGTGACCCCTGGTTCTAGATTCTCCCACAAGAGGAAGCATCCACCACCCTGTCAAGACCACTCAGGATCTTATATGTTTCAATCTTTATCTTAACTCCATTTGCCCACCTTGTTTCCATAATCCTCAATACGTTGGCATTAAAAAAACTTGCGATCTCCGTTTGAAATTTTCAACTGACCCCCAGCTTTTTGGGTGGGGGGGGATGTAGTTCCATATTTCCACATTCCTCTGTGTGAAGAAGTGCAATAGTTTCTCTCTCTCTCTCTACCCTATCAAATCCTTGAACATCTCAATTAGACCATATATTAATATTCAAGGGATCATAAACCTAATCTGCACAATCTTGTCCTCATTTTAGTCTCAGTATCATTCTAGTGAATCTATACTGTACCCTCTCCAAAGCCAAAAATATCCTCACTGAGGTGTGTGGCCCAAGACTGAACACAACTACTCCAGTTGCAGTTTGACCAGAGCTCTTCACAGTTGTAGTGTGACTTTCCCTTTGTAATCCCTTTCCTTTGACATAAAGTCCAACATTCCATTAGCCTTTTTAATTGTTTTCATACCTGCCTACTAGCTTTTAATGATTCTGTACTTTGATCCCTAAATCTCTTGGCACTGAATCAATTAACCCTTTCCTGTTACTTGTTTCTCCACAGCGGTGCCACACAAAATTGGCCGCATCATTGAGGGGAGCCCAGCCGATCGCTGTGGGAAGCTGAAGGTGACAGACCGTATCTCAGCAGTGAATGGCCAGTCCATTGTCCAGATGCCCCACCATGACATTGTCCAGCTGATCAAGGATGCGGGTCAGACGGTCACTCTCACAGTCACTCCTGAGGAAGGTACTCAACCAAAAGCACCAAAATGTGTTTCACTCAGCACCTGCTGTGATATTTGTGTGAGGGATAACTTTGAGAACTGCAGCTAAAGTGTAAACCTCAAGTTTTGGCTAATCTGCAGATGTTGCCTTTACTGATACCAATGCATCTCCAGTCCTGGTTTAGGAGTTATCCATCAGTGAGGCAACAGCACCAAGTGCCAAACCTTAAGGCCCTATGTAGTTGAAACTGGACAGATCAAAGTGAGAAACGTCTAGATAAATGGGGCTGAGTTACCTTGGGCTTTAGGGTTGGATTGTCAATTTAGTAGTACTCTGAAAAATAATCACCTCCGTTAAGCTTTTAGCGTTTTGCACAAACTTTCAAGGCAAGAGGATGCTGTTTTAACATGTTTTAAATACCTGAAGCTGTAAAGAACTTCTGGAAAACATTTTGTAACATTTTAAGGCTGGATTCCCAGGGCTGAGCAGGTCTGATTGTAACTGCTGCCAGGCCAGGCTTGTGTGTTTATCAAGATAACAGTGATGGAAAAAACTGTTCCTTGTACCTTGGACTCAGTGGCTGTTTTGCTTGTTGCTCAGTCACGGGTGGCATGGGCTGGGTGTGGCCTGCAACTTCTGCCCAACTTCAACCCTTTGAAGAGAACATTACTGAGGCATTGCGACCTGTCTCGCTTTCCCCTCCCCGCAACACAATCTAAACGTTACTATTTCCAAAGCTAGCTTTTTACTGCACCCCTCTGCGTTTGAAGTACCTCGATGCTCGGGAGTGGAACACTTTATTTCAGACACTCAGTAGCTGCTAGGTCAGGATTAGCACAACCAGCGGCAAGGAAGAAAGAACAAAAACAAAAATACCTGGAAAAACTCAGCAGGTCTGACAGCATCTGTGGAGAGGAACACAGTTAACGTTTCGAGTCCGTATGACTCTTCAACAGGACTAAGGAAAAATAGAAAAGAGGTGAAATATAAGCTGGTTTAAGGGGGGGTGGGACAGGTAGAGCTGGATAGAGGGCCAGTGATAGGTGGAGATGACCAAAAGATGTCACAGACAAAAGGACAAAGAGATGTTGACGGTAGTGATATTAGCTAAGAAATGTGCTAATGGGGACATTAAGGGTAGAAAGCAGGACGAGCAAGGAACAGATAGCCCTAGTGGGGGTGGGGTGGGGGGAAGGGAAGGGATCAAAATAGGCTAAAAGGTGGAGATAAAACAATGGATGGAAATAAATTTAAAAATAATGGAAATAGGTGGGAAAAGAAAAATATGTATAAATTATTGGAAAAAGGGGGATCGGAAAAGGGGGTGGGGATGGAGGAGAAAGACTTTCATTCATACTGCATCTTTTAACTCTCGGGGCATTCCTGAACACTTGACAGCCAATGAAGTACTTTTGAAGTACAGTCAATGCTCTGATGTAGGAAACATGGCAACTAATTTGCACACAGCAAGCTCCCACAAACAGCATGTGATAAGGACCAGATAGTCTGTTTTTGTGATGCTGGTTAAGGGATAAATATTGGCCAGGACACTGGAGAGAGAGCTCCCTGTTCCTCTTCGAAATATTGCTGTGGGATTATTTATGTCTACCTGAGAAAGCGCCTGTTTAACACCTTATTCAAGAGACAGCACCTCCAACAGTGCAGCACTCCCTCAAAACTGCTCTGAAGTGCCGACCTGGATTATGTGCTCAAATTTCTGGACATGAATTTGAACTTTCTGAATCAGGGAAAAACTCACTAACGGGTGGTCTCAGCCCCCACCCCTGGGCACCCTCTGATACGGCATTGTTCCCACTTATCACCCTTGATTTGTCTGATTGGCATTGCCAGTCAGTCCTTGCCCATTTGGGGGTAGATTTGTGTCGTAGACTCATGCCAGTAGGAACTGGATTGAGAAATCTCAGACTCACTCTCCATGGGGCCATTGGAGCCAGGCAGACAGGTGACACCCTTTTGGTCTTGGCTGGATTTGAACAGGTCCCAGAGGTGACAAACTGATGACTTAACCCCAATCAGAGTTAGTCAAATGAGCCAGTAGAATGAAGCGTGGCTTTACTGTGCAGTGTAGGGTGCCCTGCAGGTGTGGGACAGGGGTTTGGGACCAGTACTGCTCGCTAATGAGTGTCTCACCTTGGCTGGCTGGTGTGCCTGATCCCCAGCTAGTAACACCTATAATTGTGGAGCACTGAGTCTCTGATAGAATCCCACTGATCACAGGAGTGCCACGCGATGGATGGCTTCTGTCTATTAACTTGTTTGTTTTCTTTCTTTGAGATGTGACTGGCCCCGCGTCAGGAGACAGCTCAGCCAGACAGAGTCCAGCCCTGCAGCACAAACCCATGGGACGGACCCCAGCATTGCAAGTTCCGTCAGCTGACAACAAGTGAGAGCACAATGTGGCTGTGAGGGTGCCTTAACTGGGTGGTGACAGGGGCAGGAATGAATGGTGGAAGGAGTTACAGGGGGGGGAGAAATGGACTGTGTGGGGGTGGAGTTGTGAGGAGGGGAGATGGACAGTTGTGTGGGGGGGGGAGAAGGACGGTGGTGGGTGAGGGGGTGGGATTGGATGGTGGGGAGACAGACGTTGGGGGAGGGGGATGGTGGGGAGGAGGAGGGGATGACGGTGGGAGAAGGGGCTCAGGCACCGTTTTACTGAAGCAGGGGTTGGATAAATAAGGCTTGGCTCATATCAGTGGATTGGTGTCTCCTGTAATCGTGCTTTTGCTGTCTCTGGCGGTGAGTTCCTCATTGTAACTGGATGCAGGGAGAAGGGGAAAGTGCTGATGAAGTGGGGGGAGGTGCGCGGGGAAGGAACGGGTGACAAGGCTCATGTAAGTTTTCTGTTTAACAGTAAGACGGACGGAGATGAAAGGAGCAGTGGGCAGTCTGCAGCCTCTGATTATGTGAAACCATCTTCTTTGGACCACAGACAGCCTCCATCCGATCAGTACCTTCAGCCAGCTCCTGAAAGAGAGACATGGGCTGCAGGCAGCAGACTCTCCCAGGTATGCAGAAACTATATTTTTTCAGTATGATGTAAATGAGCAGGAGAGGATTTGAGCTCTATTTGAGGCCCATTGAGTATAAAGTGTTTTCTTCCAAATTCCATTCACCCTTTACCTCTCCAAATCCAAGTGCTCTGCTGCTCGTGATTCGAAACTACTAACAAATCTAGCTTCATTGCTCAGGATATTCCAGCCTAAGAATCCTGTTTCCTGCTGAGTGATTCTTCAGTGGAATGGCCCAGAAAAAGATACAGGAGAGCAAGGAAGCTATGTTCATTTTGAATAAATCTCTGGTCGGGCCTCAGCTGGAGTATTGTGTTCAAATTCTGGGCTCTGTACTTTAGGAAGGATGTCAAGGTCTTGGCGAGGGTGTGGAGGAGATTTATTCAAATGATGCCTGGGATAAGGTGAGAAGCTGTTGTTGTTTCCCTTTGGGCAGAGAAGGTGAAGGAGAGGTAAAATCATGAAGGGATTTGATAGAGTAAATAAAGAGGAATTGTTTCCACTCATGGGAGGGTTGGTGAGTAGAGGAAACAGATTTAAGGGAATTGGCAAAACAAAGAATTTTTTATGCAGCAAGTTGTTGTGACCTGGAATGTGCTGCACATGTTAAGGGTGGTGGAAGAAAATTCAAGGATAATTTACAAAAGGGAATTGGATAGGTCCTTGAAGGGAAAATAAGCTGCAGGGGTTGAGGAAAGAGGAGGGCAGTGGGACTGGCTGGATAGCTTTCAAAACAGTAGCACAGACATGATGGGCCAAATGGTCATCTCCTGTGCTCTAAATCTATGACCTTGACCATGGCACAGTCTTAAAAAGGGTTCAGTAGTGCAGTAGCTTTTACTGGACTAATCTGGCGGACACTGTAGCAATTTGAGAATTTAATTTCAGTTTAAAGTCTTTTTTCTAAATCCGATTATTAAAGTGACCATGAAGCTGTTGGATTGTCGTAAAATCCCAACTGACTCTCTAATTTTTAGGGAAGGAAACCTGCCGTCTTTGTCTCCTCTGACCCTGTATGTGACTCCAGAGGTGGCTGACTTGTAACTGTCCTCTGAGGGCAGCCTAACAAGCAGGGTGACGGGGGGTGGGCTATAAATGCCAGCGATGCCCGGATTCTGAGAAACTAGCAACAAATCCCTGTTTGAGCTGCAACCTGCCACCCAGTGAATTACTTGTGTTCTGGGATTTCATGATCTAGTGGTTTGTTTTTCTTCCTCTCTCCAACTTTCGTGTGTGTTTCCAAACAGAATCCTGATTGCTTCTCTGTGGAACTGGAGAGGGGTCCCCGAGGGTTTGGGTTCAGTGTTCGTGGAGGCAAGGAGTACAGCATGGGCCTCTTCATCCTACGCCTGGCAGAAGGGGGCGCTGCATTACTCGATGGCAGAATCCATGTAAGTGTCCCTTGCTTAAAGTGGAGCCGCGCCAGGTATGGAGGAGGGCATGCCATGCCACTCTGCTGAGTTTTATGGCAATGGCACTTTGTGATGGTCCAGACATTGGGTATTAAGGTTCTGATTTCGGTGATGTTACTGTGAGACAGGAGAGAGCAGGTCAGATGTTACCTGGATGTGGAAGAGAAAGTGCTGCCTCTCACCTCACGAACAGAGATTGGGATCAGTGTGGGGAGGCACTGGGAAGGTGGTAGAAGAAATGTCATTGAAGTGTACGAAGTGCGGAATATCTCATTTTGACTGGGCAGGATCAGCAAGTTCATAGCACGACTGACCCCCAATGACCCACATTCTCCGCACCCATCTCACATTGAGCTGTTCCTCAGCCCCCCCCGATGCCCATCTCCTGGTCCCCCCCATCTCCCCCTCCGTGGTTCCCACCACCCTGGCTGCCGCCTCTCCCAGTACTACCCCACCGCCTCCCCCCTCTCCCAGTCCCCCCTGTCTCTGTTCCTCCTGGTCTGAGATGTGATCATTATTTTCTGTCCTTCTCCTGCAGGTTGGCGACCAGATTGTTGAAATTAATGGAGAGTCTACTCAAGGGATCACGCATAAACGAGCTATCGAATTGATTCAGGCTGGAGGGAGGAGAGCGCACCTTGTTCTGAAGCCAGGCATAGGTCAGGTGCCTGACTTTGGTGGGTTTCCCTGAGTCTTAATTTTACAGACCAACTTACTGTAATGTATTAAGTGATGGGGGAGTGAGGGAGGTGGGGAGGGTAATAGTGAAGCAGTAATTTTGCCCCCACGATCCAAGTCCAACTCCTGATATGGGTCTGAATGCTGCTTCCTTTGTGACAGTAAGTTGTAAGATTCTGTTTAAGACCACTCTGAATCACTGCCCTCCCTCCGTCCCTTCCCCTCAGTCTGTGTGTGTCTGTCTCTTTGACCTGCTCTTGGCCACTGGCTTTGCAGAAATGTGGAACTTATTTTTTTATTCTCATAGTTACATTTAGTCCTAGGCTTCTCCCTCCTCCCCCTCTCTAGGAATGGCACCTTGCAGCCTCTCCACTTGTACGACTCATGAGCAGCGTTGAGGCTTCCCATCTCCTCTCATCTCTCCTGGGACCTGGTAAATCTGCACGTCTTTTATTGTGTTTTTATTCAGACTTTCAAAACCTTTTTTGGAATTTTTGCTTCAGTCGTGTACCTCTCTCTGTCTCTCTTATTCACTCTGTCTCACTCACTTGCAATCTCTGCATCGCTCGCTTGCGCGTGCTCCTGCCCTCCCTTCCACTTGCTTGACCCCGTGTGATCTCTGGCAGAGTCCTGCAAGTCAGTTTGAAACTCTCTAGCTGATGAAAGTTCTATATTTCCAGTATGATATCACTCCAGCCAACACTCCAATATAGCTGAAGAACTAACTCGTACTTTGCATACCATGTTTCTTGACCTCTCACCTCTGCAGCCAATAAAGCAAATTTTTGAAGTGTAGTCACTGTTGTAATTCAGGAGGCGCAGCAGGCAATTGTGCACATAGCAGGCACCCACAATGTGACATGACCAGATAATCTCTTTTTTCGTGATATTGGTTGAAGGGTAAATATTGGTTAGGAATGCCCTGCTCTTCAAAGTAATGGCATTAGCCCCTTTTCAGACTGACGGCAAAGAAGCTGTAGCACTAAAGTAGATGTAAAAATGATGTTTTCACTCGCGGGACCAGAACTCAGAACCAAAAATAAAAGATGGTCACTGATAAATCCAATAGGGAATTCCGGAGATAAACCTCTTCACCCAGAGAGTGATTAGAATTTGAAACTTGCTACCAAAGGTGTGGCTGAGGCAAATACTGTATGTATATATATATATATATATTTTAAAGGGAAGCTAGATAAACAGATCAGGGAGACAGGAAGAGAAGAATATTCTGAGAGGGCGAGATGAAGGGAAGCAGGAGGAGGCTCCTGTAGAGCATAAACACCAGCACGGAACAGTTGGGCTGAATGGTATATTTCTGTGTTGCAAACACTTTGTGAACAGCCCCATCATCTGTAAGGCTGATTGACACTGAGCACTGTTCACACTGAAACATTGAACAATATAACTACACATAGCACCTGCCTGTCATTATTGTGAAATGTGTGGTACAGTATGCTCCTGCCTGGACCCCTGTTCTGTGAGTAGGAAACTTCTTGCATAAAATAAAAGCTGAAGCACGAGCTGATAATCTACCGAGTGATGTCATATCGAGAGGTTACTTGAGGCGTGACATTCACTCTGTTCCCTCCTTTTCCTTTAGAGCAATGGGTTAGAGTCTAGGTAACTAATCCCCTCCCTCAGCTCATCTGTTGCTGAAACCCTCAATTATGCCCTTTGTTACCTCCAGGCTTGACTATTCTAGCACTCTCCTAACCGACCTCCCATTTTCCACCCTCCTTAAACTTGAAATTATCCAATACACTGCCTGCATCATAACTTGCACCAAGTCTCGCTCACCCATAACTCCATATGCTTGCTGAACTATACTGGCTCCTGGCCTGGCAAAGCCTCAATTTTAAAATTCTTATCTTTGTTTACAAATCCCTTCATGGCCTCACTCCTCCCTATCCCTGTAACTTGCAACAGCCCTACAACTGTCTTGGATAGCTGCGTTCCACTAATTCTGACCTCTTGAGCATCCCGATCTTAATCGTTCTGCCATTGGCTGCTGTGCTTTCAGCTGCCTGGTCCCCAAACTCTGGAATTCTTTCCCTAAACCTCTCCACTTTTTAAGACCTACTGGTCTTTTCGTCACCTGTGCTAATATCTCTTTGTGGCTTGGTGACAAATTTGATTTGATAAAGTTCCGGTAAAGTGCCTTGGGACATTTTGCAATGATATAATGCCTTTAACATTGTAAATTGTTTTAGCTCCAACAGATAGGATTTGTAGAGCACAAATTAAATTAAACAAACTACAAGCTCTGGAAATAATAGACTTGAGCTGCTATTTTGAGATTTGCATTTCTATTCATTCCTTAAAAAAAACCTGCTATGCACACGGCTAAAAAGTGCAGTTGCTGTTCACTGATGCATTCGCATGACTGGGGGTGGTGGGGGGCGGTCATCTAAACTCAGATTCTGAGAATGTTAAATCCAACATATTTGTCATTCTCATAGCCCTTCAAATCTCTCTTTTGAATTAGTTCTCGAGTTGCAGGCGTTGTTGAGATCTGATTTAATGATCGTTGTTTCACAATGCGGTAGCTCGTCAGGGCCGCTTCGGAGGACACTAATGGACTAATGTATTGTGGAACCCTGGCTCAGGCGACAGGTTTCCTTTTCCTGAAAGATGCTTATGAACCAGTTGGGTTTTTATGACAACCTGACGGCTTTTTGTGACAACCTGACAGCTTTTTGTGGTTTTTCTGGTGCCAGCCTATAAATTATATATAAAAATATGATTCATCAGATTCATTTTCATCACCTTGCTATGGTGGGGGTTTGAACACTTGATCAGTGGACTCCTAGGGCCCTCACTACTTCACCCATATTGACTGCAGTCTCTACTCTCTGTTCTCTCCTCTCCTCTCTCTCTCTCTCTCTCTCTGCATTATGCGTGAGCTGGGATGGGGGCTTAATGTGCATGCAGAAGTGGGGGAGGGTATGGGATTGTGCATCACGCAAGAGGGAAATGTGTGTATGGTTTTTATTCTTTGTGGTTAATGTATTTGTTTTCTAAACTGAGGTGTTAAATGCTTTTCTTATTTTCCAGACAATGCGGATACCCAGAACACTCCATATTCTAGCCTCCAGGAACTAGACACAGCTGCTGAAAATCAGCCATCACCATCCTTTTCACATCCCACTCCCACCCCCCATCTCACTGACCCTGAAGAGACTTTTGAAAATGAGAAGTCATGGAGAGAACGGGAGTTGCTCGCCAGTGCCCAGCAGAGGCCAGAGTCGCCCGCCAGTGCCCATCAGGGGCCAGAGTCGCCCGCCAGTGCCCATCAGGGGCTGGAATGGCCCGCCAGTGCCCATCAGGGGCCGGAATGGCCCGCCAGTGCCCATCAGGGGCCGGAATGGCCCACCAGTGCCCAGCAGGGACCAGAATGGCCCGCCAGTGCCCAGCACTGGACAGATGCCGGAACTGCAAGCTTAGCAGGCAGTCAGAAAGCTGAGGAAGGTGAGACTGAAATTGTGAAGGGCAGAATGACAAAACTAGATGGAGAGTGTGTGCGCGGCCCAAGGAGAGAGCAGTCGGCCGGGAATAAGGTGTCGGCCTGTGAAAGCAGAGCACTGAGCCCACACAAAGGTGATAGAAAGCAAGCTGCTGGACACCGGGAGCGGTCAGCTAGCCCAAGGAAGGCCGAGAAGAAAAGGAGAGAGAAGCTGGAAGGGTCAAGAAGCCCAAGGAGGGGAGAGTTCAAAAAACGATCAGATAGCAACAAGGACAGCTCTCAAGGGGCCGATGCAAAGGAAAGGCCAACAGGAGGCCTGGGCAGGTCACGCAGCCCAAGGAAAATCAGCAGGAAGGATAGGGAAGGAAGTAGAGAGGAGTTGGAGAGAGTGGCTTGGGGAGAGGTGGCTGAGAACAGAGACCTTGGGTCTAAGCCAGTTAAAGCGACTCATTCTAAAGGAATAGCTGAGCAAATCGGGAGCCCAAAGCACAGACACAGCGACAAGAGAAACGCTCGATCCCCCTCTGGTCCGGCCAACAACATGGAGTATTTGGCCTGTACCTTGCTCCAGGGTGATGAGGCACCTGGCAAAACCGGTGACAGGTCCCAAAGAAAGAAACAGATGTCACGTGTGGCAGGGCAGGAGTCATTCAGCCCTCCAGAGATGGGCCAAGGAACAGGCAGAACTGTGCAAGACAGCTCCCACTCTCCAGCAATCGAGCAACCCTGTACTGTCAGCAAGAATGTCGATCGATCACAGAGCCAGGAACAAAGGAAAGCAGAACACAATGGGGAGAGACACAATGAGGGAGACACCTCAACACAACACTCCAACCCAGGAGCCAGAGCTCTATCTGTTCCGAGGAAAACACACATAACCCCCGGCCCCTGGAAGAAACCAGATGCTCAGAGACCCATGTAACCGAAAGCAAACTTGAGTTATATATGTTAAATTATTTTTATAAACTTTTGGTTTCTGTTAAGCGTCAGTTGCATCTTATTTAAAGTTGTGTAGTTCAGTCGAGGTTTTCTGCATTAAAAAGTTTTGGTCTAAGTGAAGGATTGCTCCGATTACTCCGCTGTTGGACAGACTTATCTGCCTCACAAAGGAAACTTGAGGCTGTGCGACTATCCTGCTTTACGAATAGGCATTGTTGATTGTAGGCGTGTATGAGATTTACACTTTGTACAAAAGCAATCTGTTCCTCACACTCCAGCACTGTCCTATCCCATCATGGCAGTGGTTTCACAGTCCAGATTCCCTCCAGTCGCCAGCCGGAACATCGAAACCACAGAATAGTAGAGCAGGTGATTTAATGCGTGTGAGCTGCAAAATTTACCATCACCAAGTCTTTGCCTTTGATGTAACCCACCTCAAACAGGGTTTGAGGCTGTTGAGCAGTGAGTATTGCACTGTTTCTGTGCAGATCTGAAATCAACACAGTTTAATGAACTAAACACCTCATAGGCCAATCAGGGCAGCTATTTTTTTTTTGTTCTTTTTGGGCCTTTAGCTTTAATTGTCTGTAAACCCTCTAGTATTCAAAAGCCTGCCTCACATCTGCCCTAAACCAGCTCAGTGTCACACTGCAGATGTGTTGCTCTTTGATGTTTTCTAATATTGTACACCAGAAATTTTTTGCTGTCGGTTGGTGGTGTTCTGACTGCAAGAGATTTATAATTCCTCTCTTCCCTGCAAGTTTTGTATCGTCACCGGGCTCCTCTTCAAGTTGTGATTATAAATTGCTATTCATAGTGTTCTGTAAACCTGTGTTTTGTGTGCGTGTCACTGCTCATCAGACTGACTAATCAGTGTAGAATGTTGATTTAGGTTTTGTGATTCCAATGCAGTTTGTAAACATCTTCAGTATTTCAGTGACATCGTTTTTAAAAATAATTTTAAAAAAAATTTATCTCTCCTGTGCCATTGTATGGTGGAAATTCACCGTTTCCAGTTTCATTTCTGTTCAGTTCACCTCATTTTTACTCCACTAAGATCAGTGCTGTGCGAAACATTTAATCTCTGATAGAATATTCTGGAAATGAGCAGGGCAGATGGTGGAATGGATGAATTGTTCATTGTTGGTCATATTCCTCTCTTTCCCCCCGCCCCCCCAAATATCTCTGGAGACTTTGTGAAGCAAGGTGCATTCTCCAATCTCAAACTGACATCATGTTGAACTTTTTTATATTTTTACTGTCACTTGGACTGACCTTCAGGAAAATGCATTGCCTACAACTGTTCCTGTAACCCATTACACACTATACTGTAAACCCTTTCTGCTAAGAGCCTGTAGAAGATAGACTGGAGACCCTGGACTGTGAGTGTGGTGCAGGCAGTGTCTTGTGACCACTTTACTGCTGTATTTCATATCCTGTTAATGCCAAAAGTTGAAGGTGGTTTGCAATTCCTAGTGGTTCAGACACTGATCAGCTCCAGTTTTCACCCTACACTGTTGTTGATGTCTGATTTTGTTATTTCCTTGTTGGTAGACTGACACATTGTTCCACCCCATCAGTAGCATCCACAGTATCTTGTAGACTGTACAGTACTCATGGCATGGGTGCAGCCTGAGTAAAGCTGAACAAGCCTTGAGTGTGTTGGTTGTAAATTTTTATACTGTACAGTCTCTATAAATAATCATTAGGGCAAGATCTGTAAACCCTCATATTTTTTTATGTATGACATAAGAAATGCAAATCCTTTGTCATGGTGTTGCACTGTAAAATAAACCTTAACTTTCAATCTCAACATCTGTGTTTCAAAACTTGGTCAAGTTCGCAATTCATTTTCTCAACTGTTTGAGTTGTTGCTCCTACTCTCCATTCTAGTGGGAGTTGCAGCAGCCCCTGTTGCATTATGGTAAAGGTACTATATGGCAAGTAGTTGTTTCAAAACCAGGCGGTCCTGTAATCGAGTCAGAATAATAGGCTTCACCGTGCCTTCTGTTATTTCTACAGTTGGCGGAGCCGGGGCTAAGTTAATTCAATTCAGTACTGAGGTTTAGTAGCAGGGGAGTTTACCTGGTCAATGTTCATCTCTCCCATCAATTTTTAAAACCTAGGCGGTGAAAGGTGCTATGTAAATGCAACTCCTCCCTTTATTTTCAACCAAGGGGATTTATGTAGGAAACTCTATAATGAATGAAAAATACCAAGGTGGTGGTTGCTGGAGTAGAAGCTTTATACTTAGAGAGAAACGTACAGTTTACAGTGTGCAACAAATTGAAGACTAATTCATACAATGGCCAACTCCTAATAAAATAACATGCATTTAGCAGCAACTTGTCCTTAATATTTACACTGTCAGCCTCAAGTTCCAGCTTGGGGGTGAGGCAGAAGCAGCTCAGGCCACTGCCTAGAACAGGAGATACAAGTTGGGGAAAGAGTGGTGCAATTACAACAGAAAATATGCATCATCTGTGGAGAGAAAGAGTTAACATTTCAGATCAATGATCCTGCATCAGAACTGAGGAAAGATAGAAATGTAAATAGGTCCTGCCCTGCACCCTAATCACAGACCTCTCTCCACAGATGTTGCCTGACCTGCTGTGTATTTTGCAAAAGCAAAAAGAGTTGTGCATTTGGGGAGAGTCAAGCCTGCTCCACCATTCAATAAGATTATGGCTGATCTGCCTCAACTCCTCCCCTAAAAAAATTGTATGGAGCAGGTAGGAAGTGGGAGATAAATTATCAGAAGGAGCTGGCAGGAGAACCTTATTCCAGCCAGACCAATAGATAGATTCTCTCCTCCTCTCTCTCTCTCTCATGCTTCAGCAAACAGATGTCTCATCGTCCTGCAACTTCACTCGAATCCCCAGGTCACTTAATCTTCCACAGCTGGGAAAAGGGAGAGGAAAATAGATTATTTTAATTCGGTACAAAGTTAATCAAATTTGATTTGTAGGGACAAACATCTTGTGGTAATAGGGAAATCCTGATTTAACATCCAGGAGATGGGGGAAGAACAGAATAGATGCTGTCTCTTCCGTCAATTCACACTGCCTTTGTATGTTGTGGGGTAACTCACCCTGAGGTTGAAGCCCAGCAGATCACTGATCACGCCAGACACCGCAGACAGAATGACGACCCGCGTAATGTTGTACAACAGTGGGTTCCTAGTCAGTCCATACACCCTGAAAGGAGAGTCCAGCTCCTGTTGGCGAAAGAACACTGAGTCAGTGATAACACCCCTCCCATTGCCAGTTACTCATTACTTGCAGACCTCCTTCAAGAGGGCGGGTCTGTTTTCTCTCCCCTCCGGTAGATGCTGTCTCTTGTGGAGAATGCATTCCTCCTCATATGAGAGGCTGTTCTCCAGGTGAGGCAGTAAATGCCAAAGGACTGCAACTCTATAAGGCAACACAGGGCCTGTTAGGCAGTTATGCACGTGTGCAACAAGACTGGAAGTGTGAGTAGGGTAGTCATCTCACCCAAAGCAGCACCTCCAACAATGCAGCACCCGCTCAAGTACTGCCCCTCCGGCAGTCCAGTGTTCTTGCAGGTGAGAGGTATAAGGGAAGGTGTGAGTGAGGGGGAAGAAATGGAAAGAGCAATGGAGGAGAGGTAGAAAAACAGTGGGAGAGTTTCTCACCTTCAGCAACTTTGTGGCAAGTTTTAGCACATTATTAACAATAGAGAGCTGCTCCTTCTTGTTGGGTTTTGTCTCCATCTTAAGATACAAGTTGATCTATTAGCGAAAAAAGCACTAATAAGGTTTCAACATGGACTGCCAAAAAAACCCCACCCGAAGCATAACAGACTTTGTTCTCCGTTTCCCAATATTTTCTGCAAATTTGCCCCAAGGATAAAAACAATTCCTGAATAAAAAACTCAGCTCCATCAGACACAAAATAGGAGTAGGCCATTCGGCCCCTTGAGCCTGCTCCGCTATACATTAAGATCATGGCTGATCTGCTTGTTTGAATTCCACATTTCCATTTACCCCTTATAACTTTTGATTCCCTTGCCTAACAAGAATCTATCTACCTCCACCTTCAAAATATTCAATGACCCCGCCTCAGTCCCACAACCCTCAGAAAAAAATTTCTCCTCATCTCTATTAAAAAGGCACCCCCTATTTCTGGACTCACTCATCAGCGGAAACAAGCCCATTCTGTCTAACCTTTCCTCATAAGACAACCTGCTCATTCCAGGTATCAATCTAGTAAACCTCTGAACCGCCTCCAATGCATTTACATCCTTCCTTAAATAAGGAGACCAAAACTGCACACACTATTCCAGATGTGGTCTCACCAATGCCCTGTATAAATGAAGCATAACATCATTACTTTTATGTTCAATCCCTCTCGTAATAGCATTCCAATAGCCGCCTTAATTGCTTGCTATACCTGCATACTAACTTTGTGACTCTTGCACTAGAACACCCAAGGTCCCTCTGCATCTTGGAATTCTGCAGCTGTTCTCCGTTTACATAATACTTTGCTTTTTGATTCTTCCTGCCAAAGTGAACAACTTCACCCATCTTCACTCATAACAGAACCCAGCCTCCTGGAGTAATCATTACCTCCACTAAACAGAAGTACATTTCTTAGCACCTTTCATGACTTCAAAGCCAATGAAGTACTTTTGGACTGCAGTCACTGTTGTAATGTAGGAACTACATTATACTCCATCTGTCAGATCTTTGCCCACTCACAACCTATCTATATCCATCTGCAACCTCCTTTGTCCACTTCACAACATACTTTCCTACCTATCTTTATATCATCTGCAAATTTAGCTACCATGTCTTCACTCCCCTCATCTAAGTAATTGATATAAATTGTAAAATGTTGAAGCCCCAGCGGGATCTACTTGTCAGATCCTGCCAATCAGAAAAAGACCCATTTATGCATACTCTGCTTTCTGCCAGCCAATCTTCTATCCATACTGATAATGTCACCCCCCTACACCATGAGCTTTGATTTTTCGCAGCAATCTTTGATGTGGCACCTTATCGAATGCCTTCCGGAAATCCAAGTATAGCACGTCTACAGGCTCTCCTTTATCCACAGCGCATGTTACTCGGTCTCATTAAGAGCAGTATCGAGGTCTAGCTTACACAGATGTACCATTTATCAAGATCTAACAGGATCCCATCTACCCAATAGCATCCCAATTAACTTGCTCTACTGATTAAACATTTGGCACCTACCTGTTCTGTGAGCAATATGGAAACATTATTGTATTTCCTGCTGACCTCTGATCCCAGTGTGACCAACCTCAGCAGGAAAACCGCCAGAGCTGCTCCCCAGATCAATAGCTCCCAGTTATACAGAGAATCCAAAAAGCTCATGTGGCCGTGAAGAATCTGGGGATTCAGAAAAGAGTTGCTCACGTGTTGTGAAAAGGACTCTGTGATAACTAATATATAAAGTCACACCCATCTTCACTCATAACATAACAGAGCTCAGCCTCCTGGAGTAATCATTACCTCCACCCTTCACTAAACAGAAGCGCATTTCTTAGCACCTTTTATGACTTCAAGATGTCCCAAAGGACTTCACAGCCAATGAAGTACTTTTGGACTGTAGTCACTGTTGTAATGTAAGAAATGCGGCAGCCAATTTGCAGGCTCCCACATACAGTAATGTGGTAATGACCTGACCATTGTTTTATGTTGTTTGAGGAATAAATATTGGGTAGGACACAGTGAATAACTCCCCTGCTCTAGTAGGAATAGTGGCTGTGGAATTTCATTTTAACGTCTCATCTGAAACCCGGCACCTTCTGACTGCAGCACTCCCTCAGTACTGCACTGGAGTGTCAGCCTGGATTGTGCTCTTAAGTCTCTGGAGTGAAACTTGAGCCCACAAGCTTCTGGCACTCTATCAATGCAAGTTCCTTCTTTCGATACACTCAGCTCTAATTATCACTAATGCGATGTTCGCGGTAATATGGCTGTCAGCATGGGAGGAATGGGAATAACATATGGGGTTACAAGGACATAACTAAGGGGTTCAAGTAACATCAGAAATTCCCTGACAGGAGACAACTGGATATCACCAACTTGCCCTTTCCTCAATAAACTGAAACAGGTTCTGAGTCTTACCTGAGCACAGCAGACAAAAGCGATGGACAGAGTGAGTAAGAACGCCGATGAAACAATGACGTCAACCGAGCGCTGTGGGCCCCGCCTCTGTGATAGTGAGAAAGAGAAAGTGAAGAGAGCAAGTGAAGCAGAGTCCCATAGACAAGAGAGGTAGAGGCAGAGTGAGCAAAACAGTGAGTGGCAGAAAGAGATGAAGAGAGAGAGAGAGAGAGAGAGATGTTAATCAATTAGACAGCTGGTTTTTCATTTCAGTTTGAAAGCAATGATGCAGGTTAAGGCTTATGCAACCACTACCCAAGTATTTCTTAGGATTAGACTTTCTCACTAAAGACAAGATCTGAGGTATTTTTAAACCCAGAAATGTTGGAATCTTGATGGGGGACTGATGCTTCAGTTGAAGTAGTTTAATCTTGTTCTCTCACAGTCTGCTGGACCACAGGGCAAGTCTAAGGGAACAACAATAAACAGGAAACAATTCCTCAAAGGCTCACTGAATATCAACACTTTGTTGCAGGATGTCTGTTTAAATTGTGCTCTGAACAGATCCGCTCCATCCAGGACAAAGCAGCTGTTTGATTAGCACCCCATCCACCACTGATGTACAGTGGCAGCAGTGTGTACCACCTACAAGAGGCACTGCAGCAACTCACCAAGGCTCCTTCAATAGCACCTTCCAAACCCGCAACCTTACTACCTAGAAAAGTAAAGGTAGCAGATGCATGTGAACACTAATGTTTCCTCAAATTTTCTTTGTATTGGGCAGGCTTCAAACCCCTCCACGCATTACGTTTTTGTGTATGGGTCACTTACATTAAGTGTAGTGAGTTGTGAGCAGCCCATTTACTTCAACGCGTGATACATTTGATTGCTCTGCAGCTTTGCACATGTACAGCTTAAAGGGAGCATTGCTCTCCCCCCACTTGTCCTCATTCTCCCTCTCTGAAAGGTCCATACCATCTCTCCTCTCACATCCCATACCTGGCCTGTGAGTTCTCCTTTAACAACACAAGAGCTTGCATTGTCAGTAGGGTAGATGTAATGTGAGGGGGGCTTAGATCATCAAGAGCCTTAAAAATCCATTCATCTTGCCAAACACTGAAATGAAGCTCACATAGTCTGCTCTCTCATCTATTATCCATTAACTCAGGTAGCTTCAATTAACCTGACATTCCACTCTGGTGTAGGTGACTCAGTCAATGCTAAAGGCAGTTGTGCTTTGGCAATGTTCCATATATATCCGATCAATAACTAATGCAATAAAACTTGCCCATTAGAAAGGATTTGGTGATTGATCATCAAGACTAAGTCCACTGATCAACTTCACTACACCCATGTATGTGTGTTTATGGCCAAGTGGATTGTGCCCTTTAGCTGCTGTGGGTCTTTCTGGGCCATTCGGTTCCAGGTTGAGTCCCAGGTCATTAAGAACCATGCAATGGGGAGCAGTCCCAAGTCTTGATCTAATCTACAGTTGGCGGGCGGGCAGGCCCCCCTCACTTCCATCTGGCTCAGGCCCTCCCCTCACAGGCGATCGGCTACTGGGAAATTTCCCCCAGTCTCTTCCCCATCCACAACCTTTGACTGATGAATCTGCTGCACCTTCTCACCTTCTGAAGCTCAGTCTCACCCAGGGATTTGACCTGGTCCCCACCTCCTACCCTTCTCACCATGCGCTGCTCACTAACTGCACCTTGGCAGTTCAAAGAGATGGCTCACCACCATTACCACTTTCTTGAGGGGTAACTAGGGATGGGTAGTGAATGCTGAGACTTGCCAATTGTTCGCAACCCAAGAAATTTAAAAAATCTTAAATGCAGACTCCTGTGGTGATAGATACACTCGCATTACACCAAGGGAATGACAGGTGTAGCACAGACACAATGGCCTCCTCATAGAATGATACAGCACTGGAGGCCATTCAGCCCAACATGCCTATGCCATCCCTTTGGTAGAGCCATTCAATGAATTCTACTTCTCTGCTCTTGCCCCATATTGCTGCAAATTTATTCCCTTCGAATATTTATCTTTTGAGAGTTTTATTGAATCTGCTTCCACCATCCTTTGAGGCAGCGCATTCCAGATCACTCTGTAGAAAAAGTTTCTTCATGCCATCTCTGATTCTTTTGCCAATCTCCTTAAATTAATGTACACTGGTTGCCGACCCTCCTGCCACTAAATACAGCTTTTCCTTATTTAACTGACTTTGCGTGCTGTATCATTCCATGATTCCCGTACTTACCTTCAAGTAAGAACGCAGTGACAGCCACATCTTAATATTCTGCACCTTCTTCAGCCTAAAATGAGGAATCTCGGACTTACGAGCCTTCCTGGCTGATGTCAGATGACTGAAGAGCTTGGCAAACAGGAATCGCTGTGTAGACATCAATGAACAGATTGAGGCTTTACCCTTCTTCCAGAGAAGGTATACCAAAAGGAGAGGAATTTAACCATCTCCCTTTGACATTCAATGGCATTACCATTGCTGAATCCTCCACCATCAATATCCTGGGCATTACCATTGAACTGGACCAGCCATATAAATACCGTGGCTACAAAAGCAGATCAGAGACTGGGAATTCCAGAGACTAACTCACCTCCTGACTCCCCAAAGCATGCCCGCCATCTACCACCAAGGCACAAGTCAGGAGTATGATGGAATACTCTCCACTTGCCTGGATGTATGCAGCTCCAACAACACTCAAGAAGCTCAATACCATCCAGGACAAAGCAGGCCGCTTGATTGGCACCCCATGCACAAACATTCACTCCCTCCACCATCGATGCACAGTAGCAGCAGTGTGTACCATCTACAAGATGCACTGCAGGAATTCACAAAGGCTCCTTAGGCAGCACCTTCCAAACCCACGACCACTACCATCTAGAAGGACAAGGGCAACAGACACATGGGAACACCAGCACCTGGAAGTTCCCCTCCAAGTCACTCACCGTCCTGTCTCAGAACCATATCACCGTTCCTTCACTGTCGCTGGGTTAAAATCCTGGAACTCCCTCCCTAACAGCACTGTGGGTGTACCTAGGCCACATGGACTGCAGTGTTACAAGGCAGCAGCTCACCACCACTTTCTCAAGGGCAATTAGGGATGGGCAATACATGCCAGCCTGGCCAGTGACACCCACATTCCATGAAAAAAAAGTTAGAGTGAGACTCTGCTGTCACTCACCTGTTTGTACGTTTTCTCTGCCACACACAGAATGAAGAAAACCATCCACATCAGACAGAACCGTTCCAAAACATTAATGAGCACCAGGGCGATGAGCAGCCCATCAGGTTTTGCACCACAGGCAACAGTCAGCAGCTCTGTGATGGAGTATGAGGCCAGCTGCTCCACGTCCTTTTGCTGGAAGAGGCGGAATGCGAAGGGTAGCAGGGTGAGGACTGTCGTCACCAAGTATCCCAGGATCCGGTAACCATTCTCCTGCTCAAAGGTACTGGCCTGTTGAGCAAATCAGGAGAGAAGTGAGTGAGGAAGAGGACCCCACAGAGGCTGGGAATCCCTGAATAGAAAAGATAACGTGGGAAATTTACATGAAATCACCTCCCCTGGGTCCACCATCCCTTATACCTCACCACCCACAACCCAACTCTTTCCCCCGCTTCTGATTCCCTTCCATAAGCCCTGCCCCCCTGTACCCTCCCCCACACCTTTTCCCTTTTACCCTCTCCCGTTTTATCCTCTCCCGAGTCCCTCCCCATGAGTCACTATTCCACATCTGTCACTAACAGAAATTAGACTCCAAGCAACTTTCAAGCTCTTATCACAGTCCTGCTCCGATTTTGGCTCACATCCGGAAACCCACCCGCTTCATGATCATTCCGCTAATCTCCAGGACGGACATGTCGAACTTTTTACAGTCGTTTCCTTCCCAGATTATGGCGCTGACTCGCTGTGAGCTCGGGCTGGTGCTATACAGCCAGTGCAAATGGTTCTGAAATTAAAATAAAATAAATTTAGTTCCAATTCATGTTATTGAAATCAAGCAAGATTATTCTTTGAAGGTGGAGTGCAGAGATCTCGGAGCTCTGTAGGGCTGGAGCGAGTTACAGAGGGGGGGTGGGGGAGGGTGAGGCCATGGAAGAGTTTGAACACTAGGATGAGAATTTTAAAGTCTGAGGCATTGCCTGCCCAGAAGCCAGTGTAGGTTGGCAATTAACAGATGTTAAAAGCAGAAAACAATTTGGAAGAAAAACAATGTTTAGTGGAGATAGCATGGCACAATAAGGTGACCCTGCATCGATGTGCCTTTTACTGATGGGTTACTCATTCACTTGCCAGCTAGATGTGAACGAACACTCAGGAGAATTTATTACAGCATCTTGTATAAACAGTTGTCAAGCTGCCTCTCACTTTGGAAGTGTGGATGCATGCGTCCAACAACTTGAGACTCGCTGTGGTCAGTGTAAGCTCCAACTTTAGGACACCCCAGATGCTCCCCTGGCACTAGGTGCTGCATCAGACCAGTTTCAGCAAGGCTTAGAGTGTATAGAGAAACTGGTATTTTCAAGATTACATTGACTGTAAACCAATCGGATGCAGGGATCGTAGAATCATAAAATCAGGGTACGGTAACGTAGTAGTCATGTTAATGGATAAGTAAACACAGAGAGATTAAAAATAAAAATTGCTGCAAATACTCAGCAGGTCTTGTTGTATTTGTAGACAGAGAAACAGAGTTAACATTTCACGTCGGTGACCTTTCATAATCTGCCGATTATCTCCAGCATTTTCTGTTTTTACTTCAGATTTCAGCATCAGCAGCGTTTTGCTTTTGTTGTAGTATTCCAGAGGCCCGGATGAATGATCCCACAACATGAGCTCAAAAGTAGCTGGGGAGTTAAAATTCAGCTAATTAAATCTAGAATAAAAGGCTAGTCTCAGTAATGGTGAGCAATGAAACCGTCGGATTGTTCCAAAAGCCCATTTGGTTCACTGGTATCAGTTCGGAAAGGAAATCTGCCTTCTTACCAGGTCTGGCCTACATGCAACTCGACCCTTACCTGCCTTCGGAAATATCCTAGCACGTCACTCAGCTGTGTTCAAAGCAGCAACTAACCATCACCTTCTCAGGATCAGCATGGGATGGGCAATAAATGTTGCCCTTGCCAGCGACACCCACATCCCATGGATGAATTTACCCTTCTGGCTTATGCTAGCTCTTTGACTGATAACGCTCCATGAACCGTCTTCGGACGTTTTACCACGTTAAAGGCGCAGTATAAATACAAGTTGTTGAAAGAGTTACGGGGCGGTCACCTATCAGTAAGACCCACCTGTTGGTATGGCTCTTCCATAGATGCTTTCTTGGGGAGAGTCACTCTCTGTACACCCTCACACTCACTCTCACTGGTGTAGGAGGAATGGCACCGCGGGCCATTCAGGAGGTCATCCCACAGCATGTCCTCGGTCTCCGAGCCGTGCTGGCTGCTATCCAAATCCTGCTGGGGGGTACTGCAACTTAAGGAGCTTAAGTTCACGTAGGACTTTGAACCATCCTGAAAGAAATGGAAGAAATAATATTTCATAAAAGAAGAGGTTGTCAGCAGCTGTGAAGATGACCCCACTGTTCACACTCACTGCACAAGAACCTGTCAACACAATAACCAGAAGCAGGACTAGTGACTGCCAGAGTTCCCCTTAACTTTATCCAGATCACTTTGTTATAAAGATCTACATTTATTACTTGTATATGGACCAATGCGGTAGCCAATTTTTACAAAGCAAGATCCCGCAAACAGCTGGAACGATGAGCAGTTGAACATGTTTTTGGCAGCGTTGATTCAGGAATTAACAAACAGCCAGGAGCCTTAGAGAAACCCTGCTCTTCTTTCAATAATGTCTATGGGATTTATCAACTTTTGTCGGCCGTTGATAATGTCCACCCCAACCAGTTCTCGTTTGAGAGAATTAAACGTTACTTCACTGTGTGTGGTTCGAGGGGTCTGATTTGAGCAGAAATGTTACTACAGAAATGTAATTACAGGCAGCAGTGAGTGAAACAGAATAATCCTCCAAGTTACTTCTGCAGCTCAACATAGAAAATGTCTCACTCTCAGTACTGCCTCCCACTGGCAGGTTAACTGAAGTGCACAGCAGTATGTAGCATCGGGCCCCTCATCTTGGCTGGGCTGTCCTATATACTGACCATGAGTTGGGGCAAGGGAGGAGCAGGACAACAATACTGGAAAGTACTGCGGACAAAGACAGGACAGCCATGGATAACACACTCAAATTAGTCAGAAGGTTGTGGGTTTAAATTCCTTTCCAGAGACTAGAGAAGATAATCCAGGTCAACACTACAGTGCAGTATTGAAAGAGAGCTGCGCTGTCAGATGTGCCGTCTTTCAGGTGAAACATTAAACTGAGGTCCCGTCTATCCTCTCAGGTGGACATAAAAGATCCCTTGGCATATTTTCAGGGATGAGCAGGGGAATTCTCACCCATGTTCTGACCAATATTCATTCCTGTCAACATCATAAAAATAGATTATCTGGTCATTACTACATCACTGTTTGAAGGAACTTTGCTGTGTGCAGATTAGCTGCTGCATTTCCTATCTTAACACAGTAACAACACTTCAAAAGTACTTCAGTGGCAGTAAAGCACTCGATGATTAGTTAAATAGAAACAAACAATGTGCAGGAGTACAGAGAAAAAGCAGGAGCATGGCACTAAGTCATAATGCTCATTTAGAGAGCTGGTACAGACACAATGGGCCGAATGGCCACCTTCTACGCCATAACAATTCTGTGATTCGATGTCCTGAGATTGTAAAAGGCACTACCTAAATGCACATCTGACTTTTTCTAAGCATGAAATGTCAGATTGAGACAGACCACGTCTACGGAAATAATAGAAGTTTTTTATTTACTCATGCATGGAATGAGGGTGTCGCTGGCTAAGCCAGCATTTATTGCCCACTCCTAATTACCCTCGATAAGGTGGGGGTGAGCTGCCTTCTTGAACCGCTGCAGTTGCTGTGGTGAAGGTAGACCCACAGTGCTGTTAGGGAGGGAGTTCCAGGATTTTGAAGTGAAGGATGGTGAGTGGCTTGGATGGGAACTTCCAGGTGGTGGCGTTCCTATTTGTCTGCTGCCTTTGTCCTTCTAGATGGTAGCAGTCGTGGGTTTGGAAAGTACTGTCTAAGGAGGCCTGATGAGTTCCTGCAGTGCATCTTGTAGATGGTACACACTGCTGCTACTGTGCATCGGTGTGGAGGGAGTGAATTTTTTTTTGTTCATGGGATGTGGGCGTCGTTGGCTGGGCCAGCTTTTATTGCCCATCCCTAATTGCCCTTGAGAAGGGAGTGGTTTGCTAGGCCATTTCAGAGGGCATTTAAGAGTCAACCACATTGTGGGTCTGGAGTCACACCAGGTAAGGATGGCAGGTTTCCTTCCCTAAAGGACAACCAGATGGGTTTTCACGACAACTGACAATGGTTTCATGGTCATCATTAAGCTTTTAATTCCAGATTTTTTACTGAATTAAAATTTCACCATCTTCCGTGGTGGGGTTCGAACCCAGGTCCCTGGGTATCTGGAGTGCTAGTCCAGTGACAATACCACTACGCCACCACCTTCCCAATATTTGTGGAAGGGGTGCCAATCAAGCGGGTTGCTTTGTCTTGGATGATGTTGAGCTTCTTGAGTGTTGTGGGAGCTGCGCCAATCCAGGCAAGTGGAGTGTATTGCATTGCACTCCTGACTTGTGCCTTGTAGATGGTGGACAGGCTATGGGGATTCAGGAGGTGAATTCCTCGTCGCAGGATTCCTAGCCTCTGACTTGCTCTTGTAGCCACAGTATTTATGTGGCTAGTCCAGTTCAGTTTCTGGTCAATGGTAACACATGGGATGTTTATATTGGGGGATTCAGTGATGGTTGAATACCAAGGGGAGTTGGGTAGATCCTCTTTTGTTGGAGATGGTCATTGTCTGACGCTTGTTTGGTGTGAATGTTACTTACCACTTGTCAGGTCTTGCTGCATGTGGACATGGGCTGCTTCATTATCTGAGTCGTCGCAAATGGTGCTGAACATTGTGCAATTATCAGCGAACATCCCCACTTCTGACCTTATGATGGGAGGAAGGTCATTGATGAAGCAGTTGGAAGATGTTTGGGCCTAGGACGCTACACTGAGGAACTCCTGCAGTGATGTCCTGGAACTGAGATGATTGATCTCTAACAACCACAACCATCTTCCTTTGTGCTAGGTATGACTCCAGCCAATGGAGAGTTTTCCCCCTGATTGCCATTGACTCCAGTTTTGCCAGGGCTCCCTGATGCCACTCTTGATCAAATGCTGCCTTGATGTCAAAGGCAGTCACTCTCACGTATTTTGCCTATAAATCTCATATAACACTCTGTCCAGGATCCCCCTCAGTTGGAAGTTCATCCCTTTCAATGACCAGGCTGAGAGGGGCAAACAGCCACAAGTGACGGAGATTCAATGTCAGATTCCCCAGCCTCAAGACTGTGTAAAGCTCTTTGATAAACCCAGTGTGGCTGTTCATACCTGAATTGGGGCAGTAGATTCAATTTCAGAGTCCAGTAAACTGTCAGAGTCTCGTTTTGGAATCTCCCATCTCGGAATTATTTCTCCGCCCTGTAATTCCATGGGAAAGAGATTGTAGTGAGAAAGGCAGGACTCAGTTTACATTTCAGTGCGTGGATTGTATCAAGTTCAGTCACACTTCTGACATACAGACAGTGACAGGCAGGTAAAGACCCTCTGGGCAACAACCTGCCCCGCACACCTGTGGTACCTCAGGCACCACAACATATCCACTCTCCAGACCACCCAAAACCGTAATCTCCTGAGTCAGGCAGAAGACTAGTTTAAAAACTCAAGCCAATTTGAGGAAATAACCCGGAAAATTCCTCTCCGGCCCAATTAGGCTATTGAAACTAATTTAGGAGATCACCCTAACCCCAAAGTCCCTGCGGTGCTTTTTGTAAGAGGTGATGCCCATCCCAACCAGTTCTCATTTGAGAGAATTAAACGTTCCTCCACAGTGTGTGATTTAAGAGGTCTGATTTGAGTAGAAATGTTATGACAGAAATGAAAACACAGACAGCAGTAAGTGAGGGAGAATAATCCTCTGAGTCACCTCTGCTGCTCCCAGGGTTTTGGCCTGTGTCCGTCTTCTAAGCCGTAACGTGCAGTCGTTCAAAGTCATTTCCCCGCTTTGCTGAAGTGACAACCATCGCGACTGGCTCTCTGTGTCCTCGCTGGAATTCTCATCTGAGCCCCGATTTGCAGAACCCTGAAAACACCGCACAGCTTTTCAGAACCAGTTCCAGCCCATCACAAACTTCAGAACGTTCAGAAACAGGCAAACAAGCCAGGGCAATGAAATGAGCCTCTCCCTAGAATTATAATTGTGTCTTTTATTAAACCCATTGCTACGAGTGGGAAGGCAGTGCCGATAAATCCATGCATTATTAACCAAACTGCTGGATAATTCTGTACCATCAACCAATCTACTAGTTAATCCAAGTACCAGTAATCAATCTAGCTGATAATTCACAGACCATTAGCCAATCTACTAGTTAATTCTGTACAAATACCTAGTCTCCTGGTTAATTCACATGCCATTAACCAAACTACAAATCAGCCAATCTACAGGTAAGGGTAAGGGTATGGGTAAAAGGAGGGTGAATGGGGTTGAGGTACACAACACCATGATCCAACTGAACAGCAGAATAGGCTTGAGGGGCTGAATGGCCTCCTGCTGTTCCTAATGGTCCTTGTGATTTGCGCATCAAATCTTTACACAGACAGTGAGAAGACTTACTCTCCCAGAGTTAGGTCCAGGGCCTATAGTGCACCGTCCAACTTTCCTCGACAGGTTTCTCGTCTGTGTTGCCCTAAGGAAGAAGGAAAACAGGCAATTAAACATGTAAGCTTTAGGGAAAAAAATGGAGGAACAGCAATCCTTAAATTTAGAAGGGATTTCTGTAATGTGGGGATGCTCACTGTTACTAACTTGTAGCTCAAGGGTACACAGGATCAAAGACTATCAATGTTCATCATTACTAACCCTGCACTCCAGGACATGTCTAATCACTGTGAGGCTTCAACAGAGACCATGAGTCGAATGCTGCATTGCATCATCGATGGACGCGTTTGTCAACTTCATGCTCAAACCGCACCTTGAGCACTTTGTCCAATTCTCATCCCCAGATACAAGAGGCACATTCAGGCCCCGGATACAGTGGAGTATGGAGCCACGAAGCCAATCCTGATGTCAAACGATTAAGTTAGAAGGAGCTTGGGCACTTTAGTCTTCAGAGGAGAGTTGTGGCCGACATTGTCTCCTAGTCAAACCAAAATCCCATCCATTTCTGTGCTCGCTGATCTGCCTATTCCCCCAATCTTGCAATGCCTTGAATTTAAATTTCACACCCTTGTTTCAATTTTCAAATCTCTCCATGGCCTTACCGTCCATTGATGCTGACAGGGTATTTAAAATGGGAGAGAAAATTGACCTGAAGTGGGTGCTGATTCAAAATTTTTTATATTCAATTTGAGAATCACAGAAGGGTTTATGTGTGTTAATTTTGTGTCACTGGGTCTTTACCATCACAAGACTCACCTCCTGCATCTGCCTCCATTTGAGGGTGAAGCAGAATGTCGCTGGGTTGAGACTATCTGGCAGTGAACTGTCCCCAGCAGCAGCATCAGAACTATAGGACTAACAAGTTCACTGATGTACAAAACTGGCATCAGCAAATACAGACCAACCGCCACCACTGAAAACACAAAAACAGGTGACAGAATCAGTATCGCTTTAGACAGAACAGTTACAAAGGGCGCAAATGATGTTACGATGGGCTGGTAAATGTTCTCGAATGTTTTTGCAAAGCACCTTCCAAGAGGTAGAGGAGCAGTAGCCATGTGAAGGTACCCAACGAGGTTACCTGGATCCACCATTGATAGAAAAACGGAAAGAATAACACTCGCACTATTCCCTTCCGAGTTAAAGACGTCCACGGACTTTCAGGTTTCGCTTTGACAAATGTCGATCCTGGACAATGAAGAGAAACGGTTAAAAATTAAATACAGGAAACGGATAAGGTGTAAAACATCTTTATAAGAACGGCAACAAAACTGAGGGGTTAATTTTATAATTTCGTGGGATGTGGGTGTTGCTGGCAAGGCCAGCATTTGTTGCACACCCCTAATTCCCTTGAACTGAATGGCTTGCTCGGCCATTTCAGGGGGCAGTCAAGAGGCAACTATACTGCTGTGGGTCTGGGGTCACATGTAGGCCAGACCAGGGAAGGACAGCAGATTTCCTTCCCTCAAGGACATTAGGGTTTATACAACAATCAATGATAGTTTCATGGTCATCATTATTGAGCCTAGCTTTCAGTTCCAGACTTTTTTTAAAAATTGAATTTAAAACTCCACTAGCTGCTGTGGTGGGATTTGAACCCGTGGCCCCACAGGAATTGCCTGGGCATCTGGATTATTATTAGTCCAGTGATGTCAGCACTAAGCTACCATCTCAGGTTAGAACGATAGGAAAGACTAAACAGGCTGGAGCTCTTTTTTTAAGAAAAGAGAAGGCTGAGAGGTGACCTGATCAGAGATCGTTAAAATTACAAAAGGTGTTTGCATTTATGGTTGAAGTCCAGCACTTAGGGGGTCATCAATATAGGACAATCACTACTAAATACAGTGGGGAATTCAGGAGAAACTTCTTTACCCAGGGGGTATTCAGATATAGATCAGCCACAGTCTGAGCGGTGGAACAGCCCCATGGGGCTGAATGGTCTGCTGCTGCTCCTAACGCTCCCAAGCATTGTGCTATGTATAAAATACTCTGTATGAAGGGATAATGTTGCTATTAGCTAGGTTAAAAAGACAAAATGTGATCAATAAATGGTGAAAACTCCCTCATCGCTCTCACCTCTTACAAGGTCGACATCTATTAGGTCAGACTTTATTCGGCCTGTCTTCTTTGGTTTGCTTCGCAGTCCCTGAAGTTAAGTGTTTACAGGATTTAGATTAGCTTGGTAAGAAAGGTGGGGTGTGTAAGCATGCTCTGTACCCATGTGTCACACAAATGGCACTCATTGACCTGTCTGTTGACACTGACCTGTCTGTACTCGATGTACACACAGATTAAGTGACGCCCTTTTAACACGCACACTGACCAATAATTGCGAGTAATACATTGTTAAGTAAACTATAATGGTGAGAAAGGATTTTGAATTTAAAGAAAAATTAAACACTTTGTTTAAAAATAGTCTCCAGAACCGGGAACTATCATGGATCCCTTTCAGCCTCCAGCTTGGCAAAAAACAAATCCATGTGATCCTTAGCGAAAAACAGCACAATCAATTTGTAGCAATGCTACAAGGTTAACGAGCGCCATTTTGAATATCTCACACTGTCCAATGGGTTAATGGCCCAACACCTGAACCACTCTGTCACAGCCAAAAGCTACTGTGCGCCCTGACCCAAACTCCACAGAAACAGGTTCTCAGAGGGAGAGTGAGAAGCACGGAGAATTTTAGCTGTGTTATCCCATTCGCAAAACCCACCTTAATCTCGGTTTGCTCGATGGACTTTTCCCAGATCTGTTGATCATATGCTCCAATCTGAAACAGAATAATTCCAATCAGGTAAGTTACTTGAGGAAAGAATGATGGAAAACGTCCCCTGGTTCTGTTTGTTGTAGCAACATTATATTAGGATCGTGAATCTACTGCCATAACTTACATATTTCACCTCCGAGAAGCAGAGTGTAAAGGAATATGAGTGAGTCGGGAGTGTGTGCGTGACTGATAGGGTACATGCGTGTGTTCGTGCACCAGGGAGTGAGGCGAGTGTGAGAGCCTGTGCAAGTATGTGCGCGCACATGCGAGTGTGAGCAGCAAATTGAAAACGGAAGAAAACCTTACAATCACATTCGCTGCTGTAGAATCACGGAGTGAATTCCTGCTCAGTTTGCTGCTGTTCAACCTGATCATCACCACATGTGGTGTTGTTACAGTCTCTGTTATTTCAAATGAATCGATTAAAAGAACAAAACCATAGAACAGAGAGCACTAAAAATGTCTTAAACTAATATTTTTACACCGAATTAGAGTCACAGAGGTTATAGCTATAAGGGGAGACTAAACAGACTGGGCCTCTTTTTTCCAGAAAAAGTGAAGGCTGAGGGGTGACCTAATGGAGGTCTTTAAAATGATAAAAGGGTAGACTTATAAAGAAGAGGTTTCAGAAACTCGGGACCCTCACTTGTAAATTCATTAGGGAAATCAGGAGAAACTTCTTTACCAGAGAACGGTGAGAAGGTGGAACTCACTGCCACAGATAGGTAGGTATGAGCCTAGATCAGTTGGGCCAAATGGCCTGTTTCTGTGATGTAAATACTATGTTGTTCTTTGAATTCTTGGCTACAGCTCCTTTTGCCCCAGGGTATTGGGTACATACCTTTCTTTGGTACCATGTTATGGTATCAGTTGTTTTTGAGGCCATTTGGCTCTCAGTCACCAGTGACTCATCTTATCTGGAAAAGAGAATTGAAATAAAACAGCAGGTGAATCTGGAGTTTGGGCAGTTGCAAAAAGGACT
The DNA here is from genome assembly GCF_964194155.1 of Cetorhinus maximus. Classification (NCBI taxonomy): domain Eukaryota; kingdom Metazoa; phylum Chordata; class Chondrichthyes; order Lamniformes; family Cetorhinidae; genus Cetorhinus; species Cetorhinus maximus. The sequence goes on from NC_135886.1 coordinate 13,843,330, forward strand.
GCGTCATTGTCGCTCATTTTAACTCAATGTCAATAATCCTGCCCCCAAAAATTTCAGTTACATTAAGAGTGGTTAAGAGCAGGGTTACTGATCTACGGGAGTAATCAAAGCAGAAATCCTGTAAATCATCAGCACCACAGACTCCCCCCCACAACTCCCTATGATACACCCCTGATGCTCACATCATATAACTAACATTTCTTCATTGACTCCAAGCTGTGTCATTTCTCCCACATTCTTTCCTACGCCCTCATTGTCCAACTATAAGCGAAATACCCAGTCCTCCCTCTCCAAACCCCTGAAACCCGAGATTGCCCTCTAATCCCCCGGGACACCTCCCCAACCCCTCTGGGAAACACCCACAGTCCTCCTTCTAATCACCCCCCACTCCCTGGGTCAACCCAAACCCTCCTAGTGCCCCCACCAAACCAGAGGCCCCACCCTCCATCTAACACCCTCCTAGGCCCCTCTAAACCCGAGACCCATTCCATCCCTGGGGCACCACCCCCCACCTCACCTCACCTCCCAGGGACACGCCCCCCCAGGGACACCCCACCTCCCTCAGGGACACCCCACTCCCCACCCCTCAGGGACACCCCATCCCTCAGGGACACCCCCCCCCCCCAGCCCCCACCCTGAGGGACACCCCCCCCCAGCCCCCACGCTGAGGGACACACCCCACCCCCAGCCCCCACGCTGAGGGACACACCCCACCCCCAGCCCCCACCCTGAGGGACACACCCCACCCCCAGCCCCCACCCTGAGGGACACACCCCACCCCCAGCCCCCACCCTGAGGGACACACCCCACCCCCAGCCCCCACCCTGAGGGACACACCCCACCCCCAGCCCCCACCCTGAGGGACACACCCCACCCCCAGCCCCCACCCTGAGGGACACACCCCACCCCCAGCCCCCACCCTGAGGGACACACCCCACCCCCAGCCCCCACCCCCCCAGGGACACCCCACCCCCCCAGGGACACCCCACCCCCAGCCCCCACCCCCCCAGGGACACCCCACCCCCAGCCCCCACCCCCCCAGGGACACCCCACACCCAGCCCCCAACCCCCAGGGACACCCCACCCCCAGCCCCCACCCTGAGGGACACACCCCACCCCCAGCCCCCCCAGGGACACCCCACCCCACCCCCTGCCCCCACCCTGAGGGACACACCCCACCCCCAGCCCCCACCCCCCCAGGGACACCCCATCCCCAGCCCCCACCCTGAGGGACACACCCCACCCCCAGCCCCCACCCCCCCAGGGACACCCCACCCCCAGCCCCCACCCTGAGGGACACCCCAGCCCAGTCCCCCACCTCCCCCTCCCCGGGACAGCCCCCAAACCCCTTCGCTCCCTCCCCCGCTGAGGGACCCCCGGGTTTCCCCACCCGCCCGGAGCCGCCGCTGTCCCCGCGAGTTGGAGCCTCTGCCCCGGCCCCCGCTCTCACCTGGAGCCGCCGCCCGAGCCCGGGAGCTGGGCCTCGGCCTCAAACTGAAGCGGCTGCGGAACATGAATATTAATCAGCTCATGAATATTCAATCCCGGCGCCAATAGATAATGAGTACTTGAATATTTAATGAGGCCGGCCACGCCCCCTTTCCCAGCACCAATGGAACTGAGGCGAGGTCACTAAAAGGCACAGCAAGATCCCATTCCCCCAAAACACTGAACGTCTCAGCCTCTGATCTCAGGCTTCACATCGCGATTCAAACCATCAACTGAATAAAATCGGATCCACCCCCCCCCACAATCCCGCTCCCCCCTCCCTAACCCCAACTCCCCCAACCCAACCTGCTCCCCCCCCCCACAATCCCGCTCCCCCCTCCCCAACCCCAACTCCCCCAACCCAACCCAACCTGCTCCCCCCCCCACAATCCCGCTCCCCCCTCCCCAACCCCAACTCCCCCAACCCAACCTGCTCCCCCCCCCACAATCCCGCTCCCCCCTCCCCAACCCCAACTCCCCCCTCCCCAACCCCAACTCCCCCAACCCAACCCAACCTGCTCCCCCCCCCACAATCCCGCTCCCCCCTCCCTAACCCCAACTCCCCCCTCCCCAACCCCAACTCCCCCAACCCAACCTGCTCCCCCCCCCACAATCCCGCTCCCCGCTCCCCAACCCCAACTCCCCCCTCCCCAACCCCAACTCCCCCAACCCAACCTGCTCCCCCCCCCACAATCCCGCTCCCCCCTCCCCAACCCCAACTCCCCCCTCCCCAACCCCAACTCCCCCCTCCCCAACCCCAACTCCCCCAACCCAACCTGCTCCCCCCCAACCCGCTCCCCCCTCCCCAACCCCAACTCCCCCAACCCAACCCAACCTGCTCCCCCCCCCACAATCCCGCTCCCCCCTCCCCAACCCCAACTCCCCCAACCCAACCCAACCTGCTCCCCCCCCCACAATCCCGCTCCCCCCTCCCCAACCCCAACTCCCCCAACCCAACCCAACCTGCTCCCCCCCAATCCCGCTCCCCCCTCCCCAACCCCAACTCCCCCAACCCAACCTGCTCCCCCCCAACCCGCTCCCCCCTCCCCAACCCCAACTCCCCCAACCCAACCTGCTCCCCCCCCCACAATCCCGCTCCCCCCTCCCCATCCCCAACTCCCCCAACCCAACCTGCTCCCCCCCCAACAATCCCGCTCCCCCCTCCCCAACCCCAACTCCCCCAACCCAACCCAACCTGCTCCCCCCCAATCCCGCTCCCCCCTCCCCAACCCCAACTCTCCCAACCCAACCCAACCTGCTCCCCCCCAACCCGCTCCCCCCTCCCCAACCCCAACTCCCCCAACCCAACCCAACCTGCTCCCCCCCAATCCCGCTCCCCCCTCCCCAACCCCAACTCCCCCAACCCAACCCAACCTGCTCCCCCCAATCCCGCTCCCCCCTCCCCAAACCCAACTCCCCCAACCCAACCCAACCTGCGCCCCCCCAATCCCGCTCCCCCCTCCCCAACCCCAACTCCCCCAACCCAACCCAACCTGCGCCCCCCCAATCCCGCTCCCCCCTCCCCAACCCCAACTTCCCCAACCCAACCCAACCTGCTCCCCCCCAATCCCGCTCCCCCCTCCCCAACCCCAACTCCCCCAACCCAACCCAACCTGCTCCCCCCCAATCCCGCTCCCCCCTCCCCAACCCCAACTCCCCCAACCCAACCTGCTCCCCCCCAATCCCGCTCCCCACTCCCCAACCCCAACTCTCCCAACCCAACCCAACCTGCGCCCCCCAATCCCGCTCCCCCCTCCCCAACCCCAACTTCCCCAACCCAACCCAACCTGCTCCCCCCCAATCCCGCTCCCCCCTCCCCAACCCCAACTCCCCCAACCCAACCCAACCTGCTCCCCCCCAATCCCGCTCCCCCCTCCCCAACCCCAACTCCCCCAACCCAACCCAACCTGCTCCCCCCCAATCCCGCTCCCCCCTCCCCAACCCCAACTCCCCCAACCCAACCCAACCTGCTCCCCCCCAATCCCGCTCCCCCCTCCCCAACCCCAACTCCCCCAACCCAACCTGCTGCCCACCAACCCGCTCCCCCCTCCCCAACCCCAACTCCCCCAACCCAACCTGCTGCCCACCAACCCGCTCCCCCCTCCCCAACCCCAACTCCCCCAACCCAACCTGCTCCCTCCAACCCGCTCCCCCCTCCCCAACCCCAACTCCCCCAACCCAACCTGCTCCCCCTCCAACCTGCTCTCCTCTCCCCAACCCCAACTCAACCCAACCTGCTCCCCCCCAATCCCACTACCCCCCCAACCCGCTCCCCCCTCCCCAACCCCAACTCCCCCAACCCAACCCAACCTGCTCCCCCCCAACCAACCCCAACTCCCCCAACCCAACCCAACCTGCTCCCCTCCACCCCAACCCCCCCAACCCGCTCCCCCCCACCCCAACCCCCCCCAACCTGCTCCCCTTCCCCAACCCCAACCTAACTCGCTACCCCCCACCCCAACCCCCTCCCCCCCAAACCCGCTCCCCTTTCCCCCCCAAACACAACCTGCTCCCCCCCCCACCCAACCCACTCCCCCCCACCCCAACCCGCTCCCCCCCCACCCAACCCGCTCCCCCCCACCCCAACCCGCTCCCCGCCCCCACCCCAAACCCCACCCCAACCCGCTCCCCGCCCCCACCCCAAACCGCACCCCCCCCCCAAACCAACCCGCTTCCCCCCACCCCCCACCTTTAATTTCAGCATCAGTTTTCCCCAAACCCCCCAACTAAACCCCCTGGATCCCCAAACCCCACCACCCCACCCCGAAACCCAACCTCCCTGGAACCCCAACCACCCAAACCCCCCCCAGAACCCAAATTTCCACCCCACCCCGAAACCCAACCCCCCTGGAACCCCAACCACCCAAACCCACCCAGAACCCAAATTCCCACCCTCCCCACCCCAAAACCTATTTCCCCCCAGAACCCCATCCCCAACTCCCCCCAACCTGTTTAGCATCCCTCCAAAAACCACAATCTACTGGACCCCCCTTCCCCAATCTTTCCTCACCGAATCCCCAATCCATCTAAGCCCTCTCCCCAGTAAATCTTTTCTTTCTCCATATTTGATATTTTTTTAATAAATAACGAACATAACTTTACAGCCATCGTTTGAGTAAAACAATTTTTCTTTAAACTTATGCTGCTTTAATTTTCCTGCAGAGTTGACCACAGCAGCAACCCGAGACTCCCTGACTCCAACCCATGGTCCTTAAACCCACAAGTATCTTTACGTTGTCTACTAGCCTGCAATCATTTCTTCGGTGCTTTATCCAGATCCTCAATAGCAATGGCGAAGAGCAACAAACCTCAAGTTATGCAATCAGGGTCCAAGGAACATTTGTGCAAATTGGTATAAAAACGAGCTGGTCCACCAAAAGAAACCTGCTGCCCATACCTGCCCTTGGGTCTATGCGTGACTCCAGTTGTGTAAGTGGCAACTCAGGGATGGGCAATGAATGCCGGTCTCACCAGCATCACCCACACCAAAGAATGGTGACCGGTGCCCACACAGAATCACTACCAACGATAAATACTTTCTACCTTTGATAATGGAACGAACATGTTCCCTATTCAACTCCCAGTAAAATCAGTGCAGAAATCACACGGGAATGAAGTCTGCTCTTGTGTGGAACTTTGTTGAAGCCTGACTGGACTGCCCATGTCCACCAACTTTATTAACTTGTTCCAAAACCTCAGCCTGGTTGTTGAGGTGACTTCTGGAAAAGAAGATCCTATGTCCATTTCTCAGAATCACAGATAAAAGCACTGTCAAATTTTGAAAGGAAAGAAGAGAAGGCAAGAGGAGATTTTGGACCTGATTCACAGCTGGAGGAATCACGTGAAAGAGAAGTCAGTAGCTGGGTTTAGTCTGCACAAACTACAACCTCCAGAGACTCAACTATTCCAACACTCACTTGTTCAGGCTCCCATCTCCCCCCCGCCCCCTCCATAAACTTGAGCTTATCTAAAACTCTGCTGCCACATATTCTAACTTGCACCCAGTCTGGTTTACCTATCACCCCTGCGCTTGCTGACTGATATTGGCTCCTAAAACAGAAACAGAGAATGCTGGAAAAGCTCAGCAGGTCCAACAGCATCTGTTATACTGGCACAAAACCAGAATTACCTGGAAAAACTCAGCAGGTCTGGCAGCATCGGCGGAGAAGAAAAGAGTTGACGTTTCGAGTCCTCATGACCCTTCAATAGAACAGTTCTGTTGAAGGGTCATGAGGACTCGAAACGTCAACTCTTTCCTTCTCCGCCGATGCTGCCAGGCCTGCTGAGTTTTTCCAGGTAATTCTGGTTTTGTTTTGGATTTCCAGCTTCCGCAGTTTTTCGTTTTTATCTCTGTTATACTGGCTCCTGGTCTGGCAATTCACTGATTTTTAAAATTCTCGTTTTTGTTTTCAGATCTCTCCATTGCCTCACCAACCACCCCCCCACCCCACCCCTTCTCAATCCCTAAAACCTTCTTCAGCCCTTCCACCCTCCAATATCTCTGCTCTCCTCTTGCATGTCCCTGATTTTAATCGCTCCACCATTGGCAGCCGTGCCTTCAGCTGCCTGGCACCAAATTCTGGAATTCCCTCCCGAAACTTCTCCATCTTTTTCTTTAAGTGATTGATAACGCTCCTGTGATGCACCTTGGGATGTTTTACGATGTTAAAGTATTGTAGACATGCTGGACTATGATGCACAAACTTTAAAATCCAGCTCTTAGCACCAATTTGCAGCTGTGCTCTAAACCAAACGGATGAAATGTTAAATTGAGGCCCAGTCTACTCTCTCAGGTGAACTTGGTTGTAAAAGGCATTGCATAAATGAAAGCAAAATACTGCGGATGCTGGAAATCTGAAACAAAAACAGAAAATACTGGAAAAACTCAGCAGGTCTGACAGCATCTGTGGAGAGAAAGACAGAGTTAATGTTTTGAGTCCATATGGACTCGAAACGTTAACTTTTTTTTCTCTCCACAGATGTGTTAGACCTGAGTTCTTCCAGCATTTTCTGTTTTTGTTTTACATAAATGCAAGTCTTTCTCCAAGTTTAAATAGCATTATCTGGATTTACAATGCTCATTGCTGCCCTCCTGTGTCAATATCTTGTAATTACTGTTAACTCGGTCTTGGGATGAAGCCGTTAGTAACTGGGTGTCTACATCACATAACGCTACACAAAAATGGTTTTCATGTGAGGGTGATGAGAAATGTTTTAGATTTTGTTTCAAGAAAGAAACATCACAGGAACTGAACTTAACCAACAGAAGATAGAGATATAAATCCACGTATGAACCACAAAAGAAATTCCCCAACTCCTGGCTAACAATGATACTGTGCCATAGATACCAGGGCTGAAAGATGAATGAGCGAGACTCATTAATTAGTCAGTGATGCACTGTTTAGTCAGAGTGAAAAAGAGATTGTGGACTTGTTTTGGAAGCAATAAGTAGATGAGATAGGAAAAATCAACTAATCCTCCTGTTCAAGATTGCCTGATCATTTACTCTTGAACTCCCTTAAGAACGAGGAATGAAAAGGGTAGAGGGAGCTTTACTCTGTATCTAACCCCGTGCTGTACCTGCCCTGGGAGTGTTTGATGGGGACAGTGCACAGGGAGATTTACTCTGTATCTAACCCCGTGCTGTACCTGCCCTGGGAGTGTTTGATGGGGACAGCGTAGAGGGAGCTTTACTCTGTATCTAACCCCGTGCTGTACCTGCTCTGGGAGTGTTTGATGGGGACAGTGGAAAGAGCTTTGCTCTGTATCTGACCCATGATGTCCCTGTCCCTGGGGCGCAGGATAATAGAAGGCATGGGGGAAACAGGAGTGGGATGAATTAGAACCAGGTCATATGGAGAAAAGCAAACTCATTGGGCCAAATGTCCTGCAACTTCTCTGTGTGGTTTATAGAGACCAACATTCAAACAATGTGTGCTTCTTTCTGACCTCCCATTCTGCTGAGTCAATGTATCTGGCAAGGATAGGAGTGACAAGGAGGGTACTGGGTGGAAATCCCTTGCTGTTGCTTTTATGATTTTTGACCAGTAAGCTGTTTGAAGGAAGGTCTTGTGTTGTAATGGTAGCATCCCTACCTCTGGGCCTGAGTCTCCAGGTTCAATCCTACATCAGGACTTGATGGCCTTGGAAGGTGGGTTCATAATGTGGCCAAACAGCTTAATTATCAACCTGCAAATCTTTCTAACACACCTGATGGCAAGCAGTGGTATTGTCACTGGACTGATAATCCACAGACCCAGGGTAAGGGGACCTGGGTTTCAATCCCATCGCGACAGGTGGTGGAATTTGAATTCAATAAATATCTAGACTTAAAAGTCTGATGACATTTGTCGATTGTTGTAAAAACCCATCTGGTTCACTATTGTCCTGTCCTCACCTAGTCTGGCCTACATGTGACCCCGGACCCATGGCTCTTAAAAATGCCCCCTGAACAAGGGCAATTAGGGATGGGCAATAAATGCTGGCCTAGCCAGTGATGCCCACATCCCACGGGTGAATATAAAAAAGAGTGGGAGTGTTTCCTGGGCAGCCATATTGCAAAAAGCAATGGCAACCACTGCAGCACTTCGTCAAGTGTAATCATGGTCCAATCTAATGGAAGCCTATGGTTGCCAACGCCCTCTTAGGGCATGGTAGCTGAAGGAGCTGTTTGAGGCAATATATTTTTAAGGATTGTCCCATATGTATTCATTTGTTTTCCTCTTAACTGGTTGAATGCTGGTTTGATTTTGGGGGCAGCGCCTCTCACCTTTGTATATAGCTCATGTCTATAATGTGGATCTGGAGAAAGAAAACCAGCAAGGATTTGTATTTGTGTAGCGCTTCTCTCAGCCTCAGGATGTCTCAAAAGTGCTTCACAGCCAATGTACTTTTGAAACAGTCACTGTTGTAATGTAGGGAATGTGGCAGCCAAGTAGCACACAGTAAGCTCCCACAGGTGAGGTGAGAATGACTGCCTTTGACATCAAGGCAGCACTTGACCGAGTGTGTCATCAAGGAGCCCTAGCAAAACTGGAGTCAATGGGAATCAGGAGGAAAGCTCTCTGCTGGGTGGAGTCATGCCTAGCACAAAGGAAGATGGTTGTGGTTGTTGGAGGTCAGTCATCTCAGCTCCAGGGCATCACTGCAGGCGTTTCTCAGGGTGGTGTCCTCGGCCCAACCATTTTCAGCTCCTTCATCAATGACCTTCTTTCCATCATAAGGTCAGAAGTGGGGATGTTCGCTGATGATTACACAATGTTCAACACCATTCGCGACTCCTCAGATACTTAAGCAGTCCATGTCCAAATGCAGCAAGGCCTGGACAATATCCAGGTTTGGGCTGACAAGTGGCAAGTAACATTCACACCACACAAGTGCCAGGCAATGACCTTCTCCAACAACAGAGAATCCAACCATCGCCCCTTGATGTTCAGTGACATTACCATCACTGAATCCCCCACTATTAACATCCTGGGGGTTACCATTGACTAGAAACTGAACTGGACTAGCTATATAAATACTGTAGCTACAAGAGTAGGTCAGAGGCTAGGAATCATGCAACGAGTAACTCACTTCCTGAATCCCCAAAGCCTGTTCACCATCTATAAAGCACAAGTCAGGAGTGCAATGGAATGCTTCCCACTTGCCTGGATGAGTGCAGCTCCCACACCAGGACAAAGCAGCCTGCTTTATTGGCACCACATTCACTCCATCCACCACCGACGCACAGTGGCAGCAGTGTGTACCATCTACAAGATGCACTGCAGGAATTCACCAAGGCTCCTTAGGCAGCACCTTCCAAACTCACAGCCACTACCATCTAGAAGGACAAGGGCAGCAGATAGATGGGAAACCAGCACCTGGAAGTTCCCCTCCAAGTCACTCACCATCCTAACTTGGAAATATATCACCGTTCCTTCACTGTCACTGGGTCAAAATCCTGGAACTCCTTTCCTAACAGCACTGTGGGTGTACCTAGACCACATGGACTGCAGCGGTTCAAGAAGGCAGCTCACCACCACCTTCTCAAGGGCAACTCGGGATGGGCAATAAATGCTGGCCCAGCCAGCGAAGCCCACATCCTGCGAATGAATAAAAAAAACAAGTAGCAATGAGATAATGACAAGATAAATGAAGTTAGTGATGTTGCCTGAGGGATAAATATTGGCCAGGACACCAGGACAAGCTCCCTGCTCTTTCAGTAAGTGCCATAGGATCTTTTACATGCACATGAGAGAAAGTCCCTCAGTTTACTGTCTCACGGAAAGGATGGCATAAGAACAACTTGCGTTTATATAGTGTCTTTAATGTAGTAATACATCTCTCAGAGCTTCCCTCTGAAGTTACAGTATTCCATCAGGTGCATCAGCCTAGATTGCAACATTACTTAATTCCATTTACTTAGCTCAATTTTTCTAACACTAAATTCCTGATGGTTATTTTGCACAATTCAAAATATCCAATTTAAATGCCTTTAGCACAAACAACACTTATCTGCTTAAACCAAGTAGTGGGACTTGAATTCCCCCATCTTCTGACTCTGTGGTGAGTATTTACCACCTGATTCCGTGGCCTAAGAGCTGAAATAAAAACTGGGCAATTTCCCAATTGGCATCAAGTTGCATATAAAGGTAAATGTGATCAAATCTCCTGGCCGGGATGTAATTTCATTCGCAGACAATTGGTTAGTATAAATCTAGATTAGTTTCCTGGTGGGTGCAACAGTCTAGTAATAGATGTTGAAATAAGAGTCAAATGGATTTCTTACTTGCTTATAGCCAAGTACAAAAGTGCTCCCAGATACCACTGTTTAAATTCAAAACTGCAGTCACCATTCCCTGTATTAAATCAGTGCTGGGGCAGGCTGAAATAACGGGAAAGATCAATGATGGCGTGAGTTTCTGTTGAGCAAGGTACTTATACTGAAATGTTCACAATTGGTATCGTCAAGAGTTAATACAACTGGGATAAACCACGTTGTTGAACAGGGGGTTGGGGGAGAGAGAGGGGGAGGGGGAGAGAGGGAGGGGGGGAGAGAGAGGGAGGGGGGAGAGAGGGGGGAGGCAGAGAGAGAGGGAGGGGGAGGAGGGGAGAGAGAGGGGGGGCAGAGAGAGAGGGAGGGGGGAGGCAGAGAGAGGGGGGCAGGGGGAGACAGAGAGAGGGGGGAGACAGAGAGAGGGGGGAGACAGAGAGAGGGGGGAGAGAGAAGGTGGGGAGAGAAGGGGGAGAGAGGGGGGGGAGAGGGGGCAGAGAGGGAGGAGGAGAGGGAGAGAGGAGGGAGAGGGAGAGGGAGGGGGAGGGGGGAGAGGGAGGGGGAGGGGGGAGAGAGAGGGAGGGGGGAGAGAGAGGGAGGGGGGAGAGAGAGGGAGGGGGAGAGAGGGAGGGGGGAGAGAGAGGGAGGGGGGATAGAGAGAGGGGGAGGGGGGAGGGGGGAAGAGAGGGAGAGGGGGAGGGGGGAAGAGAGGGAGAGGGAGAGGGGGGAAGAGAGGGAGAGGGAGGGAGGGGAGAGAGAGGGGGAGGGAGGGGGAGAGATGGGGGGAAAGAGAGGGAGGGGGCAGAGATGGGAGGAGAGGGAGGGCAGAGATGGGAGGAGCGGGAGGGCAGAGATGGGAGGAGAGGGAGGGCAGAGATGGGAGGAGAGGGAGGGGGAGGGGGAGAGAGAGGCCGGAGATGGGAGGAAAGGGAGGGCGGAGAGAGGGGGAGGGGATGGGAAGAGAAATATATTGATCAACTGGCAATCTTATGGCTGTCTATGAGAACTGGCTGCTACATTTGCCTCGATAACTTACTAAATTTTAAAGTAATCCATTGCATTTGAAATACTTTGAGATATTGGAAATGTAACATGGAGTTCTTTAAAAGCAAATCTCCCTTCACCCCCTCCCTTCCCTACAGACCCAGCATGTGCAGTGCATGTATTTGGATGCAGTTCATTTAATTATCACCAATGGAACACCTAACCAAGTTTGCCTGGCAGCTGCAGTGTTCATAAAACCAGCAACTGTATGGATTGCATGCACAGACACTAACAGATGTAGGGATGTTTGCGCTCGTGGAACAATCCAAAACCCGGGCCATAAACATAAGATAGTCACTAATAACTCCAGCAGGAAATTCAGGAGAAATCAGAGTGTGGTTAGAGTAAGACCACATGGTCAATAACGTAGAAGAGTCATATGGGACTCAAAACATTAATTCTGCTTCTCTCTCCACAGATGCGGCCAGACCTGAGTTTTTCCAGCACTTTGTTTTTATCTCACTACCACATGGAGTAGTTGAGACAAATGGCATAGATGCATTTAAGTTGAAGCTGGGTAAACAAACAAGGGGAAAGGAACAGAAGAATATGCTGATAGATATAGAGGGATGGGAGGAGGCTCATGTGGTTTGTGAAAACCAGCATAGATCAGCTGGGCCGAATGGCCTGCTTTTTCTGCTGCAAATTGTATGTAATTCTTTGAAATACCACTCCCTCACGCTTGAAAAATCGTAATAAAAAAGGACAACTTCAGCATTTTTTCCAGTTTATTTAAAAAAATACTTCAAAGAAATGTTCTATGTATTCCATCTGCGCGCTCGAATTTAAAATCTTACAAAGCAACATTTTAAAAGGTTAAAACATGCTTCATATAGTGAGCTAAAGAAAGTCACTGAGCAACTGGGTTAATATCACGTAGAGGTTTATTTATCTTAAAATGTACCATCTGCTCACACTCTGCGTCATTAAAAAGTTATTACACCCTTCACTGAGACAAGGATTTATAGGGTTTGCGATAGAACTAAGGCCAAGCAAAGCAAAGCTTACTTCCCAAGCAAATGCCATTCTGAAATCTTATTTGTAGGTAAGCTTCTCGTGAATAGTTTTCTCAATGGACCACTGGCTTTGCACAGAGTTGCGAGTATGTTTTGAGCAGCACTTTGCATTGTCAGTACGAGTGGCTGCCCGTCCACAAAGTGAGGTAACAGAAATCAGGTGTCCAAGGTTAATTAGCTCGCAGGGAGCACAAACGCTCCTTTAATTTCGATTCATACGTGGTGGGTGAAATGTAAGTCTTCCATGGAGTTGACCGTGGAGAGTATGCTTTTTCCAGCAGATGGTACTGGATAAGGAGTCCTGAGAGATTTATTCCCTAACCCATCCCATAGGTTCTGAAGCCAATCGGAATATTGCTACCATTGGCCCAAAGGAGATCAGCAGACCAAGACACACCCAGAGCACTCCTATGATCTTTGTGTTTCAGCAACTCACTCAATGAATCCCTATTGGTGGATCCTCCATCCGAATCTCTAATGATATCCAGTGTCTTTGACATTCCTGCAGTCCCAAATGTGAATACTCACCAGGTTCTCAAACAAAATCTGGTCAACAGCAAGCAAGCCCTTCATGCCTCGTCACTTAGTTAATATTCTCGCAGCCCACAAAGAGCACACTTACAAAGAAAACATTAGGTGTGGGGGAGGGGCCTTAATCTTGATGGCGGTGGATTGAAGTCAATGGGTCGAGTGCATAATGGGCAGGTGATCCACAACCACCTATCTACCGCACTGAAATAGAAAGACCCACATGTAGCGAGATGTTCTGTTGAACTCTCTTGGAACCAGACAATGGAAGATGTACATACAATATGACAGTGTAGTGACCCCAAAAATAGACAGGCACACTTGCAGCTTGACAGTGCATTGATGCCCTCCAAGAACAGACAAGCACACTTGCAGTGTGACAGCCTGACACAGCATTCTGAAGATTTATAAGTCAATTATGTCAATAACACATGCAGACTGGTTGAAAAGTTTACATTAATGTAAATATACTCAACAGAAATACAAAAATACAAAACCCTCCTGGGCATTAACTCTGCTACACTGATAGAAATGTTCAAAAATAAAGTAGATGTCTTCATAAATTACTGCTAGATACACCGAGGCATTTCAATAATGCTGACTATTGGTAAATTAAGATAAACCTGAAGGAATTCTCCCACAAGCTACAATATTACAATATTTTAAAGGAGCCATATTTTTGTTTTAAAACAACTTACGAATATAAATGGATAAAAAATTACAAATACAGTAAAGTGAATAGAAAATACAAGTGCCTGGGAAGCAATTTTCACTTTGAATGACCAAATTTAAGCTTTTAAAATCATCTTCGGGACAAGACAATGTTTACAGTTCCTCTCGTTAAAAATCGGAGAACGAGTTTGCGGAATTCCTACCTCCCTATGTGTCTGGAGGATGAAATTATTCTTCAGTATAAAGACTGTCCATCATGTTGGCAAGTGCTCATTGCTCGGGAGCCCTGTTTACACAGATTACATCGTTTGATTGTTAGATTAAATTCTACATGTTTAAAAAGGTTAGATTTTGCCAGCTGCTCAATTCTTATTTATGTATGCAAAAACTAATTGGCCATTTTGCTGCAACGGGGTCAATGATTCATCGAATGGGATCAGATGAGGAATTAGGTGCAGGATGCAAGTAGGGAAAGCAATGATGGGGAAAATGGATGTGGAGTGTGGTTCCCCGGGGATTGGCCACCCCGTTTCCAACTTGATTCGACCACTTGGGATTTAGAAAGCAGTCAAATTTACAGGTGATTCAGGCAGTAGCCAAAGCAATATACGAAGCCGAAATGGACAGTGACAAGACGCAAGGTGTACAATGGGCCCCATATTAGGTAGTCCTTTCTCATACAGGCGGAACGAGCTTGAGGGGCTACTCCTGCACCTATGCTCTTAAACGATAACATGCAGTATGAACCACCGAGTACTGGAGGGAAAAAGCGCTGAATTATTTGCAAGTGCTCACATATCACAGTAGTGCCATCGGGTTTCCCCAAGTGTAGGACATATGCAGTGCAGCCAGACTGCAAGCTAAGAGTAAAAAATGATCCACTGAAAACTGGTCTGGTTAGGTTGGTTTTGTGTTGATTGCCCAAGAACTGTGCATGAGGAAGCTGATGGCACTTGTAAGGGTTTCATAGAATATAAAGGCACCATGAGAAAGGCAGCTGGATACTGAAATGTTGAGCTGGAGTGAATGAGCCAAGATAGGCCGAATGGCTTTCTCTTCTTGAGACTAGTTGGTCCATTTATTCTGACACCAGGTTTCACAGCTTCAGAATGGCCTGGAAAGTTGCCACCTACATGCTATTTAAAGCAGTATTTTTATCAGCGCTTCTCCATGTCACAAGAGTAACTAAATTTCAAAGGGGTTGAATTGGCTATTAAGCATTTAGGATACAGGATCGTGAAAAGTGCTATTTAAATGAAAATTTGTTTCTGATCCTTCAATACAGGTTGCAAGATTTTTCTTACACACCTCTACCTTTATACTTCTCCCTAACAATATAATTGCTTTTACTGCCAAACAGATGTCAGTGGAACATAGGGGCAACAGAGGGCCATTCAGCCCCTCAAACCTGTTCTGCCATTCAATGACATAAAGGCCGAACTTTAGATCAGGCCCACCTTTAGTCCATGTCCCTTGGTACTCTAGCTCAACAAAAATCTATTGATCTCAGTCTTAAATGTCATCTGATCTCCAGTATTCACAGCTGCTTTTGTGGGGGAGACAGTTTTAGGTTTTCACCAATATTTGAGTAATAAGGCGCTTCCTGACGTCACTCGAGTAGTTCAGCTCTGATTAAGATCACGTCCCTTTGCACTGGATTCCCCACTAGAGGAAATAGTTCCTCTGTATCTTCCCTATAGAATAGTTTTATTATTTTAAGCATCTCGGTTAAATCACACTTAACTTTCTAAACTCAAGGGAATACAAGCCCAAGTTTAAGCAGTCAGTCGCCATAACTTAGCCCAGAAATTACACAAGCCCAGTTGAACTCTGGCTTGTCAGTCTGAAGATCCTGTGTAATATAGTTCTGCTTTCTACACAAGGTGTAATTCAACTATGAGGACTTAGACTTTGCTGGAGTGCTGCTTCCAACTGAATTCAAAACAAGTACATTATTGAAATCAAAAGCACCTTTGTGTACATTGAGCTGTCTCCCTGGTTGTCATTTTAAGATAGCACATGATTCCAACCCAATCGTTCCTGGAGACTCATGCACCTGATGGCACACAAAGACATGGAGGTCAAGGGGAGAAACTAAGATGTGGTTGAAAAGGCAACCTTGTAAAGAAATAAGAAAAGGAAGACTTGATTTACAAAGCATCTTTCATGACCACCGGAGTCGCAAAGTGCTTTACAACCAGTGAAGTGCTTCTGAAATGTAATTACTGTTGTAATGTAGGAATTGTAATTTATTAGAATGATGCAGCAAAAAGGCCATTCCGCCCATCATTTTCTAACCTTTCTCCATGTCCCTTGATTCCCTTAATGCCCAAAATTCTACCACAGAGCCAGATATTATTCCCCATCAAGTATTTATCCAATTTCCTTTTGAAAGTTACTAATAAATTCTCTTCCAATACCCTTTCAGGCAGCACATTCCGGACCACAACGTGTAAAAGTAAGGTAATTCTTTTTCATCTTCCCTCTGGCCCTTTTGCCAATTACCTGAAATCCAGGCCCTAGTTACCAACCCTGCAGCAAGTGGAAACAGTTTCTCCTGATTTAATCTCATCGGATCCCTCAATTTTGAGTGGACATTAGGTTGGATATTTAAAAATCGAAAAATTTCTATTTTGAGGTGGTCAGTTCCTTAGTCGAAGCGAGCACTGGCAGTGAGCACAAGCTCGGGTGAGAGAGAGTGTCTGACATTTAGCTATTAGCAGTGAGGAGCATAAACACACAGGCATGTGTTCACACTTGAGTCTAGCACTGCTTTCATTACCAGTTTTTCTGTGCTCCTTAGGATATTTCCTACACAACATTAAGTTAACGCATAAAAAACACAAGAGGCTTGGCAGTGGGCAGCACTGAATGATATTATAATGCCTCCCACCCACACCCTTGTCCCCACAATTTCTTGGCTTTGCAGTGATTGGCTCAAGCTGTATTTATTCTGTGCTCTATCAATGTGATTTAAGGAACCTAGGAGAAAGGGCCAACGCTCACGGTGGACAAAAAGATGACAAATCAGCAATGGTTGCTGTAAAGCTCCCAAAGCTCTCCACCACTGGGGGTTCCCTCATGTCTGGGCCTGTTGTAGACCAATTGATAGAGACTAATCTCTGTGATTAGCCAACAACTCCATTACCATCATATCATGTGACTACCAAGATGCTAAGAAGCCAACTTAGTTTCTTTTTTGGCTTGTGGTTACTATGTTCTGAGGCCCTGGGAAAGAGCGAGTTGGATTAGGCGATAGGAATTTAGGAATAGGACGTCATCAACAACCCCCCGAGACCGCTCTGCCATTTCATTAAATCATAGCTGATCTGAATTTCAACTCCAATTCCCCTTGGTGCCGTAATCCTCAATACCCTTGCCTAAAATAAGCTAACATTCTCAATTCTGAATCTTTCAATTGATGCCCAGCCTGAAACAGCTTTTCTTGGGGGGGTGGGACAGAGCTCCAGATTTCCACTACCCTTTATGTGAAGAAGTGCTTCCTGAAATCACCCCTGTTGGTTCCAGAGATGGTGCGTTGAGTCCCTGTTTCAACACAATAAGACATAGGGAGGTGAAAAAAGGCACAGCGCGGTGTAATTACAGAGTGGAAAGTTTGGAGAAACTCTGAAAATAACTGCATTGATGAAAGATTGAGGAAAGAAAGAGAGGCAGAGATTGACTGAGTGTGGAGGCTGGTGGTGAGGGATCGTTCATTAGGTATCCTAACCATGAACGAGAAAGCTGCAGAACGTGTCCTCTGCAGAATATTGGCCCAGTGTTGAAGTCTTGGATGGACATGGGTTCTATTAACTCATCTGCCTATTCACTCCAGTCTGCATTTTCCTCCAGCTTTACAATGCTGCATTAAGATTTTACACCAGTTTTCACAGAATGGCAAACTCCTAACAGGACGACAAACAGCATAGAAGCCATTCTGCCTATTTTAATTCATTCCTCCAGAAAGGTCCCTTAAAGTCCCCTCATCACAGTTTTAAACATTTTTTTTCCTTCAACAAAGGTCTCACCTTTAAGTTCTGAGGAGCTACTAAGTAATGGGTTACTAAACACAGCTGGGAAGAGACAAATTTGCACTAGGCTAATTAAAAAGTAGCAAGGTCATATTTCAGTCCTAACCAGCATGCTCAGAGGGCTAGAGAAGCTGCCAACAAAAATGCCTCTTTCCCAGCTAATCTTACCGCAGAAACTTGGCAGAAAATCAAATGATTCATTTCACATGGGTGAAAACATTGGGAGACAAGCGATGGACTTTATCCCATACTTCGCCTAAAATACTGCAGAAGTGAAAAAAACTTAGATTAGGCCAACACTGCCAGTTTAGCAATGCGAAGCTCAGTAGCAAGTGCCGTCACACTGACCTGGACACTGGCTAATGATTAAAACTGCTATCATCAAATACTAAACTCACGAACAACAACAATGATTCCCAACAAGGTCCAAGTGCATTCTCACACTCAGATTTGGGTCAAACTGAAAAGGAAGGACCCAGCTAAATTAGAACTAGCCTCTCAGGAACAGCAGCAGCCCAACATACAAGATGCCTGTGCGCACACTTGGCTGGTCTCAAACTCAAATAAAAACTATCCAGCAACCTTTAGAATTTGTATCAATTTAATGTAAACACCCAATATATCTGTGCTGTATTTGAAGCCATCTTAAAACACCTGCGCTACCTAGGCAAACTTGAAATGCTGGGCCAATTTTTTATTTAGAAAAGCACAGACTCGGGGAGGAATTTGACAGATGCTTAAAGAATGAAGGGAGTAGACTACGTTCATAGCAATAGGCTATGTTAGGTCCAGGAGGACTGGAGAGGGTCTGGGGAGGCATGGTGAGGCAGGCATGTGTGCAGTCATGCATTTTCGTATATAAGGGTAGTGCTAGGCTATTTGTGAGCAAGGTCTTGATTTTCAGAGGATTTTGAACCTACAGGACAAGATGCCAGCTCGAGCATTAAGTGCACTTTCACTGGACACTTTCAAAACAGAGCTGGACCAGAGATCCTGGCTGGGGCAGAAATCACAGTGGACAAAGGTAGGCGGAGTAATAAGTTGCATAAACAGTAAAAAAAAAGTGTTCTCCTATACTAGTTTTGATGGATGGAAGCTCCATTCCATCCCACCACCCCCCTCCACCAAACTGACCCGTGGCTTTTGGTTTTAAATCTATTCCCTGTCCGGGAAGGCTGCTTAGCTGCTAGTAGGTGTTGGAAATAATGATGCTTGGGGCTCCAGGGCTGAATCAGGCAGGCTCATTGGAGAAGCAGGTCTTTTTCCGCCCATCATTTTATATCGTGGCTGCATGCAAAAAAAATAGATATAGAGTGATGCTTAGGAAATATGGAGGCAGCTTAAGGGGTTCCATTCCCTGGAGATGACCTGACAGTGGCCTTTAAAATTGTGCAAGGGTGTGACAGGGTGGAGCTGGAGAAATGGTTCCAACTCGTGGGACAGTCCAGCTACTCCAGCTCCTATTTTATATGCTCTTACGAATTATACACAGAAACCAAGGGGGCATAAATACAGGATAACCATTGACAGTGCAACTAAAAGATTTAGGAGGAATTTCTTCAGTGACGAAAATGTGGAACTCACTGCCACATGGAGTGGTTGAAGCAGAGACCAATGACATACTTACGGAGAAGCTTGATGCATAATTGAGGCAGAAGAGGAAGAAGGTATATATGTGGGAAAGGTTGGGAGAGGTAAATAAGAGTGGGAGGAGTCTCGTGTGGAGTATAAAAAGTGAGGACACGCAATCGGGGCGAATGTCCCGTTTTCTGTGCTGTATTCTCAATGCAGGTTTTATAACCCATTAGCAAATAGGTTTGGTTGGGGCAGATCCAAAAAGATAATTACAAAACAATAACCTAACAGCAACATCATTGTTTAGTTTTTGTTTCTTGGATTTCTAAATTTTATCTATTCTCAGGATGTGGAAGGCACTGGCAAGACTGACATTGCCTGCCCTAGCTGCGTACAACAGAGTGGCATGCGAGATCAATTCAGAGGGTCGTTGAGAATTAACCACATTGACATGAGACAGCACTCTCATATATAGGCCCAGACAGGGTGAGCATGGAAAGTTTCCTTTCTGAAGAGAAAATGGGTAAGTGATTACTGTGTAGGGTTCAGACATTGAGGTTTCCGAAGAATTCGTTTTGCTAATAAGGAAATTTTTTGGTTACAACTAAAAGCAATTAGAATGTGAAATGGCAGCAAACAGCATGGCATTCTTCATATTAAACCGTCTCTGGAGAGATTAAAGGAATAAACTTCTTTCATTAAGTTGGCGGTTTGTAGTGCTGGTTGCATTCCTGCGATTTTCTGCAGCCGGTTCTCTGTAACTGACCACAGGGTCAGCATGGCTGTTACTTTTTCGGCATGTCAGCTAAAGGGTCAGATTAAAAAGGCCCGAATCATATCCACGAGCGGATTGAATATCTGTGTAAACAGGGGCAGCATTCACTCGCCAAGTGCTTTGAAATGTCACTGCAATGCAAGAAGCACACTTTAAGAACGGCACGATTTCTTCACTAAAATTTGAATCCCGGCCAACTTATAAAACTAAAACTTCACATCCCTGTTTAAAAAGAAAGAAAAAAATATTTATTTAAAAAGTCGAGTATGTACACACGTCATTGTGGAAAACCTTGTTGATCTTGGGGGTGACGACTGTGATCTTCCTGTATTATTGGCAGCTTGGCCTGGACTTCAGGTTCTATTACTGTATCATCTGAACAGCTCACATCAGTTTCTGTCTTAATCTCTTTAGAAGCGATGTCAGAGTCAGTGTTTGGTTCCGATTCTGGCTCCTCCTGGTGGTATCTCTTCAGACGTATGTGCCAGGCCAAGCTGCAAACGGCAGACACAGTTTTAAACTGGTGTATGACATTTCGAGGAATAAAGTATATGTCGTTGTCCGAGAGTTGGATCCTCGAGTAGCGGATGCCCTCTCGCCTTAATTGATTGAGTTTTGCTTCATCCACCCATTGCACGCACTGTGAAAAGAAAAAGGGAATACTGAAATTAATCTGGCATTTTACCCTTACCATAAATGACATTGGCACAGAATCTGAAGCAGGCATCTTGTGATGTGCCCTGTTAAGTGAGATTTTGTACTACAACCTTCAGCTCAACAATTTTGTTGCCTTACAAGTTGTTAAGTGTGCAGTGAAAGCAACGGGGTCTGGGACTTTGGTGAATGACAGGACCAATGGTTGATTTCCTTAACCAATGAGATATAAAGGTTGAGAAAGAAATAAAAGAATGATGAAAGTGGGAAACGGGTGAATTGGCTTCAAATGGGGTAAAGAGAAAGGAAGACTGGATTAAGAGAGAGAAGGAAGAGACAAATAGAAAGAAAAAGATGAAACATAAATTGTTTAAAAAATCCTAACAATGAACTAGGTCCACAAATGACTCCACAGTTTAAGCTGTTTGTTTTCTGAGCTGGAGGATGTGTGGCATTGCAGGAACATCCATCTCATCATTAAAAATGTACTGATGCTTTTCAATACCTGTCCAAGCTACCAGCAGCAAGTTCATGCACAATTTACAACTCAGTGCTCATGGTAAAAGCACATTCATTCTCCTCATCCAGCACCATAAATTAATATACTAGATCATCCACATATGCCAATCCAAGAGATATCTGACCACAACTCATGGAGCAGAAAAATGACAAGTAATCCAGGGTCTCTTGTGTCAGATTCTCATGGGAATCTCTTACAAACATCATGACTCTGCTAAATACAGACGGTCAGCTTTCAGAATTCACCTCAGAAAACTCAATGCAGCTCCAAATCATGTTACAGTTTGGGGAAAACCCACACACAAAGCATTCACTCAATGAGCCAAACCCCAATGGCCGGCAATTAATACTTAACATATATACAACTCGACATGTAAGCTAAGTTTTTATTCATTCAAGGGATGTGGGCTTCGCTGGCTAGGAAGGCATTTATTGTCCATTCCTCATTGCCCTTGAGGTGGTGGTGAGCTGCCTTCTTGAACCACTGCAGTCCATGTGGTGTAGGTACATCCATAGTGCTGTTAGGGAGAGTGTTCCAGGATTTTGATCCAGTGACAGTGAAGGAACGGCGATATATTTCCAAGTCATGATAGTGAATGGTTTAGAGGGGAGCTTCCAGGTGGTGGTGTTCCCATGTATCTGCTGCCCTTGTTCTTCGAGATGGTAGTGGTCGTGGGTTTGGAAGGTGCAGTCAAAGGAGCATTGGTGAGTTGCTGCAATGCATCTTGTAGATGGTGCACGCGCTGCTACTGTGCATCGGTGGTGGAGGGAGTGAATGTTTGTGGATGGGGTGCCAATCAAGCGGGCTGCTTTGTCCCGGATGATGTCAAGCTTCTTGAGTGCTGTTGGAGCTGCACTCATCCAGGCAAGTGGAGAGTATTCCATCACACTCCTGACTTGTGCCTTGTAGATGGTGGACCGGCTTTGGGGAGTCAGGAGGTGAGTTACTCGCTACAGGATTCCTAGCCTCTGACCTGTTCTTGATAACATTGTTGATGACCCTTCCATTTTTGACTGATGATTGAGAGTAGACTGATGGGGCTGTAATTGGCCCAATTGGGTTTGTCCTGCTTTGCGTGTACGGGACCAAACCTGGGCAATTTTCCACATTGCCAGGTAGATGCCAGTGTTTTAGCTGTACTAAAGCAACTTGGCTAGGGGCTCAGCAAGTTCTGGAGCACAAGTCTTCAGTACTATTGCCGGAAAGTTGCCAGGGCACAAAGCCTTGGCAGTATCCAGTATCTTCAGCCATTTCTTGATTTCACGTGGAGAGAATCGAATTGGCTGAAGACTGGCATCTGCGATGATGGGGGCCTCTGGAGGAGGCAGAGATGGATCATCCACTTGCTACAATTTTCAGCCAAAAACGCCAAGTGTTTCAGCCTTTTGTGGGCTCCCCCATCACTGAGGATGGGGATATTTTAAACTCCTCCAGTTAGCTGTTTAATTTTCCACCACCATTCACAGCTGGATATGGCAGGACTGCAGAGCTTAGATCAAATCTGTTGATTGCAGAAGCGCTTAGCTCTGTCTATGACTTGCTGCTCATGTACGCAAGTAATCCTGTGTTGTAGCTTCACCAGATTGACACCTCATTGTTAGGTGCTGCTCATGGCATGCCCTCCTGCACTCTTCAATGAACCAGGGTCACTCCCCTGGCTTGGTGGTAATGGTACTGTGGGGGTTATGCCAGGCCATGAGGTTACGGATTATGTTCGAATACAATTCTGCTGCTGATGTCCCACAGCACCTCATGGTTCCCCAGTCTTGAGTTGCTAGATCTGTTCGAAATCTATCTCATTTAGCATGGTGGCAAGGCCACACAACACGATGGAGGGTATCCTCAATGAGGAGTCAGGACTTTGTCCCAACAAAGGCTGTGCGGTGGTTGCTCCTACTGATTCTGTCTTAGAAAGATGCATCTGCAGCAGGCAGGTTGGTATGGATGAGGTCAAGTATGTTTTTCCTTCTTGTTGGTTCCCTCACCACCTGCCGCAGACCCAGTCAAATAGCTATGTCCTTTAGGACTCAACCAGCTCGGTTAGTATTGGTGCTACTGAGCCACTCTTGGTGATGGACATTGACGTCCCCCACCCAGAGTACATTCTAAGTCCTTGCCACCCTCAGTGCTTCCTCTAAGTGTTGTTCAACATGGAGGAGCACTGATTTATCAGCTGAGGGGGAGCGATGTGTGGTAATCAGCAGGAGGTTTCCTTGCCCATGACTGACCTGATGCCATAAGACTTCATGGGGTCCGAAGTTGATGTTGAGGACTCCTGGGGCAACTTCTTCCTGACTGCATACTGCTGCAGATGGTGATGGTGGCGTTTGGGACATTGTTTGTGAGATGTGATGCCATAAGTATGACTATGTCAAGCTGTTGCTTGTCTAATCTGTGAGATAGCTCTCCCCAATTTTGGCACGAGCCCACAGATATTAGTAAGGAGGACTTTGCGGGGTTGACAGGGCTGAGATTGCCTTTGTCGTTTCCGGTGCCAAGGTCAATGCCAGGTGGTTGGTCTGGTTTCATCGCTTTGAGACTTTTTAGCGGTTTTAATGCAACTGAGTGGCGCTTAAGAGTCAACCACATTGTCGTGGGTCTGGAGTCACATATCGGCCAGACCATGTAGGTTTAAAGGACATTAGTGAACCTGATGGGTTTTTACGACAATTTATGATCATCATTAGACTTATAACTCCAAATTTTTAAAATTGAATTCAAATTTCATCATCTACTGTGGTGGAATTCAAATCTGGTCCCCAGAGTATGACCCCGGGTCTCTGGATTACCAGTCAGCGACAATAACACTACACCACAGCCTCAAATACGTCATCTCCTGACTCCCCAAAGCCTGTCCACCATCAACAAGGCACAAGTCAGGGGTGTGGTGGAATACTCTCCACTTGCCTGGATGAGTGCAGCTCCCACAACACAAGAAGCTTGCCACCATCCAGGACAAAGCAGCTCGCTTGATTGGCACCACATCCACAAACATTCACTCCCTCCACCACTGATGCACAGTAGCAGCAGTGTGTACCATCTACAAGATGCACTGCAGGGATTCATCAAGGCTCCTTAGACAGCGCCTTCCAAACCCAAGACCACTGCCATCTAAAAGGACAAGGGCAGCAGATACATGGGAACACCACCACCTGGAAGCTCCCCTCTAAACCATTCACCATCCTTACTTGGAAATATATCACCGTTCCTTCATTGTTGCTGGGTCAAAATCCTAGAACTCCCTCTCTAACAGCACCGTGGATGTACCTACACCACATGGATTGCAGTGGTTCGAGAAGGCAGACCACCACCTTCCCAAGGGCAATTAGGGATGGGCAATAAATGCAGGCTCAGCCAGCCACACCCACATCTCATGAATGAATAAAAAAAAACCCTTGGAGGGAGTGAATACAATACCTGTGACACTGGCGGCTCATGTAGATCCAGCTGTAATCTCTGTACAACATCTGTGAAATCCTCTGCATGAAAACAGATCACGTCTTTGGTTACCCGAAGCTGGTCACTCCTGTCAAAAAGAATGAAATTGAAAGTTGTGTTAAGTGGGATTTTAGCAAAGTTCCAATCTTGAAATGGTGGCCAGTTCAGGTTGGTTGAAGATTTGGTTTGAATCTTGAGAGACAAGAAAGCCTGTTTGGACCACTTCAGCAACCACCATTAAACAAAGGCAGATTACTTTCAGGAAAAATAATCAATTAGGAAGAGAGTGTGAAAAAGAGTGCGCTGTGTTTAAAAAAAAAATAACTGCACCAAGAAAAATTTGGCAATTGACAAGTTTAATCACTAACACATTCCCAGAACGCTGTAGCGCCGGAGGGGGATGCAGGTGCAAATGAGTGCCGCGCCACCAGCATGGGCAGCACCAGAGAGGACAGCCGTGAGTTGGTGCCACACTGTTGGAGGTGCCATCTAGAATGTAGTTCTTTTTCAGGCAGGCGTAGGCAGAAGCGGGGTTGGAAGGTGGAACGAAGATGTGAGTGAAGGTTAGATGGAAATGATCAAAGACAGGCTTGCCTTTGATTGAGATGAGAATAGAGGCTTGAGATGACCTGATTGAGTGGGTGGGGGTTTACTTGGAGGGAGAGTTTAAGGCAGGCAGGTTCATGCACATATAAATACACACGGGAATACACGATAAATGGTAGGACCCTGGGAAGTACCGAGGATCAGAGGGACCTTGGTGTGCACGTCCACTGGTCCCTTAAGGTAGCGGGACAAGTAGATAAGGTGGTAAAGAAGGCATACGGGATGTTTGCCTTTATTAATTGAGGCATAGAATATAAGAGCAGGGAGGTTATGCTGGAACTGCATAAAACTCTGGTTAGGCCACAGCTAGAGTAGCGTGTGCAGTTCTGGAATCTGCATTATAGGAAGGGTGTGACTGCACTAGAGAGAGTGCAGAGGGGATTTACCAGGATGTTGCCTGGGCTGGAAGTTATAGTTATGAGAGATTGGATAGGCTGGGGTTATTTTCCCTGGAGCAGAGGAGATTGAGGGGGGGCATGATTGAGGTATATAAAGTTATGAGGGGCATAGATAGGGTAGACAGGAAGAACTTTTCCCCTTGGTGGAGGGATCAATAACCGGGGGCATAGATTTAAGGTTAGGGGCAGGAGGTTTACAGAAGGATGCGAGGAAGAATTTTTTCACCCAGAGGGTGATGGGAATCTGGAACTCACTGCCTGAAAGGGTGGTAGAAACCCTCGTAACATTTAAGAAGTATTTGGATGTGTACTTACAATGCTATGGCATACAAGGCTATGGGCCTAGTGCTGGAAAGTGGGATTAGAAGAGTTAGGTACTTGTTTGACTGGCGCAGACTCGATGGGCCGAAGGGCCTTTTTCTGTGCTGTAGACCTCTATGATTCTATAAATACATGTGTGAATGCAAAGTCATACAAGCATGTTACAATTTTCTTACCACTCTCCGTACTGGACTGCCTTCAGCACACCTACAGCTGCCGTGCTCTTCCAATCAAAGCCTTGACCCACATGGTCTGCGTGGGCTCGCGTCCGATCTTCAAAGAGTATTTCACGGGGCTCACTGGCCCGAGGTAGATACTGGAGATTCTTGATTTCGTTCATTGACCTGTGCAAGAATGGAAATGGTCAATGTCAAGCTCACCGCTTATTCAAATGTCTCTCAATATAGATACATTTCAAGCGCCCTCCTACCGTCGTCTCTTGAAGGGGGACTTTGGCATGTCTGCAGTCGGGATCATCTGCTCGCCAGGCCTCACCCACATTATGGGGCCATCGTCACTCTGCGATCGGCAGTGCAGCTGAAGGTTGGATAGGGTTCCCCATGGCAGTGTCATCTGGTTAAGAGAATCAGCATAAATTACTCCAAATAATGTGGGGTCCCCAGTGTCTAAATCATACCAGATTTCACAGAATCTTAAAACACAGAAGCAGGTCATTCCGCCCATGATGCTGGAGCCAGTTCTCTGAAGGAGCTAGCCAATTAGACCCTGCACTTTCCCAAAAGCCCTGCAACTTTATCTTTTTTATGGGGAGCATAAACACTGACATGGACTGGCTGGGCCGAATGGCCTGTTTGTGCTGTAACTCTTTTGCACTTTGTAGTATTTACACAATTTCATTTTTGAAAGTTACTACTGAATCTGCTTCAACCATCCTCTCAGGCAGCACATTCCAGATGATGATAACTCACTCCATAAAGTTTCTAATCTCTTCTTGGCTTCAGAGCAACAAAAATTAACATGTAAGTACAACAAATAATTAGGAAGTCAAATGTATTTTGGTGTTAATTGTAAAATGGTTGGATTACAAGAGTAAGGAAGTCTTGCTGCAATTGTTGCCTATCACATACAGTTTTCATTTCTGTACCCATGGAAGGAAGGATATACTTTTCATAGTGCAATGGAATGCAATGGAGGGTCACTAGATTAACCCCTGGGATGAGGGGATTGTCCTATTAGGAGAAATTGAGTAAAATGGGTCTATATGGGACAAGACAGTGGGTGTGACAAGGTAGATGCCTGGGGCTGTTTCCTCTGGCTGGAGTGTCGAGGACATGTGGGCAGTGTCTCAGGATAAGGGGTCATCCATTTAGGACTGAGGTGAGGACTAATTTCTTCTCTATTCTCTACCCCAGAGTGTGAGAATGCTCAGTCATTGAGTATATTCAAAGCAAAGTCCATCACTTTGCACTTCTCTACATCACAGCACACCACCACCCTTCCATTGTGAAAAACATCCATTCAGCACCATCCTTTGCTTCCTGTCACTGAGCCAACTTTGTATCCATACCGGCACTCTCTCATCAATGTCACTGACTTTGATATTCTTAATATGTCCCCTGTATGGCACTTTGTCAAATGCATTCTAAAAATTCAGAGATACATCTGCTGCACTGCCTTAATCAACTGTTATCTCAGCAAAGAACTCATCAAGCTAGTCAGACATGTTTTTCCTTTAACAAATTCATGCTGGCTTTCTTTGATTAACCTATACATTTCCAAATAGAAGCTTAATTTTATCCCCGATTATGGCTCCCCAACATCGATGTTAGGCAGACTGGCCTGAGAGTTTTTCGCCTTTCTTGAATAATGGTATAATATTAGCACTCCTTCAGTCCTTCAACAGTGCCCCTGCACCCACTGAGGATTGAAAAATTCTGATCAATGTCTCTGGCTAATTCTACATTTGCTTCTTTTAACAACCTAGGATGCATTCCATCTGGACCAGGTGACTTAGCAACCTTCCAGTAATGCTAATCTTTTTAGTAGACTTCTCTATCTATTACTACCCTCTCCTTGTAACCTTCACATTATCCACTTGCTTTTTAAAGACTGATGCAAAGTACTCATTTAATACCCATCTCCTCTGCCTCTACACGGAGATTACACTGAGTCCTTCATAGGTCTAACTTTTTCCCTAGCAAATCTCATACATTATACGTTCATAAATATTTTAGGTTCAAATTACTGTTACCTGCCAATATTTTATCATAACTCTACCTCCTGTATGAACCTTTCAATTTCCTCCTACTTCCATAATCCTCCTGGTTATTAAATTAATCTTGCTCCTGGCATTTGTCATAAGCTTCTTTTTCCAGCTATATTTTAACTTTTATTTCCTTTTGTTATCTGGGCAGCATGAGCTTTGGATGCTCTACTTATTCCCTTCAAAGGGATATGCCTAGTTAGCATCTAAATCGTCACTTCCTTGAAAGTCTTACATTGTTTCATTACTGCTTTACCGTACCAAATTATCTGTGTTAAGTCCCTTCTTAAATCACTGGAATAATGCAATGGGAATTTTAACATCCACTTGTTGGGGCAGAAATGGCCTCTGTAGGATCTTACCTGAAAGACAGTACCCTGACAGGGCAGCACTCCTTCAGTTCCACACTGGGGGCATCAGCTGGATTAAGGGCTCACGTCTCAGGAGTGGGAATTGGCCCCACAACGTTCTGACCCACAGGCTAAAGTGTTACCACCGAGTGTGGAACATGCAACGTAGGGATGGAGCAGCATCCTGCTCCATACTCTGAACATGCACTGCATGAACCCTTCACCATTAACCAATCCAGGACTGCACACTTACTTTCAAAAACGGAGAGTCTTCCAACATATCAAGAAATTCGGGGAAGTAATCTCCAACCTCTTCATCCACTGCTCCCACCAAGCTGATCTGTCTCATTGGACCTGCTCTGTACGTGCCACAACAATAAGTCCGTGAAACCTGTCCAGAGAGAGAGAGAGTTCAGTTAACAATACCTAGGAATAGGCAGTAATTGACCACAAGGAAAAACCACATTGTAGATAGGAATTCTCCCAACAGTCAATACGGAAAATCAATTCTGCTTCACCCATTTCTTAGAATCAAACAGCACAGGAGACATCAGTATGATCCATGTCTGTGTCGGCTCTTTGGAAGACCTATCCAATTCTGCCTTGCTCTTTTTCCATTGTCCTGCAATTCTTTTTCTTTTCAAGGATTAATACCCAATTGAGTTGTGAAAGTTCTACTGAATCTGCTTCCACCTCTGTTTCATGCTGTTTCAGATCGCAACTTGCTGTTTTAATAAAAAAAAAACTCCCCTCCGCTTCCTCTACCAATTACCTTCATGTTGATTTCTAGCTGATAATTTAGATTTCTTTCTCCTTCCGTATCACAGACCCATGGCAATGATATAACTGCTCAAGAGCGGAGATTGCATACGTGAACTGAACCAATTTTTCTGCTACCAGGTAACCAGCACAGTATTAAACAGAGAACTGTGATCAGTAATGCTAGTTGGTGTTGTAACTCGGCATGTTACAGATGATTCACCGCGAAATTCTCACGCACGCCAAGACAGCGCAAGGACATGTGATGCTGAATTCATCCCGTGTTCCCATCATGTTCAGCGCCCTCATGCTACCCAGCTCAGAAATTTCTCTCAAGTCACAGCCTGCGTTTAGGCAGACACAATCAATAACTGCACTGTAATGTAAATAATCAAGAGTATACACAAACTATAAACACTCACCCTTACACTCTACTGAAATCCCAGTAATAGCACTGATTCCAATTCAAGCATACAGAATTATTTTATTGCCAATTAGGAATCAGGCTTGGTTTCAACCTGACTCAATAATAAATTAAGGAATCAAAGAATCTTCCAGCACAGGAGGCTGCCATTAGGCCATTGTGCCCATGTTGACTCTTAGAAAGAGCTATCTAATTAGCCGCACTCCCGTGAACTTTCCCCAAAGCCCCGCAATTTTTTTCCTTCAGGTATTTATCAAACTCCCTTTTCAAAGTTATTATTTAACCTGCTCTTTCAAGCAGCGCATTCTAGATCATAACAACTCACTGTGTAAAAACAATTCTCGTTTCCTCTCTGTTTCCTTTGCCAACTACTTCAAATCTGAATTAAACTAAACTGAAACTGATTCAACCCCAAAGTTTAAATGACTGACTATTTGCCAAAACAAACAGTCCGCAAGATTAGTATCGGAGAAAGACAAGAACCTGCGAGACTAAGGAGTGTACATCAACTGGGAGCCAAGCCCTGGGCTAATTCTGATTGGGAGATAATCCAAACAAATCCATCCCTGCTTCCAGTGAAAGTGTTTACTAGGTCAGTCAGAAATAAATGTACAAAGGTTTCAATTCACCCAGAAGCAGCTGTTCTTAATGGAAGAGTCACTTTCGTGCAGGGTTTAATGACATCATTACTGATAAGGCTAATCGATACCTCCAAATATTTCACCCATCTCATACCACTGGGCTCAATGAGTTCTCTTTGCACCCATAGGCATTCCCAGCATGAACTGGCAATGACAGACTCATTTATGTGGTGCTGTACAGAACTGGGATAGAAGTCGCAGTCCATCTGGCCAGTCCCATCTAGAAAAAAAAATCCTCTCTCAAAAAACCTCTCCAGCCTCAAATTCCCACAAAACCCTTTTCACTCCAAACTTTTCCTGCAGTTACTTACCCCACCCTCTTGAATTTACAATTAGTCATACTCACTGCTTTCCTGAGATCACACCATAAATAATGTCAATAACGTGGGCAAGTAAAGGCCCAGGTTTTGCTGCACTAATTACAGCGAGGCTGTCAGCACTTATCATTACTACACAATAAAACAGATGGCTGTAGCAACCTCTGGCTTGCGCACATGCAGTTAAATGCAAAAATCTGGAAATTGCTGTCAATTGTTTCCTTTACAGGCTCCATTGGAATCTGCACAAAGATCATTGTACTGGCGTGAACTGAGGGTAATTACCCACTAGTCTCATCTTAAAACCAGATGAAAAATTCAGGACTAGTGCAATCTGGCTAACAGTTTTTAATGGTTCAGTAAGTGATAATTATTGCTGAAATACCTCCAAGGACCTGGGAAAAATAATTTTACAGATGTGGAGTCTCAGTCTCTCAGAAGAAAACAAATGTTGCAGAGTTTTAAAAAAATTAAATAACTTTCATTCCCCTTTTCTGTTTTTCTGAAGTCCCTCCCTTAATCCCATGCATGTGCCCCAATCTTTATTTATCTTCTGGCAAAATCATTCAAATATATTTTGTTTCCTATTGTTAAATTTGTTGCTTTGGAGTCTGCACATCTCAGTAAGGATTCTCCAATCTTATCGGTCTAAGAACCTCCTGCTGCTTTTTCTAACATCAGAGATCTCCTGTAGAGGGTGCTGTACTGGATCATATATCCAATTATCAGAAACCTCCATTGACAAGCCTGGAAAAATCCTCTGGAAAACAAGATGCAAGGCGAAAGCTTTTCTTTCGCTGCTCACAGCAAAAGCCAGGTGAATGATTGAGGACTCAGTTGAGAGTTTCACATCATCAAGTGCTGCATTGGAGGAGGAAGTAAGCTACTCTGCTGAGCCCTCTCTCCACTGGCTGGTGCTGTAGTCACATTCAGATAATTTCCAAGGCCACTGACTTCTTGTTTTCATGAAGGGCTGCACAGAACTGTGCAATTAATTCCCTAAAACACCAGTTAAAATACAGAACACTCCAATAACAATTTAATTGATTTATTGCAAGTACCTCACCTCCTGACAACACAAAGCCTGTCAACCATCTACAAGACCCAAGTCAGGAGCATGATGGAATACTCTTCACTGAACTGGGTGTGTGGCTCTAACAACGCTTAAGAAACTCAACACCACCAACAACAAAGAAGACTGTTTGAATGGCATCCCATACACTAGATTAGACATTCACTCACTCAACCACCAGCACACAGTGGCAGCAGTGTCTACCATCTACAAGATGCACTGCAGAAATTCACCAAGCCTCCTTCAAAAGCACCTCCCAAACTCACAACTTCAACCATCTAGAAGGACAAGGCCAGCAGACACATGGGGGACACTACCACCTGCAGGTCATTTATCACCTTGACTTGGGAATATATTGCCATTTCTTTATCATCACTGGGTCAAACTCTTGGAACTTTCTCCCTCACATCACTGTGGGTGTACCTACACCAGATGGAACGCAGTGGTTCAAGAAAGTGGTTTGCCACCACCCTCTCAAGGGCAATGAAGGATGGACAATTCTTCTCATCGTGTCCACGGACAGTCTATACATGGCCCAGCCAGAACTGGACACATTTTTGTGCCTTGTTGAATTCGGCAAGTTGTGCAACAGTGCAGGGTTCCTCTAGCGATAGGCATTGCAGGAGATGTTGCATAGTCTGTAGCTCAGTTCCACATTCACAAGTTGTCGGGCTGGTTGTATATCCCCATTTGTTTAGTGACACCTTTGAACGACCTATACCAGTCCTAAGTCTGTTAAGGCACTTCCAGGTTGCCCAGTTGCAATGAGCTCCTGGGGGAAGGCTTTCATCTGGTAGAATTTCCATCGCTGGGGGTTGTTCGAGACTGGCGAGCCGGTCTTTCCACAAGGCGATGCGGGCTTCAGATGGGGTTGACTGTAATGGAACAACACTGTTCATGAAGCTCTTCCTTGACTTTTGGCGGCTGGGTGTAGGTGTATGACCATGTAGAGGGTGCCTCTCATCTGATGTTTGATGGAGTCGCTCTTTCTTGCTGGCTACCATTCTTCTTTTTTCAGGGGGAGCGATATCCGCCAGGATATATAGGCTGTTAGTGTTCGTTGGTTTTAAATAACCTGTGATAAGTCAGCAGCTTGCATTCAGAACGGCATCCGTCTTCTTAGCATGAGATGATCTTTCTCATGCAGGGCAGGCGTATTCGGCAGTGGAATAGCGAAGAGCAAGTGCACTGGTTCGCAATGTTTTCGAGCTTGCTCCCCATTTTGTGTTAGTGAGCTTATTCAGGATGTTGTTTCGTGTGCTCACTCTTGCCTTTGTCTTTTTGATGTGGTTCTTGAAAGTGAGGCATCTGTCAAGGGTGACTCCTAAGCAGATAGGGTGCTCGCAATGTTGCTCCACACCAGGTTACTTTAAGCTGGCATTTGGCTTCATGGTTTCTGAGGTGGAATGCATAAACTTGCATCTTTGATGGGTTTGCACGAAGGTGGTTTTCTTCATAGTAAGATGTTAGTCCCTCCAAGGCCTCAGAAAGCGTTTTCTCCACGGTGTTAAAATCAATGCTTTGGGCAGTGACACATAAGTCAACAGCATATATAAAACGGCGTGTGACACCGCCTATAGGTTCGTCATTCGTGTAGACGTTGTACAGCAGCGGTGCAAGCACGCTTCCCTGAGGAAGACCATTCTTCTGAATACGCCACCTGCTGTGCTTCCCACCTAGTTCAACATAGAACTGGCGATTCTGAAGCATGCTTTCTAACAGCTCTGTTAAGTGAATATCTTTTGTCATCTCTAGGATCTTGCAGAGGAGACGTCTATGGTTCACTGTATTGTATGCTGCTGACAGGTCTACAAAAACAGCACCTGTTACCATCCCTTGCTCAAAACCATCTTCGATATGTTGTGTGAGGTTGAGCAGTTGGCTTGTTGTTGATTTGCCGAGGCGGAAACCTGGATAATGGACAATTAATGCTGGCCTAGCCAGTGATGCTCACATCCACTGACTGAATGAAAAGAAAATTAATTAGTGGGCTTTGTAAGTAAACTTACTAACTTTAACTTGGCTTTTGATCACCTCCCACGAACTCTATGTGGCTCAGTGTCAAAATTCGATAATGAAGATCTTCGGACATTTTCACAACATTAAAAGTGTAATATAAATGCAATTGTTATTTATTGAACAATGAGGCAGGAAGAGGTCATAAAAAGAGCAGAAGCAAACTTTTCTCTCGCAAGAACAATAGATATACTTCTAATTTATAGGATTAATGGAGGGGAGGAGGGAAGAAGAAGACTGGGGCCTGAATCTAAATTGGACAGCCCTTCAAAGAGCTAGCACAGGCATGATGGGCCAAGTGATGATCTTCTGCCCGGCAAGATGCTATGACTCAAAACAATAGCTACATTGCTGCCGTGCACAACCCAATCTTGGAATAAAGTTACAATTGTTTGGTCTCCAAGCCTCATTTTCTCTGTACACCCACATGTTATACTAAGGAACAAATTAAGTAAATTCTCACAGTAACAAGATTACAGAAGGAATAATTCAGGTTAAGTGCACAAGTCTGTACAGAGGGTAATGGAAAGCTGGGTGAAATAACAAGACACTATCCAATTTGTGCTATGAATGCTTCATTTAAGGCTCATAAGGCCATCAAAATCCTGTCTCTGAGGCTATGAGCAGTGTCTCAAGAATTCCAGTCTATATTTTCGCTGTTTGCTTCACCTGACCATTGGAGGCGACAGCATTGTTGTGGGGTGCCTGGGGGCAGGTCTATACTGACTGGGGGTCCTTTTGGGGGGGGGGGATGTTTCTCAGAACAATGTGTCAATGTTTAATGAGGGTCCTTGGGAGCATGCCACTTTTTGTAGAGGCTCTCTGGTAGCATATAGTCAATGTAGGTCAGTGAACACTAAAACTTAGCTGTCAGAAATTACTGTTCAAAAGCAACACAGCAGGAGTGACTGCTCTGCATCCTCTCACACAGATTCTCATGTCAATTAATATTATACTCAAGGCCTGGCCCTTACTACCAGTTTTGAGCTTTCAATCTTTACCTACACATGACAGAGATCAATTTATAGTGGGGTGTCTGGTTTGGCAGACACTGTTGGCTAAATATTAAATATAGCATCTCCTAAACTGGCATCAGTCCAGGTTGCTCAGCCACCAAATTTTAAGCTGGTGATGGATTAATCTCTCTCACACACAGGCAAAAAATAATCAATAAACAAACCCTCAACTCTACAGGAAGCTCAGTCAAACACAAACTGGTTACACTTGTCAGCCTGCCAGCAGTAGGCTGCATTTCGTATCGTAAACTTTCGATGTGAAGCTGCCTGAGAACAGACCCAGTCATCACCATCTGCCTATTGATCCAGACATCACAGAAGAACTCTCATTTGCTCAGCCATCATTCTCAAGCTCGATGACCTGCATTGGTGCCTGTTCTGGCAACATCTTGATTTTAAAATTCTCGTGTTCAAATCTCTCCAAGGTTTCATCTTTCCCTAACTCTGTAGCCTCCGCCAGTCCTAAAGCCCTCTGAGATCACTGTGTTTCTCCAATTTTGGTCTCTTCTGTATCCCTAATTTTAACCACTCCACCAATGTTGGCTGTGCTTTCAGCTACCTAGGCCCTGAAGTTCTGAATTCCCTCCCTAAATCTCTCCACCTTTCTCATTTAAAATGCTCCTTAAAACCTACTTCTTTGACTAAGCTTTTGATCATCTGTCCCAACATTTCCTTACATCGCTCTGTCAATTTTCATCTGAAAATCTCATGTGAAGCACTTGGGGACATTTTACGTTAAGGGTACTGTATAAATACAAGTTACTGTTGTTGAAACCTTAGAACATGCTAATTGTGCAGATCAAGATTCTAGCTTCAAATGGGTAAAAAGTTCACAGTACAAGTTAATAAAAAGTGCCGTTAAGGCAGGATGCTTCAGCAATGAAGTTCCTTTCGTCTAAGCACAGGAAGACGGCTTCAACTGCTATCCCAGTCAATATTTATCCATCCAACAGATATGTGGTCATGACTTCCACTGCTATTTGTGGAGTCTTGCTGTGTGCAAATTGACTCCCTCACCTGTCTACTGTAGTCCATGTAGACCACGGTCTGGACACTCCAAGACACACAGGTGCAAATGTTTCACTTGCTTAACAGTGGATGCAGGAAGCATGGTTCTCAAAACACACCACATCACTCCTCCCTCCAACATTGCAAGCCCTCTCACCAAACACAATAAAGGTACAACTTGGGTAGGAACCAGAGGGTGGGGGAGAGAGGTCAAAGAGGGGTCAGCTACTTCTGAGAAAGAGAAGAGAGGCAGAGTGTATTTATAGCCATGTACCCAATTTATCAAAATTAAATACTCATGGTAATGATAGCTACAAATGCTGTTCAGTCAAATTTTTCTTCATTTAGTCTTTCATGGGATGCAGACATCATTGGCAAGGCCAGCATTTGCTACCCATTCCCAAATGCCCTTGAACTAAGTGGCCTTCTGGGCCATTTCAGAGTAGTTAAGTTAATTACATTGCTGTAGGTCTGGAGAGTCATATGTAGGCCTGGCCAGGTAAGCATGGCAGATTTCCTTCCCCAAAGAATATTAGTAAACCAGATGGGTTGTTTACAATGATAGTTTCATGGTCACCATTACTAAGATAAGCCTTCAATTCCAGATTCGATTATTTGAATTTAAAGTCCACCCACTGTTGTGGCAGGATTTGAACCCATGTCCCTAGTGCCTTAACCTGGACCTTTGGAATGTCCAATGACATTACCACAACACCACTATTACCCCTAACTAAACTCATAGGACTATTGGAGGAACATAGAAACAGGAGGCTATGTAGCCCTGAGCCTATTCTGCCCTCGCTCAATAATGACCTTGGCTGATCATCTGAGCTAGAACTGAGCTGATCGTCCAGTGAGCTAGAAGAAAAGAGTTTGATTATGAAGCCAATACAGCCTTACTTTTAACAATAATCTTGGAAATGAAAACAGAGTTGTATTAAGACAACCTCCCAGCACAGCAATGTCCCGGTCCCAATGTCCCAGGAATCTGAAACCCTCCCCCTCACACCATCTCTTCAGCCACGTATTCATCCGATATATCCTGCTATTTCTACTCTGACTAGCACGTGGCACTGGTAGTAATCCTGAGATCACTACTTTTGAGGTCCTACTTTTCAACTTACTTCCTAACTCCCTATATCCTGCTTTTAGGACCTCATTCCCTTTTTTACCTATGTCGTTTGTACCAATGTGTACCACGACCATTGGCTGTTCACCCTCCCCCTTCAGCATACAAACATTCCAGGT
This sequence comes from Cetorhinus maximus, assembly GCF_964194155.1. NCBI lineage: Eukaryota > Metazoa > Chordata > Chondrichthyes > Lamniformes > Cetorhinidae > Cetorhinus > Cetorhinus maximus. The sequence goes on from NC_135886.1 coordinate 13,880,226, forward strand.
CATTTCACGCCCAATGAATTATTTATGAAGTGCAGTCAATTTGTGCCCAGAAACAGTGAAGGGTGGAAAGATCGGTTAATCTGTTTTCTAATATTTGGTGAGGGAGTTATGTTGGCCAGGACACCAGGAGAGAATTCCACTGGCTCTGCCTCAGGCTGCATCACAAGGTGTTCAATGGGCTATCTGAACTGGTTTGCAGCCACACCCAGAATTGAGCGGTTGATATACAATACATTTCTGAAAGCAGATCACAGTTGTGAAGTGTTGTTAAAGTGCTGCTGAGGGATCAGCTAAATTGCAGACGAGGGACAACAAAGAAAGTCAGAGCAAATCTCCAGGTTTTATTGGGAGGGTTAAGAATAGGTGGGAAGTTGCCAACTGCATGGTACGGTTTGAAGTCTGCCAGCCATCTGGCCCAGGTGCAGCTGTTTAAAGTGAATTCCTTGGTAATAAGTCACTTATTCACCCAAAACCAGATGCAGTAGCAGCTCAAAGCATTAGATTGTGAGGAGAATTACATAAACTAAGCTTGTATTCCCTGCAATATAGAAGGTTAAAGGATGACTTGATTGAGTTAAGGGTTTTGAAAGGAATTGATAAAGTAGATAGAGAAACTTTTTAGGACAAGGCGACACATCCTATCAGAGCCAGGCCATTTTGGGGAGAAGTTAGGAAACATTTCTTCACACAAAGGATGGTCAAAGCATGGAGAACTCCCTCACAAAAAGCAGCAGCTGCTAGTTCAATTAACTTTAAATTGGAGATCGATAGATTTTGCTATGCAAGGGTATAAAAGGATATGAAGGCAAGGCAGGTGGATGGAGGTAGGACACAGATCAGCCATGATCTCAATTGAATGGTTTGAGGGGCTGATGGCACCCTTCAGTTCCTGTTATGTTCATCAAAATGATCCTTGAGCAGCACTGGTCTAAAATGACTTTCATTAGGTAAGGAATCACCAATACTTAACATTTTCCGCACTACCTGAATATGTAAGTGAGAATTGCATCAATATTGAAGGAGTGGGTATTCAAGCTATTAGTTTTTCAGGATCAGCTAGATAAATTATAGTCTTTTCTGGTGTTCCTGTTTCTGAGGGAGTGCTGCACTGCCAGAAGTGCAACTTTCAGATCAGAGGTCAAACCACTCTTTCAAATGGAAATCCCATGATATTTATTCAAAGAGAGGCAATATTTATCCTTCAACCAATATCGCAAACAGATCAGCAGCTTGTTTATCTCACTGCAGTTTGTGGGGCCTTGTGCACAAATTGGCTATCACATTGCTTACAACAGTACCCAAACTTTAAAAGTACATTCATAGGTGTAAAGCACTTTGGGTGAGCACTGAGAATGTGAAAGGTGCTATAGAAATGATTTTTTTTTCTTTGAGAGCTTGTGTCAGCCATGGCTATGTGGGTAGCACTCTCACTAGAGAGACACAGTTGTGGGTTTAAGTTGCGTGACCAGAAACTGAACTAGCCATATAAATACTATAGCTACAAGAGCTGGTCAGAGGCTAGGGATCCTGTGACAAGTAACTCACCTCCTGGCTCCCCAAAGCCTGTCCACCATCTACCAGGCACAAGTTAGGTGTGTGAAGAATACTCTCCACTTGCCTGGATGAATGCAGCTCCCACTACACTCAAGAAGCTTGACACCATCCAGGACAAAGCAGCCCACTTGATTGGCACTCCATTCACTCCCTCCACCACTGACGCACAGTGGCAGCAATATGTACCATGTGTAAGGTGCACTGCAGCAACCCACCAAGGCTCCTGAGACAGCACCTTCTAAACCCACTACCATTTTGAAGGATAAGGACAGCAGACACATGGGAACACCACCGCCTGCAAGTTCTCTTCCAAGCCACTCACTATCCTGAATTGGAAATATATCGCCATTCCTTCACTGTCATTGGGTCAAAATCCTGGAACTCCCTCCTAAACAGCACCTACACCACATGGGCTGCAGCGGTTCAAGTTACCACCACCTTCTCAAGTGCAATTAGGGATGGGCACTAAATACTAGCCTAGCCAGTGATGCCCACATCCCATGAATGAATAAAAAGTTCTACTCCACAGACTTGAGCACAAAACCTAGCATGAATAACCCAGCGCAGTACTTCACCGTCGGAGGTGCCACCTTTCTGATCAGATGTTAAACCGGGACCTCGTGCCCTCTCAGTTTCCATGGTGCTATTTAAAGTGCACAGGGGCTCTCCCCGATCTCCTGACCAGTAGCTATCCCTCAACCAACATCACTGAAGCAGATTATTTGGTCATTTACCTCAAACTAGCTGTCAGCTATTGCCTTCACTGGCAAAAAGAGCATGAACTGCAATGTTTCCCTAAAGTCAGTATGTAGATTCTGATGGAGAATTCCTTGTTCAAACAAACAGCTGTATCCTGATTCTTTTAATCTCGCCCTTTATTAGGTGACAATCTTCAAAATGTATGTCAATTATAATAGCATAGTAGTTATATTAGTGGACTCGTAATCCAAAGATCTGGACTAATGATATTGAGACATGAATTTAAATCCTAACATGGCACTGGAGAACTTAAATGTAATAAATTACATAAACCTGGAATAAAAAGCTAGTATCAATGACGTTGACCATGAAACTACCAGATTGTCATAAAAACTCCCATCTCGTTCATTTGGGGTCTTTAAGGGAAGGAAATCTGCCTTCCTTACCCAGCCTGGTTTGTGACTTCAGATCCACAACAATGTTACTGACTAACTGCCACCTGAATGGTCTAGGATGTGCCTCGGTTAACAAGAAGATAGCAACTCACAACCACCTTCTCAAAAGCAATTAGGGATGGACATTAAATGCTGGCTCAAATGCACCACCCAACATCCTGAGAATAAAAAACGCATGGCTTTATTTACTGACCATTGGAAACAGTGGGCTAACACATTCATGGCGTGGAATGAGTTGGACATTTTATACAAAGCAACGTCATTTCTCTTTGACCCAAGCATGCAGATTAATTCAATCACACTTCAGGTCAGGCAAAAATTTTTTAAAGATAAGTCGCATTGGTACAAGATTGTGGAATGTTTCTAAGTACCATAATTAATTTTTCCCTCATTGCCAGTGACCAGGTTTTGCAGGAAAAAAGTGGAATTGTGGAATGCAATCCTCACCACAAAATACTGGAATCCCACAGAACAAGAATGGAATTTGGCTCAGTCAGTCAGTGTGGCTCCAGTCAGCTCTGCAAGCAAAGCTCTGACAGTATAGTGCATGCTTTCAGAAAGCCATTAAAAGTTGGACAGGATGCCTGAGATGAACCTTTTACTCACCCTTTCTTTGGAACGGGGCCTTCAAGCTGAGGAATGTTTATAACCATGCTGGAAAACAGGAAACAGGTTTGGGAGGGCAGGGAAACTTCTTTCCCCACGGTGCTACAGCTCAAAGTTTACAAACCCAAGTCTGGAGAATGTTGCAGATGTGCAGATAGCTTCAAGCATGTAACTGGGATGAAAGCTCTACCCGACTTCTCAAAGATCCTTACCCTCCACAACGAGCAGTGCTCTTTTCCCTGTGGTCACTCTTGATGTGGTGGAAATTTTTACTTACGTTAAAGCACATGAAGAAACTCCACTATCAGCTGACAATTTCATTGCGCCCGTGACACTGTGCCATAGCTCATGTTGAGGAACAGGAAGCCATTCAGTCCTTCAGCCTGCTCTGCCATTCAAGTAGTTTATTAGTGCACACTGGCATAAATATCATCTAAATTTTCTCTCAGTATAAATTTCTCCTCAAGTCCGAGCAGAATTTTTTTTCTCTCAGAATCGCAAGTCTTTGGAACACTTCCCCAGAGAACGGTGGAGGCAGAGTCACTGAACATTTCTAAGGCAAGGGTAAATAGATTCTTGACAAACAAGGGAGTCAAAGGATGCCAGGGGTAGGCGAGAATGTGAAATTGAAGGTACAATCAGGTCATCCGTGACCTTATTGAATAGCAGATCAGGCTCGAGGGGCTGAATGGCCTACTGCTGGTTTGTATGTTTGTACATATTTGTTGATATGCACTTCAACTCCATTTACAAAAATCTGTCGAACTTTGGCTCAAAAGCCCCAACTGTACCAACACCCCCAGTCATTCTGGGAGGGAGTTCCAGACATCCACTTCTCTAAGTGTGAGAAAAAGTATCTTTCGATTATAACTATAATGGGAGGCAATTTCTCCAGGTGTCTTGTTGAAGTTAACGTGTTGAATGTTCTTGAAGTTGTAGTTATCACACAGGAGGGATGTGCACCTTGATTTGGCCAATACAAGATTCGGGGCTACTTATCCAATGGCACCAAGGCTTCAGCAACAAGCAGAATTATTACATTTAATGATAATTAACAGCAGAGACTTTTAACTCATTCAGTTCACTATAGAAAAGTTCATATAAATGCATCAACCATCAGTATTATGATGCACTGGCTAATAATAGCTTCCTTTCACAGCAAATGTTTAATAAGTGTTTTAATAAAGCTGCGGTCCTCCAAAAAACAAGTGGATTAAGGACGAAAGAAGAATGAGGGGTCTTGAGAAGGATGATAAATATGAATAATTATGTCATGTTAGGCTGAAAAACTAAAATTAAATTGAAAAGACAGACAAGGGAATGGGGAAGGGACATGTAATGTAATCATTACATTTTCAGTTATAAGGCTTGCATTTATTTGGCGACTTTCACAACCTCAGGACTTCCCAAAGTGCTTTTCAGCCAAGGTACTTTCTGAAGTGTAGTCACTGTTGCAAAGCAGAAAACATGACAACCAAATTATGCACAGCAAGCTCTCACAAACAACAATGTGACGATGGCCAGACATTGTAAACTTGGTCAATTTTTAAAAGTAAAATCTATTTTATACAAGCCCTTAGAAATCTGGAATATTATTCTTGGTATGGCACACATATTAAATGGTTCCAGAAGTTATGTTAATAGCATTCAGCTATTTAAACAAACCCAATGTCGACTGTTAGCCCTTACCAAGTTCTGTGAAAATTCGACCAGATGTTAAAGGGGATGGGGAGAGCTCAGTATGTTTATCCACGTTTAATAAACTCAGATAAAAGCAAAATACTGTGGATGCTGCAAATCTGAAACAAAAACAAAAATTGCTGGAAAATCTCTGCAGGTCTGACGGCATCTGTGGAGAGAAAGACAGAGTTAACGTTTCAAGTCCATATGACTCTTCTTCAGAACTAAAGAGAAGTAAAGATGTGGTGAAATATATACTGTTTAAGGGGTGGGCGGGACAGGTGAAGCTGGATAGGTGGCCAGCAATAGATGGAGGCAAAGGAGAGATTGCGAAAGATGTCATAAACAGAAGGTCGAAGGGGTGTTGACGGTGGTGATACTGGCTAAAGGAGGTACTAATGGTGACATTAAGAGTAGAAAGCAGGATGAGCGAGTGACAGATGGCCCTGGTGGAGGTGGGAGGAGGGGACAGTGTGGGAGAAAAGATAAAATAGGCTAAAGGGTGGGGATAAAACAATGAATGGAAATAAATTTAAAAAATGATAACAATAGAAAAAGGTGGGAAGTATATATAAAAATTAAAAAATAAGTATTTCAAAAAAGGGGATCAAAAAGGGGTGAGGATGGAGAAGACAGTTCATGATCAAGATCCAACAGAGGTCGCTGGTGATAAATGACTGAAGCATTCTGGGAGAAGTCATCACAGTCACCACGACTCAGGAGGGAATTGAGGAGAAGGTCTCTTGCACTCAACAGGAGGAAGGGCATCCAACAGAGGGCGCTGGTGAGAGGTGACTGAAGCATGACAGAATATCGCACACCTACATGGGGGATGTGCTCTCCAAAATGGGCTTTGGGGAGGGAATTCGAAATTGGATCCAACTGCTCTACACTAACATCAGTAGCGCAGTCTCAATCAATGGGTGGGAAACAGATAGCTTTCCGATTAAATCTGGAGTCAGGCAGGGCTGTCCTCTCTCGCCTGTCCTTTTCGTGTGCTGCATAGAACCCTTTGCCGAGTCCATCAGGAAGGATCCGGGCATAAGAGGAGTGACGATCCCAGGCAGTGGAGGCACTCAGGTAAAAGCCTCCCTGTACATGGACGACGTCGCCGTTTTCTGCTCGGATCCGCTGTCGGTGCGCAGACTGATGCACGTCTGCGACCAGTTCGAACTGGCCTCGGGAGCCAAGGTAAATCGTGGGAAGAGCGAGGCCATGTTCTTTGGGAACTGGGCTGACCGATCCTTTGTCCCCTTCACTGTCAGGGCTGACGGCCTGAAGGTGCTGGGGATATGGTTCGGAGGGACCGGGGCATGCGTTAGAAACTGGAAGGAGCGAGTGGCTATGGTGAAAAGGAAACTGGGCATGTGGGAGCGACGCTCCCTCTCCATTGCGGGTAAGAACCTGGTCATCAGGTGTGAGGTACTCTCGCTGTTGCTGTACGTGGCGCAGGTCTGGCCCATTCCACACTCCTGCGCGATGGCGATCACTCGAGCCATCTTCCGCTTTATCTGGAGGTCGAAAATGGATCGTGTCTGCAGGGACGCGATGTACAAGCCTCTAGATAAAGGGGGAAAAAACGTGCCCAACATCGCCCTCATACTGATGGCCACCTTTGTGTGTGGCTGCATCAAGCGGTGCGTAGACCCTCAGTACGCAAACACCAAGTGTCACTACGTGCTGAGGTTCTACCTGTCCCCGGTGTTGCGAAGGATGGGTCTGGCCACGCTGCCGCGGAACGCTCCAAGTAGTTGGACCGTGCCGTACCACCTGTCCCTGGTGGAAAAATTTATGCAGAAAAACACCTTTGACCACAAGTCCATCAGGCAGTGGTCGGCACGTAACGTCCTAGAGGCCCTGAGGGAAAAGGAGAGGGTGGACCCTGTGGGATGGTTCCCCGAGCAGACTGTCAAAGTCATTTGGCAGAATGCCTCATCGCCAGAACTTTCCAACAAGCACCAAGACGTAGCTTGGCTGGTGGTGAGAAAGGCCCTCCCCGTCAGATCCTTCCTACACGCCAGGAGTCTCACCCCCTCTGCACGTTGCCCTCGAGGTGGCTGTGGTGGGGAAGAGACCGTTGTTCACCTCCTTGTGGATTGTGCCTTTGCAAAGAAAGTCTGGAGAGAGATGCAGTGGTTGCTGTCGAGGTTCATCCCGAGCAGTTCTGTGACACAGGACTCTGTGCTCTACGGGCTGTTCCCAGGGACACACACCGAGACAAACATCGACTGCAGCTGGAGGATCATCAACTCGGTGAAAGACGCGCTTTGGTCTGCCCGAAACTTGTTGGTCTTCCAGCACAAAGAGTTGTCCCCGACCGATTGTTGCGGACTGGCACAATCCAAAGTCCAGGACTACGTGCTGAGGGACGCACTAAAGCTTGGGGCAGCTGCCGCAAAGGCGCAATGGGGAAGGGTCGCTGTCTAAGACCTTTCTACCACAGCGCACCGAGAGACTGGGAACTGTTTAGAGCCCCTCGGGCTGTACAGATCAAAATGAAAGGCTGTAAATGATTGTAATATTGTTTGTACTGATGCACCTGGTGATACATTTTGTAAAAGTTTAACCTGGATTGTACCCTTGTAATGTTGTTTTTGAAATGGTTTTGAATGTGATTGAAGATTTTTTATGAATAAAGTATATTTTTACAAAAAAAAAAAAAAAAATTCTGGGAGAAGTCATCGCAGTCACCACGACTCATGAGGGAATCGAGGAGGACCCACTGTCAAAGAACGGAATAGCTCCAAACATTACATTGCTGTAGTGTTTCCATCCCTCCCTCCTCCTCAAACCTAAAAAGAGGAAGAGGCAGTGCCTTCAGGAGTGTACCAGACCAATGAGGGACACTCTTCTGAAAGTGGATTTTAAAGAAAAAGCAGCTGACTGGTGAGTAAATCCTGGGAGCAGACTCAGACGAAGGAGCACCGGAATGGTGAGTATAAACCTAGCTTACCTCGGGAACTCGCGGCCTTGTCTCTAGGGAGCAGAATCAGAGGGAGGAGCACCGGAGCTGTGACCTGATTGGTTGTTAGGAAATCTACACCAAATTTGGAAAAAAAAAACACTGCAAAGCTAATTAATAAGTTAATTATCTAAGTAGAGATGGCTGGGCAGGTGATGTGCTGTAGCTGTATGATGTGGGAGCTGGCAGATCCCATCGCGAGCCGCAGTGACCATATCGTTGCTGGAGGAACTCCGGCTCAGAATTGATGAGCTGGAGTCTGAGCTCCGGACGCTGTGGCACATCCGGGAGGGGGAGAGTTACCTGGATGCTTTGTATCAGGAAGCGGTCACACCTGGTAGATTAAGTACCTCAAGTCTGGTCAGTGGTCAGGGTCAGCAGAGTGTGACTGCAAGTGAGGCAGGAAGAGGGATCCTGTGTTCAGTAACAGAGGAGCCTCAGCTCTTGACCTTGTCCAACAGGAACGAGGTACTTGCTCCCTGTGTGGATGAGGAAGAGGGCTGTAGGGAGGATGAGCCAGCTGACCATGGCACCGTGGCACAGGAGGCCATTCAAGAGGGGGGAGCAAAAGGACAAGTGGTAGTTGTAGTGGATTCTATAATTAGGGGAATTGATAGCTTCCTTTGTAAGCAGGATCGAGAGTCCCGCATAGTATGTTGCCTGCCCGGTGCCAGGGTGAGGGACATCTCTGACCGGCTTGAAAGGATATTGGAGAGGGAGGGGGAGGATCCAGTTGTTGTGGTCCACGTCGGGACAAATAACATAGGTAAGACTTGGAAAAAGGACCTGTTTGGGGATTATCAGGATCTAGGAACTAAATTAAAGAACAGGTCCTCAAGGGTTATAATCTCCGGATTACTACCCGAGCCACGTGCAAATTGGCATTGGGATGCGAGAATAAGGGAAGTAAAGGAGTGGTGCAGGAAAGAGGGGTTCCATTTCGTGATCGATAGCAAGAAAGGATGTAGGGTCAGATGATGTAGAATCTGTGTGGGTAGAGTTGAGGAACCGCAAAGGTAAAAAAACCATAATGGGAGTTATGTACAGGCCTCCGAACAGCAGTTAGGATGTGGGGCACAAGATACACCAGGAGATAGAAAAGGTGTGTAAGAAAGGCAAGGTTACAGTGATCATGGGGGATTTCAATATGCATGTAGATTGGGAAAATCAGGTTGGTAGTGGATCCCAAGAAGGAATTTGTGGAATGTCTATGAGATGGCTTTTTGGAGCAGCTTGTGGTGGAGCCCACTAGGGAACAGGCAATTCTACATTTAGTGATGTGTAATGAGGCAGATTTGATAAAGGAGCTTAAGGTGAAGGAACCCTTAGGAGGAAGTGACCATAATATGATAGAATTTACCCTGCAATTTGAGAGGAAAAAGCTGGAATCAGATGTAATGGTATTACAGTTGAATAAAGGCAACTATAGAGGCATGAGGGAGGAGCTGGCCAGAATTGACTGGGAGATGAGCCTAGCAGGAAAGACAGTGGAACAGCAATGGCAGGAGTTTCTGGGAGTAATTTGGGAGACACAGCGAAAATTCATCCCTAGGAAGAAGAAACATACTAAAGGGAGGACGAGGCAACCATGGCTGACAAGGGAAGTCAGGGACAACATAAAAGCTAAAGAGAAAGCATACAATGCGGTGAAGAGCAGTGGGAAACCAAGGAATTGGGAAGCTTACAAAGACCAACAGAGGACAACTAAAAAAGAAATAAGGAGGGAGAAGATTAAATATGAGGGTAAACTAGCTAGTAATATAAATGAAGATTACATGAGTTTTTTTTAGATATATAAAAGGTAAGAGAGAGGCAAAAGTGGACATTGGGCCGCTGGAAAATGACCCTGGAGAAGTAGTAGTGGGGAACAAAGAAACGGCGGAGGAACTGAATAGGTACTTTGCGTCAGTCTTCACAGTGGAAGACACGAGTGACATCCCCAAAGTTCAAGCGAGTCAGGGGGCAGAGGTGAGTATGGTGGCCATTACCAAGGAGAAGGTGCTAGGAAAACTGAAAGGTCTGAAGGTGGATAAATCACCTGGACCAGATGGATTACTCCCCAGAGTTCTGAAGGAGATAGCTGAAAAGAAAGTGGAGGCGTTAGTGGCGATCTTTCAGGAATCACTGGAGTCAGGGAGGGTCCCAGAGGACTGGAAAATCGCTAATGTAATCCCCCTGTTTAAGAAGGGAGTGAGGCAAAAGATGGGAAATTACAGGCCGATTAGCCTGACCTCGGTCGTTGGTAAGATTTTAGAGTCCATTATTAAGGATGAGATTCCAGAATACTTGGAAGTTCATGGTAAAATCGGGCAAAGTCAGCATGGTTTCATCAAGGGGAGGTCATGCTTGACAAATCTGTTAGAATTTTTTGAGGAGGTAACGAGTAGGTTAGACAAAGGAGAACCAATAGATGTTAGCTACTTGGACTTCCAGAAGGCCTTTGACAAGGTGCCGCACAGGAGGCTGCTCAGTAAGACAAGAGCCCATGGTGTTAGAGGCAAGGTACTAGCATGGATAGAAGATTGGCTGTCTGGCAGGAGGCAGAGAGTGGGGATAAGGGGGTCCTTCTCAGGATGGCGGCCGGTGACTAGTGGAGTTCCGCAGGGGTCAGTGTTGGGACCACAACTTTTCACTTTATACATTAATGATCAAGATGAAGGAACTGAGGGCATCCTGGCTAAGTTTGCAGACGATACAAAGATAGGTGGAGGGACAGGTAGTATTGAGGAGGCGGGGAGGCTGCAGAAGGATTTGGACAGGTTAGGAGAATGGGCAAAGAAGTGGCAGATGGAATACAACATGGGGAAGTGTGAGGTCATACACTTTGGTAGGAAGAATAGAGGCATAGACCATTTTCTAAATGGGTAGAGAATTCAGAAGTCTGGAGCGCAAAGGGACTTGGGAGTCCTAGTCCAGGATTCTCTTAAGGCTAACTTGCAGGTTGAGTCGGTAGTTAGGAAGGCAAATGCAATGTTGGCATTTATTTCGAGAGGACTAGAATATAAAAGCAGGGATGTGATGCTGAGGCTTTATAAGGCTCTGGTCAGACCACATTTAGAATATTGCGAGCAATTTTGGGCCCCGTATCTCAGGAAGGATGTGCTGGCTCTGGAGAGGGTCCAGAGGAGGTTCACGAGAATGACCCCAGGAATGAAAAGCTTAACATATGAGGAACGTTTGAGGACTCTGGGTCTATACTCTATGGAGTTTAGAAGGATGAGGGGGGATCTGATTGAAACTTACAGAATACTGAAAGGCCTGGATAGAGTGGACGTGGGGAAGATGTTTCCATTAGTAGGAGAGACTAGGACCCGAGGGCACAGCCTCAGAATAAAGGGAAGACCTTTTGGAACAGTGATGAGGAGAAACTTCTTTAGCCAGAGAGTGGTGAATCTATGGAATTCATTGCCACAGAAGGCTGTGGAGGCCAGGTCATTGAGTGTATTTAAGACAGAGATAGATAGGTTCTTGATGACTAAGGGGATCAAAGGTTATGGGGAGAAGGCGGGAAAATGGGGTTGAGAAACTTATCAGTCATGATTGAATGGCGGAGTAGACTCGATGGGCCGAATGGCCTAATTTCTGCTCCTATGTCTTATGGTCTTATCTGAAGTTGTTGAACTCAACGTTAAGTCCGGAAGGCTGTAAAGTGCCTAATCGGAAGATGAGGTGCTGTTCCTCCACTTTGTGTTGAACTTCACTGGAACTTTGCAGCAGGCCAAGGACGGACATATGGGCATGAGAGCAGGATGGTGTGTTGAAATGGCAAGCGACAGGAAGGTCTGGGTCATGCTTGCAGACAGATTAAAGGTGTTCCGCAAAGCGGTCACCGAGTCTGCGTTTGGTCTCTCCAATGTAGAGACCACCGCACTGGGAGCAGCGAATGCAGTAGACGAAATTGAGGGAAGTGCAAGTGAAGCACTACTTCACTTGAAAGGAGTGTTTGGGCCCTTGGACGGTGAGGAGGAGGAAAGGGGCAGGTGTTGCACCTTCTGCGATTGCATGGGAAGATACCGTGGGAGGCGGTTGAGGTATTAGGGGTGATGGAGGAGTGGACCAGAGAGTCCCGGAGGGAACAGTCCCTACAAAATGCCAACAGTGGAGGTGAAGAGAAGATGTGTTTGGTGCTGGCATCATGCTGGAGTTGGCGAAAATGGCGGAGGATGATCCTTTGAATGCGGAGGCTGGTGGGGTGCAAAGTGAGGACAAGAGTGGCCCTATCAAGGTTCTGGTAGGGAGAGGAAAGTGTGAGGGCAGAGGCGCGAGAGATGGGCCGGTCATGGTTGAGGGCCCTGTCAACCACCGTGGATGGGAAACCTCGGTTTAGGAAGAAGGAAGACATGTCAGAAGAACTGTTTTGGAAAGTGGCATCATCGGAACAGATGCGACGGAGGCGAAGGAACTGACAGAATGGACTGGAGTCCTTACAGGAAGCAGGGTGTGAGGAGTTGTAGTCGAGGTAGCTGTGGGAGCTGGTGGGCTTGTAATGAATATTGGTGGACAGTCTATCACCAGAAATGCAGACAGAGGTCAAGGAAGGGAAGGGAAGTGTCAGTGATGGAACCATGTGAAAGTGATGGAGGGGTGGAAATTGGAAGCAAAATTAATAAATTTTTCCAAGGCCAGATGAGGGCATGAAGCGGCACCGAAACAGTCATCGATGTGCCAGAGAAAGAGTTGCGGGAGGGGGCCTGAGTAGGACTGGAACAAGGAATGTTCCACATACCCCATAAAGAGACAGGCATAACTGGGGTCCATGCGGGTACCCATAGCCACACCTTTTCTTTGGAGGAAGTGAGATGAGTTTAAGGAGAAATTGTTCAGTGAGAGAACAAGTTCAGCCAGGCAGAGGAGAGTGGTGTTGGATGGGGGTTGTTCAGGCCTCTGTTCAAGGAAAAAGCGGAGAGCCCTCAGACCATCCCGGTGGGGGATGGAGGTATAGAGGGTTTGGACGTCCATGGTGAAGAGGCAGTGGTTGGGGCCAGGGAACTGGAAATTGTTGACATGATGTACGGCATCAGAGGAATCGCGAATGTAGGGGGCGGGAGAAAGAAGCTGGACAAGGGGAGAGAGAATGGGGTCAAGATAGGAAGAAATGAGTTCTGTGGGGCAGGAACAGGCTGACACGATTGGTCTGCCGGGACAGTCCTGTTTGTGGATTTTGGGGAGGAGGTAGAAGCAAGCTGTCCGAGGTTGGGAGACTATGAGGTTGGAAGCTGTGGAGGGAAGATCTCCAGAGGTCAGTGACAGTCCTAGAAACAATGGCTTGATGATCGGTGGTGAGGTCATGGACCGGGGGAGGTAGGAGGAAGTGTCTGCAAGTTGGCGTTCAGCCTCTGCGAGGTAGAGGTCAGTACACCAGACAACAACAGCACCACCCTTGTCGGCAGGTTTGATAAAGTCAGGGTTGGATCTGAGGGAACGGAGTGTGGCAAGTTCAGAAGGAGACAGATTAGAGTGGGTGAGAGGGGCAGAGAAAGTGAGACAGCCGGTGTCACGCTGACAGTTCTCAATAAAATGATCAAGAGCATTTAAGAGGCCAGAGGGAGTGGTCCAGGTGGAAGGAGGATACTGGAGGCTGGTGAAAGGATCCGTAGAACTAGGGGAGGACACCTGCCCAAAGAAGTGTGCACGGAGACGAAGGCGGCTGAAGAAGAGTTCAGCATCGTGCCGAGCCCGGAATTCATTGAGGTGAGGACATAAGGGTATGAAGCGGAGTCTTTTGATCTGTACCGAACGTTCAGCATCAGAGAGGGGAAGGTCAGGGGGGTATGGTGAATACACGGCCAGGGCTGAGATTAGAAGACGGGATGGGGTCAGAGGGAGGAGAAGTGATGGAGGGTCCTGGATGGGCGTTGGTATCAATGAGTTGTTGGAGCTTGCGTTCCTTAGAAAAAGAAAAAGTTTCTTGTTAAGGCGTCGGATGAGACGAAGAATTAAATGAAACTGGGGTCAAGGACAGCTTTGAGATAGGGTGAGTCAGTGCTGCTGGAGGGAGAGGTCGAGTGTGTTCATATGGTGGCACATGGCACTGAGTGTGGATCTCAGGGTGCGGCGAGAACAGCAGTCCGAGGAGCATTGTATGTCCTGGAGATACCTGTAATCCTGGGTGGATTTGAAACCTGAGGGATGGAACTTCAGTTGGAATCCACGTGGGGTAAGTCGGAGACGGAGGCGGTGACAGAAAATGCTGGGAAAAAAAAAATCAGGTTTGGCAGCATCTATGGAGAGAAAAACAGGCTCCTGCAAACTCCTGGAACAGAGTAATCGTCAAGTCCGTATGAAGAGGAGTTACTGGCAAGCCAAAGCTAACATCTCAATTCTGCTAGCTTTGGGGCTGATCACAAGAGAACGGTATTCATGCGCCAGCTTATGTTTACACTATTAAATCTTGTTTCCTGACAACAATCACACACAGTGTGAACACTGTAAACTGGTGCACCTTGACCATTCTCCCACATTGACTCAATGTCAACAAACGCCAATAGAAAACAGCCTTTAAGGAGCCACTTCAGACATGAAAGTGCACACTGAATAGAAGTTTAGACAAATGAAACATTCTCTCAAGTGTCCCATTTTTAATCTCAGCATAGATGAACCCATTTCTAAATCATCACTTGAAACTTTCCCGAGAGAGAGAGGAGGTAGTATTTTAAATAAAATTGGAACTGAATCTGCAGGATTTTTTTTTTTTAAATGTCTGAAAGATGTAAAGCAGGAAACTGTACAGAGAATCTGCAATGCTCCAGTGAATGTTGAAGTCGTATGTGGTTTAAAAGAACAGCTGGATTAGTGTTTCCAGGAGTCTGTTTAACTCCAGGGCTCAGGCAACCGCACAGTGCATTTACTTTATAGGTGCATGCCCAAATGCAGAAGCACCTCCATCAGTTATCTCTGGTTGTACTAATGCCCTCAGAAAACAAGCAGCACCAGAAACCTGGGAGAGTGAATGTGCCGGGTTCTGATGACTGGTCCCATACACTCCAACTCGGTGTCTTGTCTGTATATCAGCAGCAGCCCCTAGAAAGCTACAGACCCTGGTTTCCTTACACTGACTGCAAAAGCAGGGAGAGTTAGCAAGAGACAATTGCTCTTCTGAAGCAAGGTCAACAAATCCTGTGAAATACAGGCACCTGCGAGCTAAATTATAAGCAGTAGCAAAACAGTCATTGGAACCGAGGAGATTAGATTACCAAACTCAGATCACCTCGCATTAGCTCCCCTGCAATGCACAAAAGGTTTGCTGATGAGGTGAAACAAACATTTGATTAGGTTTTCCCATCTACTGGAAATAAATTGCATTCTTTGAGATTTCTTTAACAAGATATAGATCCCAACCCAGCAATATACATTTGTACAGTGCATTACTGTGTCCTCAGGAATCCCAAAGCACTTTATAATCAATGAATTACTCCCGAAGAATCACTGCTGTAACATAGGGAAAGCATACCAGTGATCTATACCAACTAAAAGAACAAGGGCAGCAGGCGCTTAGGAACTTCACCACCTCCACGCTACATCCCTCAGCATTCCCCCCAACCCCAAAAGGTGACACACCATCCTTACTTGGAAATACATCACCATTCCTTCAGCATCACTGTGTTAAAATACTGAAACTCCCTTCCTAACAGCACTGTGGGACCACTTTCAACAAATGGACTGCAGCAGTTCAAGGTGGCAGCTCACCACCACCTTCTCAAGGGTACTTAGGGCTGGGCAATAAATGCTGGCCTTGCCAGGGATGCCCACATCCCGTGAATGAATTAAAGCAAACATGGCAGCTAATTTATGTATAGCAAGGCCTCAGTTTGTCTGACTTTAGTGTCAAGTGTAAACACTTGGACTTTTATTATTTACTTAGTCCTCCCAAAGAATTAATTCACCATAATACATCAAAATACAGATCTATTATCTAACTGAACAAAGCACAGGAAGTGTCCCATTAAGAGTCCTGCATATTGTCAGCATAACCATAACAGACAGAAGCCTCAGTGTGGAATGCCTTCTTGCCCTGTCAGATACAGGGGCATACTGTCATGCAATAAAGGAACAAGGAGAGCAACCGTGAAAGACAGATGGGAGAAGGAGAGAGTGCAGGGAGGTGAGCTCTATGCACAGAATAAAGAGCATTCGGAAAAAGACAATTTTAAATGACCTCCTTTTGGTATAATTCATCATGCATCCCTTTACTGAAAGTCACCTTCACATACAAGTGAATAGGCTGTCACCAGGGGCTTGGATGGAGGAAGAACCATCACAGGAAATGAGGCAGGACACTTTGCAGTAGCTACATTAGCACACTGGCCCAGCATCAACTTCGGAGGTCCCAATAAAATGCTTTCAAGGGAAGGTGCAAACAAATCAACAAGCAAGACACAAGAATATAAAGCTGTATGGAGTCACAGAAGGTAGAAAACTGTTAGAGAAACAAAGATGCTGACAAGAGGAAGCTTTGTTCTGGGGGAGGTGAATATTCTAACCATGTTACATTTTCCATCTGCAAATGAGGGAGACTGAAGCAGCGCAGCCCTACTCGACTGCAGATGAATCAAAATGTTCATGGTGTTTTACAGTAATAAGACATAGGAGCAGAAATTAGGCCATTCGGCCCATCGAGTCTGCTCTGCCATTCAATCATGGTTGATAAGTTTCTCAAACCCATTCTCCCGCCTTCTCCCAGTAACTTTTGATCCACTTACTAATCAAGAACCTATCTATCTCGGTCTTAAATACACTCAATGACCTGGCCACCACAGCCTTCTGTGGCAATGAATTCCATAGATTCACCACTCTCTGGCTAAAGAAGTTTCTCCTCATCTCTGTTCTAAAAAGTCTTCCCTTTACTCTGAGGCTGTGCCCTCGGGTCCTAGTCTCTCCTACTAATGGAAACATCTTCAGTGCTGACTGTAGGCTTGTGGCTCTCCTGTCTAAACACCGGACAGTCAGTTACGCCAGGTATTCCTCTTGATTGAACACCTCCTCTCCTGGTCCAATAAGTGAATCGAGCTCGTTCCTTGTGTCTGAGTGCTTACTTCATGATGTAGTATTACACAAACAAGGGGTTCCCACAAACAGCTGCTTATTCCTTCCCAGAGTCTCTGCAGGTATTTGAATGCGATGACTCATCTTGAACTTTTTTTTTTACAGTATCACAGTACCTTTACAGTGTAGAAGGAGGCCATTCGGCCCATTGGGTCTGCACTGGCTCTCTGAAAGAGCATTCCCCTGCCTTATCCTGTAACCTTGTACATTCTCTCTTTTCAGGTGGCAATCCAATTCCCTTTTCAATACTTCGATTGAACCTGCCTCCACCACCCTTTCAGGAAGTTTGTTCCAGACTCCAACCACCCTCTGGGTGCAAAATTTTTTCCTCACATTACACTTACTCCTTTTGCCAATTATTTTGAATCTGTGCCGTCTAGTTCTTGATGCTCTCGAGTGGGAACAGTTTCTCACTATTTACTCGGTCCATACCTCTCAGGATCTTGAATACCTCTATCAAGTCTCCTCTCAGTCTTCTTTTCTCCAAGGAAAACAGTCCTAATCTTTCCAATCTATCCTCATAGCTACAGTTCTTCATCCCAGGAATCATTCTTGAGAATCTCCTCTGTACTCTCTCCAATGCTTTCACATCTTTCCTCAAGTGTGGTGCCCAGAATTGGACACAGTACTCCAGATGAGGCCTAACTAGTGTCTTATACAACATGACCTCCTTACTCTTGCATCTAATGCCCCTATTAATAAAGCCTAAGTTACTATATGCTTTATTAACTGCTCTCTCAACATGCCCTGCCATCTTCAATGACCTATGTACGTATACACCAAGATCCTTCTGTTTCTGCACCTCGTTTAGAGGCTCTCTCTTTATTTTATACTGTCTCACCATATCTTTTCTGCAAAAACGAATCACCTCACACTTCTAATACTTGAAAATAGAAAAAAAGATAGCCTTATGCCATATACAGATACCAATGAACATTTTCAGCCTAGAGTACAATTTTTTTTTAAAGAATTGCTCCTTTTAGTCTACATTATGCATTATTGCACTATTCCCAGCTGAGAGGGAGGTGGCCCTCTCTATTCCAATGCCTCTTCCAAGTGCATTGTCAGCAAGAGCAATTACTTGCCTTCCTTTCTGAAAAAGACTGCTGTCAGTGATAGACAGTTACTGAGATTAGGAATCGGAGATTAGAAGACAAAACACTTGCTGAAGTACATCCACATTTTCCAGCAAGGACAAATCAGATGCAAGAGCCCTGACTGATTTTGATACACATCAAATTTCATTATCATAAAGCTAATATATGGTGACTTTGGCCCAGATTTTGTTGTCAGTGGCAAAGTGACAGCGCTTAGCCTTAACCTTTCAAAAGCGGTCCACAAAGATCTTGTGCCATGGATTTAACCTTTCCAGGTATTTTAGTTTGCATCTGGCACCAAGCCAAGGAGATCTCCAAGCATCCAGCAACTGTAACCTCATGAAGCAGGACAAGCAGGCAATCACGATGAAGTGTTTTCACAGGAGTAAGATGCACTGATTCTTCTTCATTTTTAATTAAAAATTCGACAGAGAGCAAAATAAATGATTGGGGCATACCATATGAGACTAAGGAAGGAGCTGAAATATCAAACTGCTGAAGAAAACCTATCTTGAAAATATTATTTCTTTTAAATCATAATGGAGAAATTTGACATTTCTAAAAATATAAGTTAGTTTTTCAGGGACAATGAGGCCATTTATCAATAATTATGAATTTAAAACACTGTTAAAAACTTAGTTCCACCTATTAAACAAGTATTAACCTTTTTTTCAAGCATTTTTACAGACAAACAGCATAAAAGACTAAGTTTAGTTCAGTGATTTCTACTTGATTGCTTCATGAGGGCTTCATCAGCGCACCCTATGGGGAAGTGAAAAATCACTAACAAATTCTGCATTTCCAAATTTAACTGCACTTGTGCAGACTCCAGAAAGAAGTAATGACTGTGAACGCTGACAACATCTCGGTCATTATTATCACAAAATCCAGGCCATTATAATAACAAGACCTTTTGAACAACTTTGTATAAATAATCAGAGAAATGAAGTGAACCTCACCTTGGGAAGGTCTAGCTGGTTGAGAAGAATGTGCCTTGGAATATAATGTTGATCCAGCTTGTTGTTCTATGTGTTGTTTGCCTATTTCTTCAACAGAATCAGGCATCACATTTTGGATAACTTGACTGATGTCAGTCAGTCATGTGTCAGTGCACTCCTATGACATCAGGACATTCTTACCAATGCTTTCCCCCACCCCAACCAAGCAAAACCTTCCCATCCCCTCCCACAACGCCCCATGTCTGTTGCCCTACAGTCCCCATCTCTAGTTTCTCTCCCTTCTCCTCACATCCTCTCCAAGCTCATCGCATCCGTCAGATCCATCTCCTGCTCCCATGTCATCATTCCCACTTAAATGGCTGACCACCTAACTTCCCTTCCAGGGATCCTGCTAGAATGCATTGTAAATGGTTCCCTCTTTGCAGGTACTGCCTCCTTCTTTTAAAGCCACCATTATAATCACAACTGTGAAACAGGCAGTCTTGAGCCCTCTTGTCCTTGCAAACTATCATCCCATACCAAATCTCCATTCCCTTTCAAAAGTTCCCGAATGTGCTGTCACCTCCCAAACCCCTGTTCATCTCTCCTGTCATTCAACAGGCCAATTAACCCGACATCAGTCATTGAGAGATGCTGGAACCTATTATTCAAAGAAATCTTAATGCACTTAAATTCTAGTACGATCAGAAATGGATTTATGAAAGAGAAATTGTGTTTGGCAAAGTTAAGTATCTTTTGAGGATGTGACTAATATAATAGAAAAAGTCAGGCCAGTAGATGTAGCATATCTGGATTTCCAAAAGTAATTTGATAAGATGCCACATGAAAGATAAGGACTCATGGAGTTGGGAGTGATATATTAGCGTGGATAGAGAACTGGTTACTGGACAGGAGGTAGCGTGTAGGGATAAATGGGGTATTTTTAAGTTGAAAGTTTGTAACTAGAGGAGGGTTGTAAGGATCACTGCTAGGGCCTCAGCTATTTACAATCTATATTAATGACTTGGACAAAGAGACCGAGAGTAATGTAACCAAATCTGCTGACGATACAAAGCTAGGTGGGAATGCAAGCTGTAAGGAGGACATAAAGATGCTGAAAGGAGATATAAACAGTTTGAGTGAGGGTGGGAATGCAAGCTGTAAGGAGGGCATAAAGACTCTGAAAGGAGATATAAACAGGTTGAGTGAGCAGGCAATGGGCAACAAAGTGGCAGGTGGAGTATAAGGTGGGCAAGTGTGAAGTTATTTACTTTGATAGTAAGAAAAAAAAAGCAGAATATATTTTAAAAAGTCCAAAATTTTTAAATGTTATTTTTAGAGAGACGAACATATATACAAATTAGGGGCAGCTGTAGGCCATTCGGCCCCTTGAGCCCGCTCTGCCATTCAGGAAGATCATAGCTGATCGGACGGTGGCCTAAACTCCATATTCCGCCTACCAACCGACTGCCTTCAAATCCCTTGTTAGTCATGAATTTATTTACCTCTTCCTTAAAAATATTAATTGACCCTGCCTCCACCACTCTCTGGGAAAGAGTTCCAAAGGTTCATGACCCTTGGAGAAAAAAATTCTTCTCATCTGTCTTAAATGGGAGACCCCTTATTTTTAAACTGTCCCCCCTAGTTCTATTCTCTCCCACAAGGGGGAACACCCTTTCAGCATCAACCTTGTCAAGTCCCCTCAAGATCTTGCATGTTGCAATAATATCACCTCTCAATCTTCTAAACTCCAATGGGTACAGACCCAGCTTGTTCATATTTCCTCTCTCCATCCCAGATATTACTTGAGTGAATTTTGTTGGGTACAAGCAGCATGCAGGTACAGCGAGCAATTAGGACGACAAATGGCAGGTTGGCCTTTAATGCATGGAGGCTGGAGTACAAGAATAAGGAAGGCTTGCTACAATCCAAAGGGCTTTGGTGGAGTAGTGCGCACGGTTTTGGTGTCCATGTCTAAGAAAGACACTAGTTAGGCCTCATCTGGAGTACTGCGTCCATTTCTGGGTGCCATACTTGAGGAACGGTGTGAAGGCATTGGAGCAAGTACAGAGGAGATTCACAAGAATGGCTCCAGGGATGACGAAAGGTAGCCATAAGAATAGTTCGGAGAGTATGGGACTGTTTTCCTTGGGGAGAAAAGGCGACAGAGAGGAGACGTGTTAGAGGTATTCAAGATTCTGAGGGGTATGGACAGGGGAAATAATGAGAAACTGTTCACACTCAAGAGAACATCAAGAGCTGGAGGGCACAGATTCAAAATAATGGGTAAAAAGGGTAGAAGTGATGTGAGGAAAAATTTTTTTCACCCAGAGGGTGGTTGGAGTCTGGAACAAACTTCCTGAAAGGGCGGTGGAGATAGGTTCGATCGAGGTATTCAAAAAGAAATTGGGCTGCTATCTGAAAAGAGAGAATGTGCAAAGTTACGGGGATAAGGCAGGGGAGTGGAACTAGGCAGAATACTCTTTCAGAGAGCCAGTGCAGGCTCGATGGGCCGAATGGCCTCCTTCTGCACTGTAGAGATACTGTGAGGGTATACTTGAAGCAGTGCAGCAAAGGTTCACTAGATTGGACTGTGGGCTGAGAGGGCTGTCCTAGAGGCTGAATAAATTGGGCCTATACTCTCTGGAGTTTAGAAAAATGAGAAATCTGAGAATGAGAAATGAAGATTCTGAAAGAGTAGATAGAGGTTAGACTCAGACGTTTACAGCACAGAAGGTGGCCATTCGGCTCATCGTGTCCACGCCAGTCAACAAGGATCTGACCATACTAATCCCATTTCCCAGCGCTTAGCCCATAAGCCCTGAGGCTATGGCAATGCAAGTGAATATCTAAATGCTTCTTGAATGTTACAAGTTTCTGACTCAGCCACCTTTTTAGGCAGACAGTCCCAGGTTCCCATAGCCCTCTGGGTGAAAAAATTTCTCAACTTCCCTCTTAGCCTTCTACCTCTTACCTTAAATCTTTGTCCCCTGGTTATTGACCCCTCTACTAATGAAAAACGTGCCTTCCTATCCACCCTATGCCCCTCAATCTTATATGCCTCTATCAGGTCCTCTCTCTCAACCTTTGCTGCTCCAAGGAAAACAACCCTGGCCTTTCCAATCTTTCCTCATGGCTCAGACCCTCCAGTCCAGGCAGCATCCAGGTAAATCTCCTCTGCACCCTCTCCAGTGCAATCCCATCCTTCCTATAATGTGGTAACCAGAACTGCACGCAGTACCCCAGTTGTAGCCTAACCAGTGTTTTATGCAGTTCCAGCATAACCTCCCTCCTCTTGTATTCTATGCCTTGGCTAATAACAGCAAGTATCCCATATGCCTTCTTAACTACCTTATCTACCTGCTCTGCTATCTTCAGGGATCTGTGGATGCACACCAAGGTCCCTCTAATCTTCAATACTTTCCAGGGTCCTACCATTCATAGTGTAATATCTCTTACCTTGTTAACCCTCCCCAAATGCATTATCTCACACTTTTCCAGGTTGAATTCCATTTGCCACTGCTCTGCCCACCTGACCAGCCCATTGATATCCTCCTGCAGTTTATGGCTATCCTCCTCACTACTTACTACCCTATCAATTTTCGTGTCATCCGTGAACTTCTTGATCATGGCCCCTACACTTAAGTTCAACTCATTTATGTACACCACAAACAGCAAGGGCCTCAGCACCGAGCCCTGCGGAACCCCCACTGGAAACGGACTCCCAGTCACAGAAGCATCCCTCTATCATCACTCCCTACTTCTTGTCTCCCAGCCAATTTTGGGTCCAACGTGTTACTTTGCCTTGGATCCCAAGGGCTCTTACTTTCTTGACCAGTCTGCCATGAGGGACCTTATCAAAAGCCTTGCTGAAGTCCATCTAGACCATTTCAAATGCATTATTCCCATCAACACTCCTGGTTACCTCCTCAAAAAATTCGATCAAATTTGTCAAACACGATCTTCCCTTAACAAATCCATGCTGACTATCCCTGATTAATCCGTGTCTCTCCAAGTGCAGATATATTCTCTCCCTCAGAATTCTTTCTAGTAACTTCCCCACCACAGAGGTAAGACTGACTGGTCTGTAATTTCCTGGTCTTTCCCTTCCTCCCTTTTTTAATAATGGGACAACGTTAGCAGTTCTCCAATCCTCTGGCACCTCACCTGTGGCCAGAGAGGGTTTGAAAATTACTGCCAGGGCCCCTGATATTTCTTCCCTTGCCTCCCTCAACAGCCTGGAATACATCTCATCGGGGCCTGCGGATTTATCCACTTTTAAGGCCACTAAACTCTCTCTCTCTATGTTAAGTTCCCCCCTGCACTTTTTATACTCCTCCAGGGACTCTGCCGTATTGAGCCCTCGGTATCTGCCATTACCTTCTCTTATTTTCTTAATCTTAACCTTTATGTCCCTTGACCTCCAGGGTTCTCTGGACATGGTATCCCCCCCCCACCCCTTGGTCTTTAAGGAAACATATTTGCCTCTACTCTCACTATTTCCTCCTTGAATGCCTCCCACAGCTCTGACAGTTCTATCTGCAAGTGTCTGCTCCCAGTCCACTTGGGCCAAATTGTATCTCATCTTAGTAAAATTAGCCTTTCCCCAGTTTAGAACTTTTATTCCCAGCCCAAACTTATCCTTTTCCATAACTATCCTAATTCTGTGTTATGGTCACTATCTCCAAAATGCTCCCCTACTGCCCCTACAGGGCAGCAAAACAGCCCTGATCAAGAACCCAAATGACACAGCCTGTGATTGTGATCGGGTGTATTGTCCCCCCTCGATCTTTTCACAGCTTTTAATAAGATCAATTACACTGTCCTCCTCCTTGCATTTCCAGCTTAGTCAGTGCGAATATCCTCACCTTGTCTATCTGATCATAGCCAGAATATCATCAGCAATGTTGTCTCTTTCCAATGCATAAGTCCCCAAGATCCAACCTTGCCCACTCTCCTCCACAATTCCAAAATGCTGGCCCTCGGCACCATATCTTCAGCTTCCACACGTAGATAGATGCCATCCATCAACATTCACCTGAGCAGAGGGATTCTGACAGTGTAGAGCTCACTTAATACTGCACTGAAGTGTCAGGCTGGGTTATGCGCTCAGATGTTTAGAATGAGGCTTGAACACACGACAGAGGGCAAGCAGGTAAATTCATCCTACCAAAGCAATTAAACTAGAAATCAGAAACAGGGGTGCTGGGAATGCACAAAGTCAATCAGAATTTGAAAGGACACGTTTACATTTCAGGTGGGGGCCCATTTAAGAGCTCTGGTAAAGGGCCCATCCAAATACATTCTAATCCTTTACAGCTTGGTGATGGGATTGTTTAGCACTTGTTGCACTGAGTCATTAACGATAGTTGCTGCACATTAAGCACTCATTTCATCCAGTATTTACTGCACTGCAAACCTGATTAATACACAAATGACATACTGGCAATTATGCTGCAGCCCTGAACCCAACTGTTAAATATCATGTATGCCTGACAGCTGTTGTTTATATCAGTGATAAATGAAAGTATGCTGCATTAGACACCTACAGAACTAGGACAACCCAGTAAATTTTTTCTAGTGTCCATTATGGTAGGTAGTTTATCGCTATTTTTAGATGACCAAAGTACTCAGTACTGTTGTGGAATTACACAGGTAAAGTTATGTGTAGCACAAATGAAGTGAAGTCAAGTGAATACTTTGCAGTTGATTATCAAGCCATGAAGTGGCCGTTTATATGGAATTCTGACACCACCTCATCTCCATTCTGCTCACTGTAAATGGCTACAGGAGAAAAATGCCTACAAATTTTAATCTTAGTTTCAAAGCTACAAGGACATACAAAAAGCCTTTCAAAAGGTTTTGATTAAAATTCAAATGTCTTAGTATCTAGTTTACTTATTCACATGATAAAGAATGGAAATGCAAGATTCTGTTATTGAGCTAAGGCATGACTTTTATTTACTCTTAGGGTTGTCAAATCAAACTCAAACTTGACTCAAGACTATAGACAGACATAAGATAAAAAAAGTATAAATGAAAATGCTTCGAGCAGAATGAAAAATCTCCATCTGCTCACAGCACAGGCTTATATTCTTGTCAGGTCTGCCCAGTGGTACAACTCCATCCTGAGTCAGGAGGTCATGGGTTCAAGTTCCACTCCAGGTACTTGACCACATGATCTATGTTGACACTTCAGAAGTGTATTGAGGGAGCACTGCACATCTTTCCACAGAGAACCTGCTTTTAAAGATGTTACACTACTATTTGAGATGACCTAGGGAGTTCTCCTGGTATCCTAGTCCTCACACATTCCTCAGCCAACATATTACAACCCATTTAATTGATTATTTTGTTGCTCGTGGGTCATTGCTGAGCGCAAAAATGGTTACCACGTTTGCCTACAGATCAGAGACTTAATTTCACATGGTAATTCATTGGCTAGGAAGTGTTTTGGAATGTCCCTATGATGCTATGCTCTGGAATGCACAGTCTGTGGGGGTGCCTGGAGCAGATTCAATAATAACTTTAAAGGAGGAATTAGGTATACACTTGGGAAGGAAAATATTTTTTATTATTCATTCACAGGATGTGGGCTTCACTGGCTGGGCCAGCATTTATTGCCAATCCCTAGTTTCCCTTGAGAAGGTGATGGTGAGCTGCCTTCTTGAACCGCTGCAGTCCATGTGGTGTAGGTACACCCACAGTGCTGTTAGGAAGGGAGTTCCAGGATTTTTGACTCAGCGACAGTGAAGGAACGGCGATATATTTCCAAGTCAGGATGGTGAGTGACTTGGAGGGGAACTTCCAGGTGGTGGTGTTCCCATCTATCTGCTGCCCTTGTCCTTCTAGGTGGTAGTGGAGGGCTAGTTGGAAAAGCAGGGGTGTGAAACTACTTTAATAACTCTTTCAAGGAGCCAGCAGAGGCACGAAGGGCTGAATAGCCTCCCCTGGGCAGCATGATCCTATTAAAGGTGCTTATAAATGGAACCTCTCTGTCTCCCTTTTTATTTTTTTTTCAATTCTCAATTTTGCTTCGTTGCATAATCCTATTTTTCTTTTATTTTCACTGCTTCTTCTCACTCTTCACTGGAGATCTCAACTGCCCCCCTCCTTAGGGCCACAATGTACAGAATACAGTTTGACATTTCCTAACTGCAGTCAAGGCCAATAGAATGGAGGAGCTGGATTTCCTTAGATACAGTCTCTCCCACACAGCTGTCCAGGACATACCAACTGCAACACTGCTCAGAATAAAATATCAGCAGTTACATACCGTGGTGGGAAAGGATCTCATTTCAGAAGTTTTTCTTAAAAGACGAACATCTGAAATGCTTAATCTTTTCAATTCAATTTTAAATCAGGCTTTCATCATCAACCTCACAAGGAAGGATTTAAAGCAACTCAAGATGGAAGAAATCCAACAAAAAAATTCAGCCCAAGGGAAAACAAGTGACTCAAATCGCAGAAAAATATTTACAGGACTCTGCTTCAAAAGCTGCACTACATTTGTTACCCACTCCCATCGAGTCATGTAAAGGGCCTCAATCTGAGCCAACATCCTATCACCATTAAGGCCCTCTGATATCATCACCCATGGCAATGTATTCATATTATCTCCTTTCCTTAGTTTATATTTAGCCCATCACAAACTGTTCCTCTGAGCAGTGCGAGTAAGTTTCAGCCTGTCAACATCCATCAATGTCAATTCCTCACCTCTCAGCACAGCTTTACCGGTCTGTTAAACCCATTGCTTCTGTGGTCACTGAACTACTTTAGCTTCTGGTCTGGTAATTTTAAAATTCTCATCCTTGTTTTCCAAATTCTCTATAGTCTCATCTCCCCCTCCAGGGCCTCTTTGCTCCATCAATGGCAGCTGTGTCTTCAGCTGCCTGGGCCTTAACCTTTGGAATTCCCTTCCTAAGCCTCTCCACCTCTCTCTCTCATGTGAGAAAACACAGCAGCTAATTTACACACAGCAAGGCTGCAACAAGCAGCAATGAGATAAGTGACCAGCGATTCAGTGCAGAGACACTATGGGGCATATATACAAAAATCTTTGAAAGCAGCAGTACAAGCTGAGGCTGTTAAAAGGTAGATGATATTTGGCTTTATTAATAGAGGCATAGACCAGAAAAGGGAGTTATATAAAACCTTTACAAATCAGTGGTTAGGCCTCATCTACAGTAGGAGGTTCAATTCTGGGCACCACACTTTAGGAAGAATGTCAAGGTTTTAGAGAGAATGCAGAAGAAATTTACTAAAATGATATCAAGGAAGAGGGGGTTAAGAGCAGTTTTAATTGCAGTGTTCAAAATCTCACATCCACAAACACAGCGTGTTGATCTGAATGAACTGCCTGAAAATTCTTTTACCAGGCTATGGAGGACTAGTAGTAATGTGGGACTAAATGATTAGCTCTACCACTGGACTGAACAATCTCCTTTAGTATGATTGTTTTAGTGACCTTAGTTGAGGGATAATTATTGGCCAGGATAGCCAGAACTGCCCTGATATTTTTCAAAACGCAGCAGTACTGTGGGATCTTTCACATCCACCTAAGATTGCAAACGGGGCCCAAGTTTAACATTCAACTGAAAGATGGCACCTTCGACAGTTCATTCCCTTTGTACTGCACCCAAGTGCCAGCCTAGCAGCAAGTCTCAATAGTAAGACCTGCCATGCTATGGCTGTTAATGGCGGATGCAAATTCCAGCATGCAAAATATCATCAGTTGAAAACACAGCTAACCAAAGCTGATGTACAGACTCCAGAAGACAGAATTGAGCAAAAAGGATGAAAATTAAAAAAAACACTTCAGGAAATGTTATGGCACAGTGACAATAAGATAAAGAGCTGACTGTTCAATGGCTGTTCAGAAGAATGAAGGATGATCTCATGAAAGAGTTTAGGTTCAGAGCTTTGATCAGCCCTCATCTGGAGCACTACTATTGAAATTTTCAAGACAGATTGAGTATCAAGAGATCTGTAGCAAAAATGGGCAAATAGAGCAGAGGGACACATCTGCTCTGATCTAACTGAAAAATAGAATACACTCCAGGGGCTGAGCGGTTGACCTCTTTCTATGTTCTACTGACGTTATATAGAGGACGACGACACAGGTCATAATCAAAGCTGCTAAAAGTAACCAAAGATTTACCAACTGAAGGAGGAAGAAGCCATGCATCAAAAGGTACAGCTAGTTGCACATTTAGTAATACCTGCATATGTGCCTGGCCTCATTTAATAACGTTTCTAGCGACATGAGGAATAAAGCACCTGCCTGAAAAAAATTCTCACTTTGAATAAAATGCCAGGCTGCATCACTGAAAGCAGAATCTCATTTCTGTGACAAAGACCAGCAATACTGCATAGAGATCTGGTGCAGGTTAAACTGGATTGTCGCTAATAAATTCTGGGTTATTTTTATAAAGGTGGTTTGAAAGGCAATGTTATAATTCTGTCTCTGCAGCAGACAGGGAGATGTGGGTGTGACCAGTCAGATCACTTCAGTAGTAGAGTTGTAATACTTGAATCTTTTTGTTTTGGGCATTTATTAATCTTTTAGACAGTTATTGCTTTTTAAAAAAAATTCTTTTAAATCAAATAAATCCTTCAGAAGATAAAGAAATAATCTCTTCAGCAGTAGCTAAAATTGAAAAACTGCCTTAGAACAGCATCAGTCTGAGGGAATAATTTACGATGTACAATTGATTATGGATTAGGAGTTGCTGATAATTAGTATTATTCTGACAACCTGAAAGGAAAGCAGAGTAATGGAACGATCCCAAATCATAAAAGCAGTCAAGATCTTACAGGCTATTTCATCTGAAAATGGATAATTACCAATATATCAAGTACTGCATGAAGAGTCATCTCAGATCATATTTTCAGACACAAAATATCCTTTTATTACAGATCTTTAGATGCACTTACACTCAAGATTTTATGTATCGAAAATTGGCTCAATTTATATAACTTTACATCTCAGATTGAAATATAACCCATTATGGACACTTATTGATAGATTGTTGAGTTAAGACTCAGATGAACTGAAGATGGATTTAATTTGGTACAATTAAATATTACTATTGAAAAGTGGAGATACTTTGGATATTGGAAATCTGAAATAAAACAGAAAATGCTGGAAATACTCAGCAGTAGCAAGCAAATGTCCCACTGTATTTTCCACAGCCACACTGGAGAGTGTTTCGAATGAGGAAGCCTGCCATTGCCACTTCCTTCCAGTGATTTATTTGAGCTGTGCACCATCCCTTAATGGCGAGTGAAGGTGCACTGGTATGCGGGAGCAAAACGCATGTGCTGACTCGTACACTGGCTGTGTGCTGGTTACCTCAAGATACAGTCACATCTGCTATCAACCAATCATGGTTGAGTTGACATTGGGTAAAGTACTGTTTCAAAAAGGCAGAGGACCCCTTTGCATGATGCATTACCTAGTATTTTGCTGATCAAACAGTTGGCCACATATATAAAATGTAAGTGTAACACTTCGCTCCGATTAGATCACGCTTTTAAGGTTATCGTTTTGTCAGTAATAAATGACGTGAATATCGAACCAATTAATGTCTCTAGTTGTACGAGTTTGTTTAAAGGATAAGGCAGGAATTTTCAAACAAATGTAAGCTGTTTTCCTTTTATGACAACCATATACTGCCAAGATTTTGCCCTGAATCAGGAACAGCGTCACCTGAGGACACAGTCAGACAGCTGAGTTACAGCCTCTATGTGAGACTTTCAGCAAATATTTATAACCACTCGCTTACTCAGTCTCTTTGGCTTTCTTCCAGCTTCCTCGTTTATTCAGCAGTACTAATTCAGGAGCAGCTCCTACAAAGGAACCCATTAGGTTAAACTCTAAAATGAACACAAATGCTTTATTGAATCTTCTGAAAAGCCACTACTGTATTAGAACAAGCCATTAGTGTTTCTGACAAAAGGGCAGTGTGCATGGGAGTTCAAATTTCTTGCAACTTCTGTCATAACAGAACTCTGCAATAAGGCATTGAGTTTTCCTTCTGTGCCATTTTCACTTCAAGGTCAGTTAAATAGATAAAGTTACTTATGGGTTACAGTGATTGTTTACTACTGGTACCCCATCATTTTTAAAATCTACAGGCAACACATTTTAATATTGGAGTGTCAGCTGTGGCTGGCTGTGCACTGTGGATCAGTTGATAACACTCATTTCTGTGAAAAAACAGGCAGGCTAATTTAGCTAAAGAACTGGTGATGTGATGTCTGCAATCCTTGTTTTTGTTTTGGGAGTTAGAGCTAGTTTAAAATCATTGTGAGCCCAGGAAGGTTGTAAAACCCATTTACATCATGAGATCAGAGAAGAAGTTGTAAACGAGGGACAATTAATCTAAAGGTCGGTTTGAGGACAGCACAGAGCAGACCATACCATTATGGAGATCGTAGAGTTTAGAGGAATTTTCCAGTTTCAATTTATCGGGGTGTTTTTGCCGAGATTTGGTTGCAGTTTGGAACTTGTGTGACTTGTAGCTCACAGACAAGATAGCCCAAGTAAATGACAGTTAGATAGACCTGCACTGTAAGCAGCATAAAAAACTAACTTCATCACCCACCATTTGGTATGTAGGTGAGGCTTAATCTCAGTTTGAATTTTGTGAGGGAACAGAAGCTAGAAGATTGCCTAGTTTGAAACTAATGGAAGAATCTACAGTGGTTTCCCCACACAGTCTTGTGGCAAAGAACAAAATTAGTTTGGAAGTATTCGGAAAGTAACCAGAACAAGGGACTGAGGCATCCACAGTCAAGAGGTAGTAAATGAGAGCTTCACTCTGAGAATAGCTGGAACTAAGGAGAATTTTTGCAGGGGTCTGTGGCATACTTATGGGTGGTCACTACAGAAGTAAATAGCTTTAAGATTGATGTGCCGTTTAAGAGAATTCTTGTGTTTCATTCTATTGGTTAAAATTTGGCATCTGGATTTATTTTTAAATGTTAAGTGTCCCTAGCCAGATCATAACACAGGGCACTGCCCGGTGAGATAGCAGAGGCCTGTAAGTGTTGAGATAGGGCAAAAGGATTCATTCAGTTTAAGACACATTAAAAGCCAGGAAACTGTAGATGGAATCCAATGGTATTTTCTGGACCTGTACATTCCTAGTAATATACACTTAAAAATACAATTAGGTGATAAAAATAACTGGGAGCAAGGGAGGAGTGTGTGGATTAATCTTGGGCCAGAGCTTCTGAGGGATGGTGGGGTTGGGGTTGGTACACCGCCCCGGAAATAGGTGGGTATGTGCCCTTGTGTTCTAGTTAGTGGTGGATTTCTGCCCTTTACAAGACTTTGGCTGATTACTATTACCATCTCGCCTTGCATTCATTGAACTGCACACCCACTCCACCAAAACCCTGTAGCCCCCAGCATTTTGCCTCAAACTAGGTACCTTGTACAACTTGGAGTCAACCTCCCCTCTTTCTGTCTTGTGATAGCTATTAGAATGCTACAGCAAACTGTGGGCCTCCCAAGGTTAACACTCAGGTGATGTTGGCCTCTACATTACCTCATCGCTTGCCAAAAATACCTGTTGTGGAGTTGGCAAGGGCTACAGATTCGATAAACTATATTCAGCTTTGAAAGGCGGATTCAATCCACAGTTCCGAAAGGTTCAAGGGGTAATTCCCCCTCAGAAACGTTTTGATGCATATCTGGTGCATTTGAGTTTTGGGATGTTTGCATTATCTGAAGCTCATCTGTGACCAAGACAAGTATTGGGGTTCCCATCTCTGCAGCAGACACCAAGCATTTGGAGTGTGTACTAGCTGTGTGCTTTCCATTCCGCAGGGTATTGGCTGACATTCCTCGCTGACCGTTTGAGACAGAGGAATGCAGATTAGAGGGGAGCAAGTTAAAGTCTGTCTGAGGAGGTTAGAGAGAGGAGTGTTGAAATTTGTAATTGACAAAATGGGTTTTTTAAAATTACTTGTTGGTGAAAAGATATTTCTATAACCTTGTTTTAACACGCGGTCATGTTCTAGATTCCCAAGTATCAGTTCCTAAGACTTTTTAATTTCACTTATCTTTTTATAAATAGCAAAAAAGGCAGAAAGCATGAATTCTTACCTGAGCACGAAAGTTCGAGATGGTCGTAGTTTCTATATCCTTCTTCCCCAATATTTCCATTTTTACTGGAGTGTTGGGGAAGTTAAAAGCAAAGTAATCTAAAAAGTCTGGCAGGTAAGCTGCAGCTCCATGTACGATGGCCATTACATAGTGTGCCGCACTCTTCTCATTTTCACTGAAAGTCAAAGCAAGAAATTCTTCAGCAAACCTCTCCATCTCCATAGGAGACAAGAAAGAGAGTTCATCCATGTACGCGTGGAGCACTGGCGCACCACCATTTGGTTGATGCTCCACGTGAATGAAGTGAGCGAATTTAGAGGAACCTGTCCGCAAGAGTCCCTTCCGTACACAGTGGTCTCTGTGTGACAAGTATGGTAACTGTGCGCCTGAAGGGATGGTACAATGGCTCATTTTTAGATCCAGCCTGCCAAGCTGTTCAATATGTTCAACGGAGGCTTTGTTGATTACACTTGACTCATCAGAAGAACCGTGCCCCAAAGCGTCCAGGTCAATGTGAGTGATCCCTGCACATGTCGTCTGCACTTCTTTGTTGTACATTTTTAGCCTCCTTGGTCGCTCACCTTCCCGATGTTTCTTTTTCTTCTTTTTCTTT
The DNA here is from genome assembly GCF_964194155.1 of Cetorhinus maximus. Lineage (NCBI taxonomy): Eukaryota > Metazoa > Chordata > Chondrichthyes > Lamniformes > Cetorhinidae > Cetorhinus > Cetorhinus maximus. The sequence goes on from NC_135886.1 coordinate 13,912,989, forward strand.
GTTTTTTTGCCCAAGTATTCATCCGGTCTCCGGCTTTTCCCATTTTCATCGGAACCACCTGTGATGGGGAACAAATTCCAATATTGCAATAAATCTATACTGTACAACTCAGCCAAACTCAATACCTCATGTCTTCCTCAAGGTTATGAAAAGGCAGGATCAGTAACAACATAGGAATGACCTCATTATGTTAACATGCCCTGTGAAATTAGTCCACCTTATATGGTGTTATCTAACCTATTATGATGCAACATAAACAATGAACAATTTTACTGCAAAGGATTAAGTTTTAAAAAATCATCCCATTAAGTTGGGAATACTCAGTTGTTCAATATTCTTTAAACTTTTTTTTTACATAGCAGGAATGCTTACTATGATGAAAGCACATTTTGCTTAAGGTTAAATTTATTAACCTAGGTTGATATTTCTGACTGACCTAAGGTACGAAAAACACATACAATCTGCAAATTAAAAACTGTTAACCTATAAGCTTCAGCTAGCCTATATTGAATTTGTATGAAGCATTGAGCCAAACAATTTATGTATTGAGTCTTGTTACACATTTAATTTGGGTTAAATGCCTGTTCAGTTTAACAGAGAATTTTAGATATTTAAATCAAGGAATACTATACACTGAGTAGACACAGGTCTGTACAAGCTTCCTTCAGTGGTGCATACTGCCAGCATTGTAGACTTCAAAAATTGGAATCAAGCTTCAAAAGATTGGAGTGTATTTGGCTGCCTGAAGCTCTCATGAGACGTGAATTGGCGTAATATTGACTTGATATTCAGGACTGCAGTCTACAGATTAACCCAAGAGGAGATATTTCAACATTACTCTACAGCACACTGCGCAAAACAAAGGCAGGCCATTTGGCCCATCATAATTGGACTTCTTGTGACCGGTATGCTACTAGATTGACTTCATACTTTAATATTTTATAGATGCTGTTGATTTCTACTCTCCAGAATCTATTAAGACCTTTAGATCTTTCCTAGCTTCATTTGTAATTATTTCAACATCCATGAAGTACTTATATCATCTGTTCTATGTGCATTTTCCACATTAAATTTCATTTGTCACTATTCAATAAATGACACATGTTGCTTACACCGTTTCATATTTCATAAGCCACCACCTCAGAAGCAACTACCCCCCCAGCTCACTGCCAAACCCGTGAAGTATTATAGCTGAGTGAGCTTCCTGAAGAACTGTAAAAACGTACTGTGCTTGCAAATCATTTGAATTATTTTGTATTAAGTAGTAATGTAAAATGGCTCATCACATCTACGTGATTAGCAAAGGGATTTATCGAGAGTTTAGTTCCCACGTGCAGGGCATGGGATTGGAGAAACCTTGGAAATTTGTATATTAATCTCAAATTACACCACTACAAAGTGCAATCACATATCCACTTGTGGTGGGCTGAAGGGGGGGAAAAAGAGAAGAGAAAATGGAAGACAACCATGTCATCCTCTGCCTTGTATTACTCAGTATTTCAAAAGAATATCATTTCATTCAAATAGATCTTTCATCACATGTAATTTAATGTCAACAGCACTGTAGTCCAATTTCCAGTAAGCATTATTGCTTTAACTGGGGACTGAAGTATTGCAAGCCCCTCAAGCTCAGTTTATATCAATATTACCCACAGTGCCTGTCACGAGTAGGCAACAAGAACAATTTGACATAAAAACAGAAAATGCTGGAAAAACTCAGCAAGTTAAACAGCACCTATGGGGAGAAAAACAGAATTAATGTTTCGAGTCCGATGGCTCTTCTTCAGACGGATTCGGACATTCGGACTCAAAACATTAATTCTGTTTTTCTCTCCACAGGTGCTTTTTTGACCTACTGGATTTTTCCAGCATTTTCTGTTTTTGTTTCAGATTTCCAGCATCCACAGTATTTTGCTTTTATCTATGGGATCAGGTGTCATGCTAGCTTTATATCCTTCCTATTTCACTCTTCTGAAGTCAGTGAGGAGTAACAATGAGCAGGATGGAAAGCTGATGTTCTATTCTTCCTGCTCACCGAGTTAAGTTAAAATTATCCCTGTTACCTCCAGTGTCTACTCTTAAACAACTATGCCAGTACAGTGCAAGACACACAGAGGTGAACATCCTACATTGCTTTTCTAACAAGACACCCCTGTGTTGCTGACTATCCAGAGCAACTCAATTTAAAGGCCTGAGGTTTGCAGTCATGTCAAGGATACAGGGGTAGAATAGCGTAGTAAGAAAATAAAATGCTGGGAATACTCAGGTCAGGCAGCATTTGTGGTGAGTAAAACACAATTAATGTTTCAATCTTTCATCAGAATTCTATTTACGTAACTCTCTCTCTCTGCGTGACCTGAGCATTACTAGCATTTTCTGTTTTTATTTCAGATTCCCAGCAACGACAGTATTTTACCTGAGTACAGTAGCGTATTGATCAAAGTACTGGACGAGCAATCCAGACGCTGAGTGTTCAAATGCCACCATGGCTAGTTTTTGAACTGAACTCAAAAGTCTGGTATTTCATGAGCTGGCACCAGGAAAAATGTGATTTTTCCCCTAAACTTCAACTGATTCGCTAATGTCATAGAGGAAAGTGCGCTACCACTCCTCCCCGAGTTGGCCTATACATGGCGTGGTTGACTGAATCAAAAACTCACCTTGGCACTCAAAATGTATTACTGTACATTCTTAAATATGTTGCAGTACCTTCACTGGAAGGAGACCACAATTATTGTGCAACCAGCTAACATAGGCAATCTCCTTGATAAGTATGGACATAGCAATTTATAATGATAACGGCAGACAGAAAGAACGCGTAGAGACAAGATTTCTGATATATAGATTTGCTCACACCTTCAATTCAGAATTTACCAGGTCGGCAAGTTTCTATATTTAAGCAGATATATAGCAGGCATATCAAATCAATCAACTTTAAGACCAAGCAAGGATATTTCAATGTTTAAATTTCAATGTTTAAAATGCCCTTCTGTATTTGAAAGGGAATACTGCAGTTTACATATAAAATGTAATGCTTACAGTTGTTTGAATATGAAGAAACGTATCTCTATGTTAATTCTGTCATACTTCAATTATAAATTCCTATGTCACATTTATAATAGAAATTCCATGTAAACTTGTCATGCTGCAGTTGCACTCTTGTGCCAGTAGAGGTGCTGCTGCCCTACACTGGGAAGTTCCAATTATAACAAAATTTTACATAGGCAGTTCCATTGTAAACATAGACATAGGAGTTTATAACAGAATACCAAGAATAGAATGTGAGACTTTAAAATGGAAACTGAATTACCAACTGAAGATGGGTAGATGGGATTAAGGTACAGATCAGTCACAAACTAATTGAATGGCTGATGAGCGGTAATAACTATCAGGAAAGTCTGAACAGGCTGCAGCTTCATTGTCCAGAAAAGAAGACTGAGGTGTGACCTGATGTTATGAAAGTGCTTCATAAGGTAGGCATAGAGAAGATGCTTCCACTTGCAGAACTAGGGGCCATAAAAATCATCAATATGGGTTGAGCTCAAAAATAAAAAAGTGGCAGCCACACTACTAGGAGTGTACTAGATACCCCTAAATAGTGGGTGGAAGATAGAAGAGCAAATATGTAGGCAAATTTCTAAGTGCAAAAACAAGAGGGCAATAATAGTTGGGGACTTCAACTATCCTAATATCAACTGGGATACAAACAGTGTGAAGGGCATAGAGGGCACAAAACTCTTGATCTGTATTCAACAGGCCTTTTTTTAGCCAGCACGCAACAAGTCCAGCAAGAGGGACTTCTAGATTTAGTCTTAGGAAATGAAGCTGGGAAAGAGGATGAAGTAGCAGTGGATGACCATTTGAGATAGTGGCCATAATGCAGTTAAATTCAGCATAATTATGGAAAAGAACAAAGACACAACAGGAATAAAAGTTCTAAAATGGGGAAAGAAAAATTTTATGAAGCTGAGGGGTGATCTGGTGAAAGTGGACTGGTTACAGCTACTTGAAGGGAAATCAGTGACAGACCAGTGGGAGACATTCAAAAGCAAGATTCTACATGGTAGACATGTTGCCACAAAGAAAAAGGGTGGTACTGCCAAATCTAGAGCCCCCTGGTTACCTAGAAGCATACAGGATAAGATAAACCAAAAAAGAAATCTTATGGCAGTCACAAAAATGAACTTTAGAAAGCCTAGAGGAGTATAGAAAATACAGGGGTGAAGTAAAGAAGGAAATCAGGAAACCAAAGAGAGGATATGAAAAAATATTGGCAGGTAAAATCAAGGAAAACCCAAACATGTTTTATCAGTACATTAAGAACAAGAGGATAAATAAGGAAAGGGTAGGGCCTATCAGGGATGTACATGGTAACTTGTGTCAATGCAGAAGGTGTGGATAGGGTTCTTAATGAGTACTTTGTCTTCACAAAGGAGGGGGATGATGAATATATTCTAGTTAAAGAGGAGCAGCATGAAATATTAGATACAATAAGCATAATGAGGGGGGAAATACTGGAGGGACTGACATCCTTGAAGGTGGATAAATCACCAGGGCTAGATGGATTGTAACCCAGGCTGCTAAAGGAAGCCAGGAAGGAAATAGGTGTCCTGAGGATATTTTTTTAATTCTCACTAGATAGAGAAGAGGCACCAGGGGACTGGAGTATACAAACGTTGAACCATTGTTCAAAAGGGTGCGAGGGATAGCCAAGTAATTATAGTCTGGTCAGTCTGACTTCGGTGGTGGACAAACAAGGAGGCGATAGTGTAGTGGTATTGTCGCTGGACTAGTAATCCAGAGACCCAGGGCAATGCCCTGGGTGTGGGTGTACCCACAGTGTTGCAGTAGTTCAAGAAAGCAGCTCACTACCACCTTCTCAAGGACATTTTGGGATGGGCAATAAATGCTGGCCCGGCCAGCAAAGCCAATGTCCCGCGAATGAATAAAATAAATAAATAAATTATTAGAATCAATTCTGAGAGCCAGGGTAAACTGTCAATTAGAAAGGTTAATCAAGGATAGTCAGCATGGTGTCTTACTTAATTTAACTAACTTAATTGAATTTTTTGACGCAGTAACGAGGAGGATTGATGAGGGTAGTACAGTGGATGTGGTCTGTATGGGTTTTGGCAAGGCATTTGACAAGGTCCCACTCGCAGACTGGTCAGAAAAGTAAAAGCCCATGGGATACAGGGGAATGTGGCGAGTTCGGTCCAAAATTGGCTCAGTGACAGGAAACAAAGGGCAATGATCAACAGATGCTTTTACAAATGGAAAGCAGTTTCCATTCATAAATTTGGGCAGAGAGTTCCAAGCACCTACCCCATCCTCTGGATGAAAAAGTTTTTCATGTCCCCTCTAATCCTTCTGCCAGTCACCTTAAATCTGTGCCCCCCCGGTAATTGACCTCTCCAATAGGGGAAGCAAGTCTTTCCTGTCTACTCTATCTAGGCCCCTCATAATTTTGTACACCTCAATCAAGTCACCCCTCAGCCTCCTCTGTTCTAAGGAAAACAACCCTAACCTATCTAATCTTTTCTCATAGCTGCAATTTTCAAGCCCTGGCAACGTTCTTGTAAATCTCTCTCCAGAGCAATTATGTCCTTCCTGTAATGTGACCAGAGCTGTACGCAAAGGACTGAGTTGGTTCCCTTGCTGTTTGTGGTATATATTAATGATTTGGGCTTAAATGTAGGAGGCATGATTGGGAAATTTGAAGGTGACACAAAAATTGGCCATGTAGTTAGTAGTGACGAGGATAACTATGGGCTCCAGGATGATATAGATGGTTTGGTTGAGTAGGAGGAAAAGTGGCAAATGGAATTCAATCCAGAGAAGTGAGGTAATGCATTTTGGGAGGGCAAACAAAGCAAGGGAATACTCAATAACTGGGAGGGCACTGAAAGAGGTAGGGGAAATTAGAGTCCTTGTCCACAGGTCCCTGAAGGTGGCAGGACAGGTAGATAAGGTGATAAAGGTGGCATATGGAATGCTTTTCTTTACCGGATGAAGTATAGAGTACAAAAGCAGGGATGTAATGCTGGAACTGTATAAAACGCTGGCTAGGCCACAGCTGGAGTTTTGCGTACAGTTCTGGTCACGTTACTGGAAGGACATAACTGCTCTGGAGAGAGATTTACAAGAATGTTGCCAGGGCTTGAAAATTGTAGCTATGAGAAAAGATTAGGTAGGTTAGAGTTGTTTTCCTTAGAGCAGAGGAGGCTGAGAGGTGACTTGATTGAGGTGTACAAAATTATGAGGGGCCTAGATAGAGTAGACAGGAAAGACTTGCTTCCCCTACTGGAGAGGTCAATTACCAGGGGGGCACAGAATTATGGGGACATGAGGAAAAACTTTTTCATTCAGAGGATGGGGTAGGTGCCTGGAACACTCTGCCCAAATTGGTGGTTGAGGCAGAAACCCTCAACTCATTTAAAAGATACCTGGATCTGCACCTGAAGTGCTGTAATCTGCAAGGCTACGGACTGGGTGCTGGAAGGTGGGATTAGAATGGGCAGCTAGTTCTTTCAGCCGGCGAAGATGATAGGCTGAGTGGTCTCTTTCTGTGCTGTAACTTTTCTATGATTCTATAAATATAAGATGATCACTAATAAATCCAATAATGAACTCAGGAGAAATGTCCTTAGCCAGAGTGGAACTTGCTACCACAAAGAGTAGCTGGTGTCAATAGTACAGCTGTAATTATGGGGAAGTTAGGCAAGCGCGAGGGGAAAAGGAACAAAGGTTATGTTGATGGGGTTAAATGAAGATGGATGGGAGGAAGCTGGTTGGAGTATAAACACTGGTATGGACCCGTTAGACCAAATGTCCTGTTTTTGTGCTCTAAATACTAACAGACTTGAGTGTCTAAATGGCTTAGTCACATTCCTGTTTGCACTTGAGAGCCCTGTTCCAATTATTCACTAATTCTCTAAACCATTTCACCCAAAGGCTACATTTGGGTTTAGACTCATGTGCAATGCCACAAAAAATCAAGCAGTTAAGTATAAATTCCTTTTAGCTGAACACTCAATCTGCCTGCAATGCTCCAATTTTTTTTAAGCGCTTAACACAACAATCAAGAAATCTTGAAGAAAAAAATAAGCAATCGTTCATATGGCCCCAGCATATAGGATAAAGATTTTTTTTAAAGGGCTGAGTCATCAGGGTTTCCAGGCTATAACCTTAACACTATTCATCACAATAAACTGGCAACTTTACATATATTCCAACCGTGGGCACATGATGTACTGCAATCGAATAGGCTCCAGGATCAATTACATTACCACTGTAAAGGCTGCCACATTTGAGTGCTGTGATTACTGAATCCTGGAGCATACTATATACTCGCCCAGTCTCAGCTCCTGTCCTCAATGCCTCTCCCTGCAAAACGACAAGTGCGTTCTTTTAGAGAGGATGCTGAAAATGCAGGGTTCACATTCTTTCCAGATTACTGCAGTTACCAAAAGCTAATAGCCTGAAAAGAAACCAGCACTTAGAGACTGAATCTTGGAGGCCATCCCATTCTTCTCACACAAGCCAGTACTTCTGCTTCTGAAAGGTCAGAGTTAGTGAAATTTGGATGCATTTCAAAGCCTGGATAATCACATATTGTGCAATGAGTATCGGTCACGAGCACAAGCAACATTCCTTACATTCACATTGATTTTATTTTGGGGCACAACTGCACTAAAATCCTGTCAAAAACCTTCACATTTGAATTGTTATGGCTTGGCTGCTCTGTTTTTTTTAATTTTTGCACTGTGCAGAATGAATCTTGTATGAACAAAGGAAAATATGTTCAATATGAAATATCAATGAACCTTTGAGATTAAGGATGTTGAAACATCTTGAACGCTTTTCAGGATTGAGTGAAAACCATTGATATATCTAACTCTTCACAAAGGGCAAGATTTTTCTGAGGAGCAGGATAATTCAGTGCTAGTTTAGTGCAGTCTATAGTCAAACATAAAGCTGATGCTACTGTAAATATGCATCCTGCTCACTGGCACTCAACATTCAGAATTTTAAACAGCAGCATGTGCTTGCCAGCACCAGCTGGTTACTGATAACTTTCTCAGCTGTCAGGCAGAATGAAGCATAGGGCACCAGGAGCCTCTCCATGGTTTGCATTAAGTATAGAATCTATCCCTTGGCTAACTTCCTGGGGCAGCTGAGATGGTTTGGGGAGAAGGGGTGGAAGAGGTGTTAGGGGGTTAGTGGTGGGAACAGGCAGGTGGCTCAGGCCAGATCTCAGGTCTGAAAGAAAAGGTAAATTTTTCTGCCATATCCTGGGAACGCTGTGCAAAATCTCAATGTACAAAATACACCCGCATTATGGTTTGCAAATGCGTTGGATATCAGCTTTGACAGTTAGCCAAGTCTGAATATCTTTTCTTATTCATTCATAGAATGTGGGTTTCACTGGCAAGGCCAATTATTGTGTAATTGCCTTTGAGAAGGTGGTGATGGGCTGTCTGCTTGAACAGCTGCAGTCTGTGTGGTGAAGGTACTCTGCTAGACAGTTGCTGGATTTTGACCCAGTGGCACTGAAGGAACTGTGATATATTTCCAAATCAGAATGATGAGAGGTATGCTGGGGAACCTGGAGCTGGTTTGGTGATCACATGTGCCCATTGCGTCTAAATGGCAGAGGTCACAGGTTTGAGAGGTGCTGTCGAAGAAGCTTTAGCAAGTTGTTGCATTGCATCTTAGCCAAACCACCAATAACCTGGCCAAGTTCCACTATGTCCCTGTAACAAGGTCACTGTCATGTTTAATAGTTTGCAACAATGCAGCTACATTGATCTCATGTTTTGAGCTTCCAACCTTTTAAGGGTGCAGGCAAACACTCGGAGTTTTGACAGGCAAGTGTTTGCTCTATAAAATGGCTCCAACTGACATGATTACATCAACCTCAAAAACCCAAACTGATGTTACATTAGATCTGTGGTATGAAAACATTTTCACTTGAGCGCAGAAATTTACAAAGTACTATGCAGTTTAAGGAGCTGCACTCCTATTCAGCATTGCCCATTAACAGATGGAAGGTTTTTAAATCCCCTCATTACCAGGGACACGCTAATTAACAGTACAAAAAGAGTGTACAATGCATTATTCAAATGTTATATTAGCTTCAATTGAATTGATTATAGCTAGAAATTTCTGTAAGCGATGAATTGGTTATTTAAATGCATTTACACACCAGGAATCAACAGTCAGCAAGGCCAAACTCTTCACATACTCCTTCTGACCCACTAACAGAAGCAGGCAACTTGTTGATCTCAAAGTAAAAAAAGGACTTTATGATGTCAGGTCCTGGTTAAAGTACAGTCAGTGAGTTGCAGAGGATTCAGCTCCAATACACACCCTTTGGCCCAGTTCTTACAGACAGAATTCGTGGGCTGCAACAAAGAGGAAGATCAAGGCTAAATACCTACAAACAAAAAGCTACTGCGGATGCTGGAAATCCAAAACAAAAACAGAATTACTTGGAAAAACTCAGCAGGTCTGGCAGCATTGGTGCAGAAGAAAAGAGTCGACGTTTCGAGTCCACATGACCCTTCAACAGAACTCAATCAGTTCTGTTGAAGGGTCATGTGGACTCGAAACGTCGACTCTTATCTTCTCCACCGATGCTGCCAGACCTGCTGAGTTTTTCCAGGTAATTCTGTTTTTGTTAAGGCTAAATACCTGCCTGTCAAAACAGAAAAGGCTGTCTCTATTGCATAATGAACCCTTAAAAGGTTTGGGTGTTTATAAATGAGAGTTCCATTGTCACCTGTGTGTTAAATATGATAATGTCCTCATCACAGGAACATTGTGGTTTCAATCCGATAGCTCGTGTGGTTATAATATCGAAACCTTGGCCACAACCATAATTTGATTCCAATTAAACGTGCGCAGCCTACCCTGCATGGAAAACTCTCAACAATTACCTCGCCCCCCCCACCAACCCCGAGTCCATCAAGCCTCAGATCTCTGCACTCCTCCAATTCTGGCCCTTTGCACATCCCAGATTTTCATCGTTCCAAAACTGGTGGCCAAGTTTTCAGTCCCCAGGCCCTGAGCTCTGGAATTCCCTCCCTCAACATCTGTAGCTTTTGGTCACCTCTCCTGCTATTTATGTGGCCCAGTGTCAAATTTTGTTTGATAATACTCCTGTGAAGTGCCTTGGGGCATTTTACTATGATACAGGCGCCAAAGTCAGCAACGGCTGAATTGGTAGCACTCTCCCCACTGAGTCAGAAGGCTGTGGGTTCAAATCCGACTCCAGAGACTTGAGAACAAAAATCGAGGCTGACAACCCAGTGCGGTACCGAGGGAACACTGCACTGTCAGAAGTGCCGCCTTTCAGATGAGACATTAGATCTAAGCACCATCTGCTCTGTCAGGTGGAAGTAAAAGATCCCATGGCACTATTTGAAGAGGAGCAAGGAAGTTTCCACTGTTGTCCTAGGGCAATATTCATCTACAATCAACATTACTGAAATAAATTATCGAATCACTATCACATTGCTGATTGTAGGATCTTGCTATGTGCAATTTGGCTGCAGGGTTTCCTAAATCATAACAGTGACATTTCAAAAGGTTTTCACTGGTTATAGAAAGCTTTGGGACATCCTGAGGTTGTGAAAGGCACCATATAAATGCAAATCTATTTATTTTATAAATGTAAGTTTTGCTGTCTTTGCTGCACTTGTTGCCTCTCAGCATCCAGTCAGACGGCAGAGAACTTTTTCCATAAGTAACGACACTCTGGAATCTTGTTACCTCAACACAGCAAGTTGAATTGAATGCCAAAAATATAAAGTTTATTTCTGGTACTTGAACACTATTACCAATGTTTCAAGCGTGGTAGACTTTGACCAGATAACCAGAGTGACTAAGTGCTGAACTGTTACTATGATCATTACCACAAAGTGACTGGCACCTACTTTAAATAGTCCCTTGAACTTTGGAGTGTAAACATAATGCAGCTTGTTGAAAACATAGGCGAGAAGGGTAAGTTTAGTTCCTGAAAATGAAAAATACCAGCAAAACACCAAAGATATGAGGCAGTGTAGGTTGTTTCAAAAATAAATGCACATCTGATACAAAACCAATCAGAATCTACTCCAAATACACGAGCTGATTTTAAACCACACCGTGTAGGACCTGGATTCGCAAAAAGAAATTAGCAGCTAAGGAAGCACAAAATTCATAGAGCTATCAGCTGAGAAAGAGTTAAACCTCACTCGGGCACAAACCAAGCCTCCTTGCTATCAACACCAATCTACATTAAAAAATCACTTGCAGTATAAAAACTGGAAAACACTTCACACCCATTTCAGTTGTGATATTTGAATCATTTTCAACTCCATATTCTGCTCCTCACAGTCAGTTATACCATGGCTAGCCCTGCAATACATGGTAGATTGCAATCAATATTCTTGCCTGGTCTACAACTTCTAACAGGAGCTTCGTGCATGTTAACATTGCAAACTTTACTGTTTCCCATTTTTAAGCAGTACATAGATCACTTGTGCACACAATCCAACTACACCACCTGCATAGACAATGTCCACATACTAATCCACAAATTACATATCACATGGCTGCACAAAGGCTCCACAACCCCCACTTTCTCAAGAACAGATTTGATTACAGACCCAGCAAAGAAACCAGACTAGGTAAATCGCTGTAATTAAGAAGCTTTTCTTTTTTTCTCTCCACATTTCTGTTGTGTTTTTCACAACCTCAGGAACTGCAATGTAGGAAACACGGCAGCCATTTTGTGCACAGTAATATCCCACAAACAGCAGTGTGTTAACAATCAGATAATCTGTTTACACTATTACAATGTGAGAGAGAGTGGCTTAAGTAAGGAAAAGCAATCAGTGGAGATTAAGGGGAAGAGGGAATTAAAACTGGAATGGGAGTTGCCGACAGGTCTCTTGATAGCAGCAGTGAACTGGCAGAATGTAATTTGAGATTAGAGGTGCTTGTAGCAAAGGCAAAGTTGTTTTAATCGGGGAATTATGCACACATTTGTGAAACTAGCCGAATTCAGTGGGCAGATCTGAACTCTAACTATGGCAGTGCTACAAAAACTTGCATTTAATTTGGCACCTTCATCATAGAAAAATCTCCCTTACTGTTTCACTGAAGCGTAAATCAGATAAAAATGAATATTGAGCCAAAGGAGGAGCAACAAAAAGTTGGTCAGAGTTGGGTTTTAAGCAGAATGTTAAAGAGGTAGAGGCAAAGTAGTTTAGGGAGAAAATCCCAGGCCATGGAGCCTAGACAGCTGAAGGCACAGTGTCCAATGGTGGGGATGTGGTTTGGGGTGGGGGGGCTGCAAAAGGTCAAAGAAATATACAGATCTTAAGAGGGATATATGGATGGAGCTGGTTACAGAGATGGGAAGGGTAGGCTAAAGATGGATTTAAACACAGGTTCAGGATTTATAATTTCAGGCATTGGGAGACTGGAAACCAAATAGAAGCAGAATAGGCCATTCAGCGAGACCATGAGTGATCTGTATCCTGGTTCTATCCACCTAGCTTAGTTTTACACCTGAATACACTTGGCTAGCACATTTCCGTAAATCTCAGATTTTAAATTAATTGAGTCATAGCAATTACTGTTATTTGTGGGAGAGTGTCCTGCACGTCTACCATCTTCTGTGTGAAGATGCGCTTTCAAACTTCTCTCCTAAATGGTATGGCTCTGAATTGAAGGTTCTGTCCTCTTGTCCTAGGCTCCCTCACCAGCAGAAAATGTTTCTCTCTACCTATCTCCTATCAATTCCTTTCAAAATACTAAAAATACCCAACCAAGTCACCCTCTAAATTCTATATTCCAGGTAATACAAGCCCGGTTTATCTAGTTCAGCGAGCGCCAGTTAGCAGGACAGGATCAGCTGAAGTTAAGGGAGATTGGTGAACAGATTGGTGCCCAATAGAGATTTGGAATACTCCTGCCTGGATGTTTCAGTAGTAGATGGGCTATTGCAGGATACAGCTGCTGATAGGTGGTGTCTATTTTAGACTTAACTCATAGTGGTGCATACACTGTCAAACTCAGGATGTCTGTGCACAAGCACCTGGTCAAATCCCTGTTTGCAAATGTAGTGGCATCAGGATACACAAATCACCACTGACACACAGCGAGGAGAAAGACAAAAAAAAAGAACTTGCAGGCGTCACAAAACACTGTATAAATGCAAGTTGGCTTTTTGTACAGCAGGATTAACTCACTGCTTCAAATTGTTCCCCCCACTAACATATCTGTGCCCACCACACTACTGCAAGTGCTCTCACCTGGCAAAGCCCAGGTTTGGAAAGTGAGTCTAGAATTGTGCCACAGTATTGGGTATTTTTTGGTTGGCACCATCTTAGAGGGGGCCTGACCAAAACAAAATAACATAACGATACTCCTTTATCCTTCCCCCACCACTTCCCCATTTCAAAGTCATACAATGAAGTAAGTGTTCAACGGTGATGCAGGAGTAACAGTTTTCTGCAGCTTCTGCTCTGCATTTGTGGGAAATAGAATTATTTCCCCACTTTAAGGGTTACATGAAGAACTGGGACTTTCTCAATAGTTCAGGAAGAGCTTTGCTTGCTAGTAAGGGTCTGATTCAAGAAAGACCTTGATATATCCTTCATCGAAACCAGTGTTAGAAGGAAATTTGTTACAGTTCTGACCCCTCAAAAGCCAAGATGCATAAAATTGCTGCCAGGGAATTTGCACAATGAGGGTTCAAGTCCCATCCAAAGAACTGCACAAAAAATCCAGGCACTCCCAGTGTGGACATGCTGCACTGTCAGACATACCATCTTTCAGATGAGTCAACAACTTTTGTTTACAGTATAGCGCACTCTTAACATCGAAAAACATCCCAAGCTAGCCCACAGGAGTGTTACTAAACAAAGTTTAACACTAAGCTATTTAAGGAAGCATTACAACAGAAAGTAAAGTTTGGTCAAAGAGGCAATGTTTTAAAGAGTGACTTAAAGGAAAGGTTTCTGAATGGAATTTTAGGGCTTAGCTGAAGGCATGGCCATCAATGGTAGAGAGATTAAAATTGGGAGTGCGCAGGTGGTCATAAGTGGACGAGTACAGAGAGGATTTCTGGGTCAAATTCCTGGAATTCCCTCCCTAACAGCCGTGAGAGTGTACCTACATGGACTGCAGCGGTTCAAGAAGGCAGCTCACCACCACCTTCTCAAGGGCAATTAGGGATGAGCAATGCCATCCATATCCTGTGAAAGAATAAAAAGAGGGTTATAGGACTGGAAGAGATTACAGAAATAGGGAGGGACAAACAAGGTTGAGAATATTTAAATTGAGGCATTGACATACAAACAGAATATAGATCAGGGGTGACGGGGAACAATACAGCGAGAGTTAGGATATGGCAAAGTTTTGGATGAGCATGTTTATGATTGGGAGGCTGGCCAGGAGAACATTGAAATAGTCAAATCTAGAGGTAACAAAAGCATGGATGAGGTTTTCAGCAGGTGAGCTGAGATGGGGCAGAAATGGGTGATAATACAGAGGTGGGAGTAGGCAGTCTGGGTGATGGAGCAGATACATGGTTGGACGTTAACCCAGATGGCGTAAAGATATCAAAGCATTGGGATGAGCAGAGGTTCAAGGAACAAAGGAACCAACTTCACTGCACTGCTATGGACTTGATGGGCCAAATGGCCTCCTTGTGTTCCATAATGACTATATCAGCATAGCAGTAGTGTACTTTAGTTTTAAAGCTCTTGGAACATAGATGTTGCCGGCAAGGCTTTTTCTTTTAATTCATTCATGGGATATGGGCATCGCTGGCTGGGCCAGCATTTATTGCCCATCCCTAATTGCTCTTGTTTAAGAGCAAGTGGGCATTTAAGAGTCAACCACATTGCTATGGGTCCAGAGTCACATGTAGGCCAGACCAGGTAAGGACGGCAGATTTCCTTCCCTAAAGGACATTAGTGAACCAGATGGGTTTTTACAACAACCGGCAATAGTTTCATGGTCATCATTAGACTTTTAATTCCAGATCTTTATTATTGAATACTCTGGGGATTCGAACCTGGATCCCCAGAGTATTACCCTGGGTCTCTGGATTACTAGTCCAGCGACAAACCATTGTGCCATCGCCTCCCCACAATTAACAGTAATTAATTGGCCTGGAATGGCAGTGTTAGGCCTTCCACTTTAACCGTCAATGACAGGTTTATTTAGCCCACCCAAAGGTCAATCATGTCTGCTGAAGTCACAAGTATGCTCGGGCAGGCAAGGGCAGCAGATTTCTCTCCCTGAAGGATAGTGAACTAGTTGGGTTCTTATGATAATGTGGAAGCTTTCATTGACAGTTTCTGCTACCAGTCACAAATGACCAGGTTTATGAATTCAGTGCTTGTCACTTTGAACACTCAGCTCCTGGGCTGCAAGCCTTGTACCATAACCACCATAATGTTGCTGCTGGTATTTCAGTAAGCATTCAGACCAAGAGTGATCAGGTTCTAGCAAATCTGACAGGCAGCACAAGTGCTGAGACTACACTTGTCAAGCATCTGATAACCCATTTGGATCGTGGCCCTGTGACTACTGGCAACCTCAGCAGCCAGGTCAAACCAACCCCTAATATTAACGTGTCAAACTTTTGGAAGTCATTGCTCGTCACTTAGGAATGTCCTAAGGTTGTGGTGAGTCGTTACATATTTGCTTGACATCCAGTCAAGCAAAAGTTAAAACTAACAGAACTTCAATGTCCACCAAAAGAGGCAGTGGAGAGGTGGGGAGGAATGTGACCAGGTAGCATTGTTTCTCTCTCGGCAGTAGAAAACTGCCACCAGCAGCACCCATGTTTTCTACCTGTTGTCAAAATGTCATATTTCAGACAAACATGTGAAGGCAGTTTGCTCTCACTGTATCAGATTATCTGATCATTAACACACTGCTGTTTGTGGGGAAATTGCTGTGCGTAAAGTGAATGTTGTGTTTTCTAAATCATAACCATTAACACACTTCAAAAGCACTGAAATTGAAACAGAAAATGCTGGAAATACTCATCAGGCCTGACAGCATCTGTGCAGAGAGAAACGGAATTCTTGTTTTCTGCTCTGCGGCTTTTTATCAGAATTTGGTAAAGTTAGAAATGTAATAGGTTCAAACAGATGCAAAGGGATTGTTAGAGGTAAGGCACTTTTGTCATCCTGATATTGAGAAAGACACTATATAAATGGAAGTAACATTTCGAAACTCGAAACGTTAACTCTGTCTTTCTCTCCACAAAGTGCTGTCAGACCTGCTGAGTTTATCTAGCACTTTTTGTTTTTGTTTCAGATTTCCAGCAGCTGCAGTATTTTACTGTTATATAAATGGAAGTTCCTTCTTCATGCATTTTTAATGACTGGGAATGGTATGATAACCATTGCAAACTGCCCCTATAGTTAATTATCTTTTCAGATGTTACACTCAACACAAATTGTTGTTTCACAGAACAGTGACATTTGTGCCACACATGTGCCAGGCAATGACCATCTCCAACAAGACAGAATCTAACCATATGCCCATGACATTCAATGGCATTACCATCACTGAATCCCTCACTATTCACATCCTGGTGGTTATCATTGACCAGAAACTGAACTGGACCAGCCATAAAAATACTGCAGCTACGAGGGTAGGCCAGAGGCTGGGAATTCTGCAGTGGATAATTCACCTCTTGACTCTCCAAAGCCAGTCCTCTAACTACAAGGCACAAGTCAGAAGTGTGATGGAATACTCTCCACTTGCTTGGATGAGTGCAGCTCCAACACACAAGAAGCTTGACACCATCTAGGACAAGGCAGCCCGCTTGACTGGCACCTCATCCACCACCTTAAATGTTTGCTTCCTCCACAGTTAACACAATTGCAGCAGTGTGTACCATCTACAAGGTGCACTGCAGCAGCTCACCAAGGCTCCTTTGACAGCACCTTCCAAACTCACGACCTCTACCAACTAGAAGGAAAAGGTCAGCATGGGAACACCACCACCTGCAAGATCCCCCCTGACTTGGAATCATCCCGCCTTTCCTTTACTGTTGCTGGGTCAAAATCCTGGACTGCAGCAGTTCAAGAAGGCCATCCACCTTCTCAAGAATAATTAGGGCTCAGCAACAAATGCTGCCCTCACCATCGATGCCCACATTCCATGAAAGAAAAAATAGAAAACAAAATGAGACAGTTAATATCCCACAGTGTCATAACTAATCAATGGGTTTAGGGTTTCTGCACTCACCCAGTTAATCTAAACACAGTCCTAATCTGAACAAAAAGAATCTTCAATCCACAATCATTATTCAACAACCCGACTCCAACCTTGAACAATGTCAACCATAATTGTTTTAATATATAAATCCATTCAATGAAACACACAACCAAACATCAAACATTTCCTGTTCTATTCGCAGCAAGACAACTTATCGCATACTACATACAGGATTTTACAGTAAACAATAGCAGATTTTTTTTCAATAAACTGAAGGTCATAACTGTTAAGCCCTCCCTGGATATGAAGCAACAGAATGACCAATAGTTGCTACCTACACAAACTTAGGTCTCAGACCGGACAAGGCCCTGACACAATGCAGTGTAATTGAGGAAGGAAACAACACATATCTACGCTGTGCTTAGAGCATCTCAAAGTGCTTCACAGCCAATGAATTACCTTTCATGTTTGGTCAATGTTATGTAGGCAAATATGGCAGCCAACTTTACACAGTAAGATCTCACAGCAAACAAATGACTAACTTTCAGCTTAAGAGGGTCTTAGTTTAGGAGTAACATTTCTGAACTTCGAAAGTTCCCCGAAATTGTCAATCTGATCTTTGGTTTATGGTGTTAGCCATTGCGCAGCACTCACTCCTCAAGGTCACAAGGATGTGGGTTCAACCCCAACTCAAGGGAGCCGCTGCCACAAAGCTCTGGGACTGAACTGCACCCCAACTCCCAAAGCTCAGGGACTGGAACACAACACTCCCTACCAAAGCTCGGAGACTGGAACACAATACATCCCCTCCCAAAGCTCGGAGACTAGGACACAACACCCCCCTACCAAAGCTCGGGGACTGGAACACACACCCCCACCTTCCCCCCTCCGAAATACTTGGGGACTGAACACACAGACACACCCCCCCCCCTCCTCCAAAGCTCGGAGACTGGAGCACCCCCCCCTCCAAAGCTCGGGGACGGGAACACACACCCCCACCCACCCCCCCACTCCGAAATGCTCGGAGACTGGAACACATCTCCACCCCCCCACTCCTCCAAAGCTCGGGGACTGGAACACACCCCCCCCCCCCGCACCCCCGGGACTGGAACACACAACCGCCCCCCCCCCACCCCTCCTCGCACCCCCGGGACTGGAACACCCACCCCGCCCCAGCCAAATGGTCGGCGATGGGAACACCCCCACCCCCCCACACCACAAATGCTCGGGGACTGGAACACACACCCCCCCACCCCCCTCGCACCCCCGGGACTGGAACACGCCCACCCAGCCAAATGCTTGGGGACTAGAACACACCCGCCCCCCTCGCACCCCCGGGACTGGACCCCTCCTCCATTACCTTTCGGCAGCGGCCGGCAGGCGCTGTTTTCCTTCCGCGGCCGGTGTTTCTTCTCCTTGTCTCGGTGCAGGTGTTTCTCCTTCGGGCTCTTGGTCTTGGGGAGTGCAGTGGTGGTGGTGGTGGCGGCGGTGGGGCCGGGTGGAGGCCCGGGGCCGGGGGCCGGCGCTGAGGGCGGCGGCGGCCGCGGCCGCACTGAGTGGAGGGGGGCGGGGGCCGGGTAACGGAGCGCGGGGCCCGAGGCCGAGGTGGCGGCGGGAGGCCGGAGGCTGAGGCCGTGGTGTTGGGTTTTCCGGCGCTTGGCGGCGGGGCTGGGGCTGGGGCTAGGCCCGGGCCTGGGTCCGGGTCCGGGCTCCCTCTCCCGCGGCTCCTTGTTCGGCGCCTTCAGGCGGAGCAGGCCGAGCTGCGCCATCGCAAACCGGCAGTGACGTCCCGAGCGGCCGGAAGTGGCCGACGGACAGAGTGGCGCGTGCACCGCCGCACGGCCACAGGAAGGGACGTCACCGGGAGGAGGAGGGGCGACCTGCTCAAGCGTCCGCGGCACCGGCCGGGCGCCATCTTGGGTGAGTCAGAGTCAGGCCCAGCCTTCTGTAGACATGGTGAGGGGGCTTTGCTGTGGTAGAAGCTGCTGAGAGGATACCTAGACTTTGGGGATATGGTTTAAAAATAAGGGATCCTCCATTTAAGATGGAGGCGAGGAGAAATTTATTTTCTGACGGTGGTTAATCTTTGGAATTCTCTTCCAGAGTGACCAACAGCGCTGGATTTTCCAGGACTCCAGTAATTCCACCCTTGCCCCCCTCCCACACTGTGTCAAGCCTTCCTGGGCCACGTTTGGTCCTGGATTTCCGGCATCTCTTTGCTCGCCCATTGGGCGCGGCAGGTTTGTGGCTTGTGTGCGGGGCTGTCCGGCGAGTGTCCAGGTGCTTGGCTGCCCTACGAACATGCAAACTAGGAGCAGAAGTTGGCCATTCGGCCCCTCGAGCCTGCTCTGCTATTCAATAAGATCATGGCTGATCTGTTTGCGTTTCGAATTCCACATTCCCATCTACCGATGACCTTTGATTTCCCTTGCCCAACAAGGATCTCAAAGGATTCAAAAGGATTCCCTTGCCCAACAAAGACCCAAACCTCCCTGTCGCTTGCCATTTTAACAGTCCACCCTGTTTTCTTGCCCACATGTCTGTCCTTGGCCTGCTGCATTGTTCCAGTGAAGCCCAACGCAAACTGGAGGAACAGCACCTCATCTTCCGACTAGGCACTTTATAGCCTTCCGGACTGAATATTGAATTCAACAACTTTAGATCTTAAACTCACCCCCCCCCCCCTTTTTTTTTCAATAATTTATATAGATTCTTCTTTCCCCACCTATTTCCATTATTTTTAAATCTAAAATTAAAACCTTGTTAGTCTTTCCACCCCACCCCCACTAGAGCTGTACTTTGAGTGTCCTGTCTTCCATTCTTAATTAGCACTTTTCTTAGACAAATATCACCACCTTCAACACCTCTTTGATCCTTTTGTCTGTGACATCTTTTGATTATCTGCTCCTATCACTGCTTGCTTATCCCTACAACCACCCCCCCCCTCAACTTCTCTCTCCTCCCCCCCCGCACCCCCCACCTTAAACCAGCTTATATTTCACCCCTCCTAACTATGCTTCAGTTCTGCCGAAGGGCCATGAAGGCTCGAAACGTTAACTGATTTCTTCTCCACCGATGCTGCCAGACCTGCTGAGTTTTTCCAGGTAATTCTGTTTTTGTTAAGGATCTATCTACCCCTGCCTTAAAAATATTCAGTGACCCCCGCCTCCCCCGCCTTCTGAGGCAGAGAATTCCAAAGTCGCACAACCCTCTGAGAGAAAAAAGTTCTCATCTCTGTCCTAAAAGGGCGACCCCTAGTCCCCTAGTTCTGGACTCACCCACAAGAGGAAAATTCTTTCCACGTCCACTTGGTCAATACCATTCAGGATCTTACATACTTCAATCAAGTCACCCCTCACTCTTCTAAACTCCAGTGGAAACGAGCCCATTCTGTCTAATCTTTCCTCATAAGACAACCCGCTTATTCCCGGTATTAATCACGTCAACCTCCTCTGAACCACCTCCAATGCATTAACATCCTTCCTTAAATAAGGAGTCCAAAACTGCACACAGTATTCGAGATGCAGTCTCACCAATGTCCTGTATACCTGAAGCATAACATCCTTACTTCTATTTATTTTTTATTCATTCATGGGATGTGGGCTTCGCTGGCTGGGCCACCATTTATTGCCCATCCCTAGTTGCCCTTGAGAAGGTGGTGGTGAGCTGCCTTGAACCACTGCTGTCCATATGGTGTAGGTACACCCACAGTGCTGTTAGGAAGGGAGTTCCAGGGTTTTGACCCAGCAACAGTGAAGGATCGGCGATATATTTCCAAGTCAGGATGGTGGAGAACTTCCAGGTGTGGTGTTCCCATCTATCTGCTGCCCTCGTCCTTCTAGTTGGTAGTGGATGTGGGTTTGGAAGGTACCGTCAAAGGAGCTTTGGTGAATTTCTGCAGTGCATCTTGTAAATGGTACACACTGCTGCCACTGTGCATCGGTGGTGGAAGGAGTGAATGTTTGTGGATGGGGTGCCAATCAAGCAGCCTGCTTTGTCCTGGACAGTGTCAAGCTTCTTGAGTGTGGTGGGAGTTGCACTCATCCAGGCAAGTGGAGAGTATTCTGACTTGTGCCTTGTAGATGGCGGACAGGCTTTGGGGAGTTGGTAAGTGAGTTTTATGTTAAATTCCTTTTGTAATAAAGGATACCATTCCAAGTCTTAATTACTTGCTGTATCTGCATACTAACTTTTTATGACTCATGTACTGGAACACCAAGATCCTCAGAATTCTGCAGCCGTTCTCCGTTTAAGTGATACTCTGCTTTGTTATTCTTCCTGCCAAAGTGAACAACTTCACATTTTCCGACATTATACTCCATCTACCAGATATTTGCCCACTCACTATCTATATCCATCTGCAACCTCCTTATGTCCTCTTCACAACATACTTTCCTACCTATCTTTGTGTCATCTGCAAATTTAGCTACCATGTCTTCACTCCCCTCATCTGAGTCATTGACATAAATTGTAAATATTGAGGCCCCAGCACAGACCCCTGTGGGACTCCACTCAGCACATCCTGCCAATCAGAAAAGGACCCATTTATGCATACTCTGTTTTCTGCCAGACAGCCAGCCAGCCAATCTTCTATCCATGCTAATATGTTACCTCCTACACTATGAGCTTTTATTTTCTGCAATAACTTTTTATGTGGCACCCTATCAAATGCCTTCTGGAAATCCAAGTACAGCACGTCTACAGGCTCCCCTTTATCCACAGCGCATGTTACTCCTTCAAAGAACTCCAATAATTTGGTTAAACATGATTTCCCTTTCACAAAATGATACTGACTCTTCCCGATTACCTTGAGTTTCTCTAAGTGCCCAGCTATAACCTCCTTACTGATCAATTCTAACACCTTCCCCATGACAGTCGTCCAACTAACTGTCCTGTAGAATAGAGGGGTTATATTTGCTACTTTCCAGCCTGATGGAAACGTTCTAGAATCTAGTGGAAAATTAACACCAATGCATCTATTACCTCATTGGTCACCTATTGTAAGACCCTACAATGAAGTCCATCAGGACCCGGAGACTTGTCAGCCCGCAGCTCCATCAGTTTGCTCAGTACCACTTCCTTAATGATTGTAGTTTCACCAAGTTCCCCTCTCCCTTCCTTCTCCTGATTTACAGCTATTACTGGAATGCTTTTTGTATCCTCTATAGTGAAGACAGAAGCAAAATATTTGTTTGTTTCTTCTGCCATTTCTTTATTTAGTACTATTAACTCCCCATTGTCACTCTCTAGAGGACCAACGCTCACTTTATTTACTCTTTTCCTTTTTAAATACCTGTAGAAACTCTTGCTATCTGTTTTTACATTTCTAGTTAGCTTCCTCTCAGACTATAATTTCTTATTCCTGATTAACCTTTTAGCCATTCTGTGCCATTCTTTATATTCTGACCAATCATCTGACCTGCCACTCATCTTTATGCAGCTATATGCTTTTTCCTTAAGTTTGATGCTTTCCTTAACTTCTTTATGGTGGGTCCTCTGCTTTGAAATTTTCTTTATAGTAAGAATATACTTATCCTGTGTATTCTGAAATATCCCTTTAAATGTCTGCCGCTGATTCTCTACTGATCTATCCCCTGGCCTAGTATTCCAGTTCACTTCAGCTAGCTCAGCTTTCATTCCCACATAGTTGCCCTTATTTAAGTTGAAGATATTAGTCTTAGACCCACTCTCCCTTTCAAACTGGATGTAAAATTCAATCATATTGTGGTTGCTGCTACCTAGGGATACCTGCACTCTGAGGTCATTAATTAATCCTGTCACATTACACAATACCAAGTCTAATATAACCTGCTCTCTGGTTGGTTCCAGAACGTGCTGCTCTAAAAAAATCCATCTTGAAAGCATTCTATGAACTCCTCATCCAGGCCACTACTCCCAATCTGATTTTCCAATTTATATGTAGATTAAAATCACCGGTGATTATTGCTGTCCCTTCATTACGAGCACCCAATATTTCTTCTTGTGTACTTTGTCCTACATTGTGGTTAGTTAGGGGGCCTGTACCACTCCCACTAGTGACTCCTTTCCCCTACTATTTCTCATCTCCACCCAAACTGATTCCACATTCTGATCTCCTGAATCAAGATCATCTCTAACTATTGCATCAATGCCATCTTTGATCAACAGTACTACCCCTCCATCTTTACCTAGCTTCCTATTCTTCTTGGATGTCATGTACCCCTCAATATTCAGGACCCAATCTTGGATGAATGCAGCTCCAACAACACTGAAGAAGCTTGACACCATCCAGGACAAAGCAGCCCGCTGGATTGGCACACCTTCCATCATCTTAAACATTCACTACGTCCACTACCGATGCACAGTGGCAGCAGTGTGTACCATCTACAAGATGCACTGCAGCAGTTCACCAAGGCTTCTTCAACAGCACCTTCCAAACCCACAATTTCTACCACCTAGAAGGACAAGGGCAGCAGATACAATGGAATACAATCATCTGGAAGTTCCCCACCAAGTCACATACCACTCTGACCTAGGACGATGTTGCTGTTCCTTCACTGCCACTGGGTCTAAATCCTAGAACTCCCTTCCTGACAGATGTACGTGGCCTGCAGCGGTTCAAGAAGGCAGATCACCATCAGCTACTCAAGGGTAATTAGGGATGGGCAATAAATGCTGGCCCAGCCAACGATGCCCCCGTGAACGAATGAAAGAAAGAAGCTAGAGTTAGAGGAGTGCAGATGTCTCAGAGCTTTGTGGGATTGGAGGGGATTACAGATATTGGGAGAGGCAAGGCTATGGAGGCATTTGAAAATGAATGAGAATTCTAAAATCAAGTCGTTGCTTGACCAGGAGCCAATGTAGGTCAGTGAGCACTGGGGTGATAGGGGAATGGGACTTGCTGCAAGTTAAGACAGGAGCAGCCGACTTTTGGATAACCTCAAGTTTACAGAGGTTAGAATGTGGGACCCTGAGGTCGGAAATCCATCTCTCAGGATCAAATGTGACACCAAGGTTACAAAAAGACTGGCTTAATCTCAGGCAATTGCCAGGGAGAGAGATGGAGTCAGTAGCTAGGGAACAGGATTTGGAGCAGGGACCAAAAATAATGGCTTCAGTCTGCCCAATATTCAATTGGAGTTAATTATTTGCTCACTTTGCTGGATGTTGGATAAGCAGTCTGATCATTTAGCAACAGTGGAGGAGTTGAGAGAGATAGTGAAGCGGTGGCATTGTCAGCACACTAAACATTCACTTGAAAAGCAATTTTGTGTGTTTAGTATAAAGAGGCAACATGAAACCGGGAATTAAAAATGAATTAACAGTTTGTGAGCCCGAGGCCTGTTTAATTATTTGTCTGTTCCAATCCAATGTTCCCACTACACACTGTACAGCAAAGTTTTTATGTTATGTTGGCTCCATCTAGTGACCAGATAACCCACTGCATTATATCCACAGCTGAACTATTCACCATCACATCAAACCCAACAGGCATCTTATACATTGATTTGAAGAGTTCAAATTCGTCTGTGAATGTGAATTCGTCTTACATCCGTTGAATGATTTTTCTTTTTGATATGTCTTACAAGCATGGTCCCAGATATCAGAAGTAAAAATCAGATATTTTCTCCATTCTGAAACACTCTCTATGATGATTAGGAACATAAAGTTACATTTCAGATATTAGATTCAATTCTCATTGTCCTGACAGTCAAAATAGCCTGCGATCTATTGTTGATCCCTCCTTGCCACCCACCCCTCCTCCCCACTACTATACCGGATTCATTCAATTTGCATTCTTCCCCACCTGCCAACGACTACACTGAGGCAGTCCATGTCCAAATGCAGCAAGACCTGGACAACATTCGGGCATGGGCTGACAAGTGGCAAGTAATATGCCTGCCACACAAGTGCCAGGCAATGACCATCTCCAACAAGAGAGAATCTAACCATCGCCCCTTGACATTCAGTGGCATTACCATCACTGAATCCCCCACTATCAACATCCTGGGGGTTACCATTGACCAGAAACTGAACTGGACTAGCCATGTAAATACTGTGGCTATAAGAGTAGGTCAGAGGCTATGAATCTTGCGATGAATAACTCACCCCCTGACTCTCCAAAGCCTATCCACCATCTACAAGGCACAAGTCAGGAGTGTGATGGAATACTCCCCACTTGCCTAAATGAGTGCAGTTCCAACAACACTCAAGACACCATCCAGGACAAAGCAGCCCCCTTGATTGGCACCCCATCCACAAGCACTCACTCCCTCCACCGACGCACAGGGGCAGCAGTATTCACTGCAGCAACTCACCAAGGCTCCTTAGGCAGCACCTTCCAAACCTATCACTACCATCTAGAAGGACAAGGGCAGCAGACACATGGGAACACCACCACCTGGAAATTCCCCTCCAAGCCACTCACCACCCTGACTTGGAATTATATCACCGTTCCTTCACTATTGCTGGGTCAAAATCCTGGAACTCCCTCCCTAACTGCAGTATGGTTGTACCTACACCACATGGAGTGCAGCGGTTCAAGAAGGCAGCTCACCCCTTTCTCATGGGGCAATAAATGCTGGCCTAGCCAGTGACATTCATGATAAAAACAAAAAAACTACTGCGGATGCTGGAAATCCAAAACAAAAACAGAATTGCCTGGAAAAACTCAGCAGGCTCGAAACGTCAACTCTTTTCTTCTCCGCCGATGCTGCCAGACGTGCTGAGTTTTTGTTCAGTGAAACTCATGTCCTGTAACAGAATTAGAAAAAAAATCCACTCTGTGCACACTTGCCCCACTACTGCATTGGAATCATTCTGTTCACATTCCCCTCCCCACCCCCCCTTCTCCTCCACCCCCCCCCCCCACATATTATACTGGATGTGCTCTGTTGCTGTTAGTTGCTTTAAACAAAAGAAAGATCCCAATGAAAATACAAATCACAGGAAACCTTTACCGATGCCCTTAGGTTTCAAATATATTTATTACAAATTCATCCCCAAGCCCACTGAAAATGTACAAATGGTGGGCAAAGACTTGGTGCCATCCAACAGGAATGATTTAAGCCTTCAACTGTCAGCCCAGCAATCACCCCGTCGCTGCCTTACACAACGTACACACACACACACAGAAACACCAAACACACCAAATCGGTGTGTGAATGATTATTTTCCCCCATCATGCAAGAACGATTTTTCTACAGAGAAGAGCAAAATTGAGCTTCAGATCTTTAAAAAGGTGCAACGATTTAAAAGTTTATGAGATTCAAATATGTAAGTAGGTCTGAATGTAGTCCTGATGTTCTTGAAATTGAGCGTCAGTGAGTCATATCCGAGGACAGGGGTGGAATTCCTCTTTTCATAAAATGTCACAAAGTCCTTCCCTTCTTTCGGAAGCTCCTGAATGATGCTACGGTGAAGCAAAGCTTGGAAACGTGCAGTTTCGAGAGGATGCAATCTCACTTCTGCTTTGCCCGTTGTGCAGGGGAGAGGAGGAATCTCTCTGCCTCTGTGCGAGGGGAATTACGCATCTGCCAGGAGATGGCGCTTCCGATGAAGTGAATCAGAAGACGGAGCCCGGTCCCAGCAATCGCACCTTGTCCCGTCTGATTTCAGGGTGCGAGAGGATCCCCCACAACAAGGGCCGCTTCAGACCCAGTCTGCAGGAGGATTTCTTGGTCCTTTGGGTTTCGCAAAGCGGCACTTGAATCCTACAATAAATAAATTACAAAATATTTATAGCACAGGGACAGGCCATTCTGCCCAACTGCTCCATGCTAGTATTTATACTCCACAAGAACCCCCTCCCATTCTACTTCATCCCACCCTATCAACATGTCCTTCTATTCCTTTCTCCCTCATGTGTTTATCAAGATCCTTCTTGACTGGATCTTTGCTTCAACTACTTGCAAGTGGTACAGTTCCACATTCTCACCACTCCCTCTGGGTAACAATCAACATGGTATATACATGCGTAAAAGCCAATCTCATGTAAAAGTTGACCATGATTTTGGTCTTAAAAAAAAATGTAATTTTACATAAACCTCATGTGAAAATCGACCCTAGTTTTTCCAGGGACCAAAACCAAAGAATTTCAGAACCGAAGTAGAACCTGGAGATGTGAATGATTCAAGTTCATCGTAAATGCACAAATACTAATGAAACTGAATACTGGTAAATAAATGCTCAAAACATTTAAATGTTTAAGTTTTGTTTTTATTTATTCAAATTATTAAAGCGATCAGATTATGGGTGAAATCGTCCCAAATTTGCACAAAGTGCGATAAGCGGGTGGGAAAAAGGACATTTTACCTGCCGGCCACAATGGTGGTTTTTCATCCCATTCCCAGCCTCATTAATAATGCGACGGGGAACACTCTGGATCGCTGGCGGGGGGGGCTCGGATTTGCTTGCCACGCTGTGACCTCAGTGCTTCCTCGCTCTGGGCGCCATATGTAAAGCACACCAGAGTGCAGCCTTCTTCATGTCTGTAGACCAGGACTGCTCCAGGCAACAGATGGCTCCAAAAGCAAAGAAGACATCAGCCCCCAAAATTTAGTGATGCCTCTCTGGGCCACCTGCTGGGCGTAGTGGAACTCTGCCACCATGTCCTCTACCTCCACTCTGGCCGCAGGAAGTCCACCTGAGCAATCAATCCGGCCTGGGAGACGGCGGCAGTGGTGGTCAGCACTACTGGATCTCAGAGGAGGTCAGCCATCCAGTGCAGGAAGAGGATGAATGGTCTCATCCATTCCACCAGGGTAAGTCAACCACCTCATCACTCTCAACTCACACACTCACAAACCCATCACACATCCACAGGGATCTCACACCGCAAGTGACAACACCACTAACTCTCACACACATCTCCATCAGGCTCATACCCTCTGGAGCTCGCATCCTCATCCCATCCATGGCTCCACGCACCACACAAACATTCCACACAGTGCCATGTGTCCTGCTCACACTCTCTCCATCTTTTTTTAATGCAGGAGAATCTGGCTCACAACAGCAGGGAGAGGTTCCAGACAGGGAGGGGTGGAGTGGCCCACATTAGGCCCCTCACTCACTTTGAAGAGCGTGCCATTGCACTGACTGGTGAGGATGTGAACCGTGCCTGCGGCAATAGTGAGGTCAGCGGCGAACACCTACGTGAGGATCCTGCACCTCATCATCCCTCTCTCAACGCAAATGTGAGTGCTCTCTCTCCTGCTTTTGTCTCTGCTGGCCAGTACTAATTATCTCTACTTTGGTTCACAGGGAGCTCTGCCAAGCGACCGACATCCTCAACCAGCCAGTCCCTCAGCTCCATTCACGTCCACACCCTCAGCCAAGAGGACACCATTTCCATTGAAGAGCTGGAAATAAGCAGCCTGGAAGACCTATCACAGCGCTTACCCACACCTTCCACCAGCGCAGAGACACTCACCTTGGTGGGACCTAGATCTAATCATAATCTTGCAGTCACCGCATAGACACGTGTCTGCAGCAGGAGGAGAAGGCAGGTTCAACCGAGCTTCCCGGCACTCAGAGGACTGGGGAAGAGGCAGCTGTCAGGCTATCAGGAAGAGGTCAGAGTCAGATGATGAGCCTCTGGATTCGGTCTTCCAACTCATCGTGGAGAGTCAGCAGAAGGCGGGGGAACATCACGCAGAGCTGTTGGAAGCCCTTAACAGAGTGGCTCGCGAGTCAGAGGAGTGCGTCCGCCTGCTCTCTAATGTAGTGGTGCCCACATGTGTGCGCATGGAGATCTCAATGGGAAGGATGGCGGATGCCATGGAGACCCTGGTCCAGCAGAATGCGGAGATGTGTGCAGACCTGCACTCCATCGCAGTAGCCACGGGTGAGTTCCTGCAGTGGTAACGTGAGAGGGAAATGAGGCACAACGTCCCTCCAGGTGCTCCTTCCCCTCAAGGAGTCAGCTCGGCGCCCTCGGGCACCCAGAAGGAGGAGGATAGGCAGCTGGACACCCCTGGGTCATCCACTCAGGAATCTCAGAGACAGTCTGCTCCCTCCGTGTCCCCTTTGCCTGTGACCCCCTCAGCCTCGTCCTCTGTCACCGCAGAGGGAGCAACTGGCCCACAGGGGACAGTCAAAGCAAGTCGGGGCCCACAAGGCCTCGGCTCTCCAGAGGACGCACTCCAAAGTCATCAGAGGCAACAGGGCCAACCATTGCACAGGCTGTCTCCACCCCTGCTGTAGATGTCAGGGCAGCACCTAGAAGAAGTGGTAGGCCTAGAAAAGTTAAGAATTTCTGATCACAAGTGGATGCACAGGCGAACACATTTTGTCAATTTATAATCTGAAAATATATTCACTCCCCACTAGCAGTTCAGCTGCACACAGCCGGACCATGAGTGATTCTGGAGGGAGGGGTGTGTGTGTGGCAGGGCCTTTCGGAGCCTCATGCAAACACTCTCCCACGCACGAGGAGCCTTCATCCATCACACTCACCTCACTGCCCTGAGCATTTTCAGTGCTGCCTGCTGGGGTTCACTTTCAGTTGTCTATCTGAGCTGACCTGCATCTCCGCCCACCCACGGATCACACTCCCATGCAGCACCTGTACCCACCCATCCTGCGGCTCTGCTCACTTTCGATTTGAGAAAAATGGTACTCATCACGTTTCTGCTCAGCTCCCCCATCCTTTCCCCTACCCAATCCCCCATATCCTTACCCGCATCACTGTCAACCCCCTGGCATCACATTCCACCTCCCCACTGTCATTTACCAACCAGAACTCTTTTCTTTCCACGATGTGCAGGTGAATTTGCGCATTCCCTACCTTCCTGAAAATCCCACCCCCATCCGTATTGACCTCCCCGACCACCTCCTTCCCACCCCCAGGGTTTGTGTCTGCCTCTGAGTCTCCATCAACACCCTTGCTGACCCTTCTACTGCTACCCGCCTCCCCCCTTCTGCTCCCTCTCCTCACCATTCCCTCCTACCACGCCCACCCTCCGTTCACTCCCCAGGACGCAGTCATTGACTCCCCTTCCTGCATGTTCACCTGGGACACTAATCCCTTCCCCTCCTCCACCCTTAATCCCTCCTCAACCCTTACTTCTTCCCCCCTACGAACTCCTTCCTTCTCTCGGACTCCTTCCTCATCCCTGGACCCCTTCCTCCGACCGAACTTCCCTTAACCTTTCACCACCCCCCCCCACCCCACATACCTGCCTCTCTACTTACCGCATTTTCCCCCCATTACACCCTCCTCCCCCGTACTCCCAACCCGCCTCCCCGACACCTTTGATTCCCCCCGCTCCCAATCTCACCCTCCCGGTCAACCTTACTCTCCCAATCAAACCCTGACCTCCCTCTCCCACTCACAGCTGGACCTTCCTCTTCCCCCGCCACCCACTCACCGATCATCCGTAGCAGCCCATGGCCAAGACCATGACGCTCTGAAGCAGATCCGAGACATCAGCAGAGACCTCCCACCTTCCGTGAGATGCTTGGAGGCAGAGCCACGTCCATGAGGATCCACCCAGCACGCGATGCGCGCGTTCCTCCAGGGTCCGGTAGCTGTAGGGCTCCAGCATCTTCTGCTCCTCGGATGTCCGCGATCTGAGCAAGGCCCTCACTGTAAGTCCCGACTTCTGCACGTGTGCAGACGTGTTCTGGGCCGGCGTATTTTCCCGCCAGCATATCGGTAAATCTGGCGTGGGGGTGGGGGACAATTTTGGTCGGGCCTTACCTTGCATCCCATTAGTGGGACGCAGAGCAGGTTCGCACTGGCCTCCAGCGGGATTGGCGTTCCGCCATGGCAGACACCATCAGATGATCCCGCTGTGCTTTCACGCCGGTGTGAAACTGGTTTTTGGCCTTCTCAACATATTGTCCCCCCACACTGCCCGTCATGACGCCCGATGCCAAGGTGGCCAGAAAATTCCAGCCTATGTACGACAAACGATGTTGTTATTATTAATTACTTACCATTAATTACTATGGTTCATTAAGGTATTTCTTGGATTTCACTTGGGTCCAGATCAAGCACATACGTCAACCTCTCAAAAGCATTACCCGTGTAAAAGTTGACCCCATGACTTTTGGCGTAAAAAATTGGACTCAAAAAATTCGGCTTTTACACGAGTATACTCTGTAAGTTGATACTGATGATCCATTGCCTGCTGTGCATGGTAAGATTCTATAACATTATGGAATAAAGGCTTTTGATACTAGGATCGCAGGCACAGACCTAATAGGTGGAAAACTAAACTTGACCTATGATCAGATCCATTGGAGGAACTGAGTTTATTTGCATTCATGATCTCCGTCCTCTTGAAATTCCTGGCTCAAAGCTTCCCCAGTTGATGCTGGAACAAAATAGCCCCTACCTGGCTTACAGACTTCAAGCGAATGTGAGAAATAGGACTACACAGATCCAGGAGAAAGTTCCCCAAAATGACTAAGAACTCTTTCTTTAAGTTATGACTGTATATGTACAATGTTATTCTGCATTTAATGCAAAGAAAGGAACAAGAAGGGAACGTTGACTTTGAATTTGAGAAACTGCTGTGCATCTGGTCTCCCTTTGTCCTTTTCTTTTATATTTGTGTCTCACTGATTCCAGCCGTTAGAAATCACAATCCATGTTCATCAAATGCAACACTCAACCAATATGCAGGCATATATATTTCAACAACACCTTACATCTATATAGCCCCTTTATCATCGTAAAGCTTCCCAAAGCACTCAGGAGTTCATCACATAAACCACATCCCCAGAATTGTTACAGCGCTGAAGGAGGCCATTCAGCCCATATTCTCCACATTGGCTCTCTGAACGAATAATTTACCTGGTATCATTCCCCCACCTTCTCCCCATAACCCTGCACATTCTTCCTTTTTAGATAACAATCCAGCTCCCTTTTGAATGCCTCGATTGCCATAATGTCACATAAGGACAGGTGACCATAAAGTTGAACAAAGCGGTAAGTTTTAAAAGGCATCTTAAAGGAGGAGAGAGAAGCGGTGAAATGGAAAGATTTATGGATGGAATTCCAGGGCTCAGGGTTCGTGCAGCTGAAAGTATAGCTGCCAAAGTTGGAATGGGGAAAGCACAAGAGGCCTGAGTTGGAGGAGTGTAGGGTTCTTGATCTGTTGTAGGGCTGGAGGAGGTAATGAGATAGGGAGATGATAAATCCATAAGGATGAAAAGTTTACATTTGAGGCAGCGATGAACTGGGCCACTGTAGGTCAGCAACACAGGGGTCACAATATAGTAACATGAGGAGGCTATTCAGCTACTTGCACCTGTTCCAACATTCTATGAGATCATGGCAGATCTGCAACACAACTCCATATACCCGCCTTTGCCTCATCTCCCTTAGTAGCTTTGGATAACAGAAATCTATCAATCTCATTTTAAAATTAGCAACTGATCTAGCATTAATGATGTTGGCAGAAGAGTGTTCCAAACACCTACCACCCTTGCATGTAGACGTGTTTTTTAATTTCACTTCTGGAAGGTCTGACTCCAATTTTTACACAGTTCTCCCTAATCCTAGACTCCCCAACCAGAGGAAATAGTTTCTCTCTATTTACCCTATATCTTTCCTGAATATCCTGACAACTTCCATCAAATCACCCTTAACTTTCTAAATTGCAGGGATATATCAGTTCTGAATACTGCTGAGAGTGATGGTTCACCTGGGAAGTGCAGCCAGACCCAAGTCCATGGCACCAGGGGTGGCTCAGCTGCACCAGGGGCTACCAGGAAGATTGGAAGAACCATAGTGATAGGTGTTTCGATAGTTAGGGGAGCAGATAGGCAAATGGAATTCAACCCAGAGAAGTGTGAGATCAAACAAAGCAAAGGATTACACAATAAATGGGAGGGTACTGAGAGGTGTAGAGGAAGTGAGGGGCCTTGGAGTGAGAGAATGTCCACAGGTCCCTGAAGGTAGCAGAGCAGGTCAGTAGGGTGGCTAAGAAGGCATATGGAATCCTTTAACAAAAACAGAAAATGCTGAAAAAAACTCAGCAGGTCGAACAGCATCTGTGGAGAAAAAGAACAGAGTTAACGTTTCGAGTCCTTATGACTCTTCTTCAGAGCTCAAGAAGGGCAATTAAGAATGGCTTTAAAAAGCTGGACTTGCCAGAGATGTCCACACCCTGAGAATTAATGATTTAAATGTTTTAAATTTTTTAAAATGTGCAATATGCTCATTTCTAAGTACCAATGAATGGTTTTTAAAGTTTTTTTGTCTAGAATCAGATGGCATTTGCAAATCCCATAAACATTTAATTATGTTCCATTTGTTACATATGCATAATGTCATGGTTCATACGTTTTAGAAGTACATCTTTTTAGTTTTAGAAATTGATTGTTAAATGTAAATTCAGTGGGAAAAAAAACCTTGATAAATACCGAGAGGCTGGTAAACCCACAGATTTAAGATAATTACAATTCAAAAGGTAACTTGTGCTAACTGGATAAAGTCAGAGTAAAAAGGCGAGAGTTATAAAATGTCAGGTGGCCTTGTTTAGCTAAAGAACTGGAGACATGACATTTGCAGTTATTCCAGTAAAGGATATAAGTTATTCACGCGGTCTCCCAGAATTAAGAAAACCTTTGGAATTAAAAGGTAGTTAATTTGCACTTCTACCTGGGAACAGGCCATGTGTGCCACATTAGCATGGAGCTGGGTGGAGCTTAGTGAGATTCTTTGTTCTGAGTTTATCTTTGTAAATTCAGTTAGGGCATAGGCAGCAGGCAAGATTGGTTGAGGGAAACAGCTAAAAGACTGGGTCAGCTTTGGATCTTATGTAGCTTGTAGCTCCTTGGAAGTCGAGAGATAAAGTCAGACCTACACTGAAGTAGAGTAAATGCTAGATCTATCATCCATGACACAGCCCTGCGATTGGAGCTGCTATTCAGTATAAACAAAATTGGAAAGGGGGTTAAACAACTGGAGGATTTGTTTAGCTGGAAGCTAAGGGAAGACATCTACAGTAATTCACTCAGCAAAGGCAGTTAACTTTGTTGCCGTTTGGTGTTCTGGAAGTAATCAGCTTGGTTACAGTCTGGAAGCATAGCAACGGGCTATAGGAAACCAAGGGTGTTTTCTGATGTTTGAAACCACTGCTCAGGAGTCACGGGGAGGCCCGGGCTGGAGCTGCGGAATCCAGAGTTGAGAGCTCAGGAAAGAAATTGGACGGTCACTTAGCCAAAAGCTAATGGAAGAACTCCCATGAAATCCTGTACCTTGGCAAAAAAACCACAACGCTAAAGAGAAATCAGAGCGAATTCTGAAGAGAAGTGATATACCTTTTGAGTTGGTTCCAGGAAAAGTGAATGAACATTAAAGATTTCATAAAATGTGAGAACTCTTGAGGGGAAGTAAAAAGTAGAACTGAGTTTATAGCCTAAGTCTTTATAAGCTACAGTGTTAAGTTAATAGTGCTTACTTTGTTTAGTTCTTTTTGATAGGTTTTGTTTAAAAATGTGAAATCCTGTGGTGTAGTTCTGTCGGTTAATTGCTGGGTGCTTGGATTTCTTCTTTAAATGTTAAGGGTCCCTAACCGGATCGTAACAGTTAGAGTGTTTCAGACAATTTTTGTAATAAACAGGTGCCACAACCAACCAGAAAGATGCCAAATATCAGCTTCAGTAAACACAAACTCACCAAAATTCAGAAAGGAACGAGTATGTTCTGTGTTTGGTTCAGTCTCTGGAGACCTGGACATTGCGGGGACACTGGTTATAGCTGCAGAGAGAGAGAGAGACACATGTGTATAGAAGCATTAACCACACGTTCCATTGGCTTGGTTGCAATGTCCCTTTTGGCAAGTTTAAATTTTTAGTTAAAAGGCTGAAAAAAAACTTGCGTCTTACAGTCGGATCAATAAAGTCTTTTACAAAATGAATTAGTGACTGATCTTTTAAAGAAACACTGCATTTATATGTTCTGAATAATTCCCAGCTACAGAAGCTGGTAGATCACAGAATGTTGCTGGATCTGTTTTATGTATACCATAGGAAGTCACACTTGCATTAATGCACTTTATTTTGTGTGAGACACCATGGGCAGTATTTTGCCGTCGGCGAGCAGGGGGCGGGTCCCACTCGCCGACGTGTAAAATGACGTAGGATGACGTTGGGCAGAACCCCCGACGTCACCGCGCCCTATTTAAATTTTCAGGAAGGCGGGGGCACAACAAAATCAGCTGTGGGCCCGCTGACCTGTCAATGGCCAATTGAGGCCATTGACAGGATCATTTAAACAATTAAAGGACCTGCCCGTCTAACCTTAAGGTTGGTGGGCAGGCCAGGAGCCCCGGCGGGAACTAGAGAAAACATGAAACCTCATCCACCAGCGGGATGAGGTTTTATGCAGCGTTATAAAAATTCTAATAAAGTTTTTTATTGTGACATTGTCACATGAGTGGGACATGTTAGGGATTTTTTTTTTCTATTTTTAATATTTTTCAAAGCGCACTTAGCCTCAGGGAGATGTGCACTCTTTAGGGAATCCCCCTGCCCACACAGGAAGCGCATAGCGCTTCCCGCCGGACGTCACGCTGGGCGGGCCTTAATTGGCCCGCCCACATAAAATGGTGGTGCAGCCCGTTTCGAAAGCGGGGATCGGCACCCTTTCAAAAGCTCAGGGCATCGCAAAGGGCTTTACAACCAACAAAGTTATTAAAGTGTAGTCGCTGTTGTAACGAAGGAAACACGGCAGCCAAGTTGTGCACAGCAAGCTCCCACAAACAGCAATGCGATAACGTCCAGACAATCTGTTTTTTTTTATGATGTTGATTGAAAAATAAATATTGGCCTGGACAATGGGGAAAACTACCCTGCTCTGCTCCAAATAGTGCTGTGTGATCATTTACACCCACCTGAGCAGGCAGATGGGGCCTTATAGTTTACTGTCTCCTCTTAAAGACAGTATCTCCAACAGTGCAGCAGTCCCTCAGCACTGCACTGGAAGTGTCAGCCTGGATTTCTGTGTTCAAGTCTCTGGAGTGGCACTTGAACCCACAACCTTCTGACTCAGAGGTAAGAGTGATTCTGAGCCACTGCAAACAAAGCAGCCAGTTTGCACAAACTTCTGCCTGAATGAACAGCTAACATTGGCCACACACAGGCTAGACAGCTACCAACCTTCCATCAAGATAGAATGTTAAATAGACAGTGGGGTAGGTTCAGATTAACCCTGATTTCAGATGTACAGTGACACATCCAAAGTGAGCATGTCAGATGTTCTGTCAGCTCCTGCTGTCTTGGACAGTTAAAATTATATTACCTTGATAAATACTTGGAAAGGAAAACTTTTGCAGGACAATGGTGAAAGAGCAGGGGAGGGGGACTAATTGAATAGTTCTTTCAAAAAGCTGGCGCAGCCATGATGGGCCAAATGGCCTCTTAGCTGTATAATTCCATGATACTATATCTCAATGACACCATTATTAATTTTATTCCAAACATAATTTCACTTACTCTTCTTCATATTCCGTAGAATTTTCAAACTCTGCAAACAGTCAGAAAGAGAGAGACAGAATCATAAATAGGTTCTTTAAAAAGGCTGGTGCGATGCTATGAATGATTCCTGATTTATTGTCATTTCAATCATTGTCCCCAACAACAGCAGTTAGAGAAGCTAATCCTAGGGAGCAAAGCAACAATCTGTAACCCTCTATACTCCTTCACTGGAGTGAGAACTGAAAATTAGTTTGTATTCAAAATGTTCAGCGCGTACGTAGGGTGTTTGTCTGCAAGCATGACCCAGACCTCTCTGTCGCTTGCCATTTCAACACTCCACCCTGCTCTCAGGCCCACATGTCCATCCTTGGCCTGCTGCAATGTTCCAGTGAAGCTCAACGCAAACTGGAGGAACAGCACCTCATCTTCCGACTAGGCACTTTACAATCTTCCGGACTGAACATTGAGTTCAACAATTTCAGATCATGAACTCTCTCCTCCATCCCCACCCCCTTTCCGATCCCCCGTTTTCCAATAATTTATAATTCTTTTACAAATATATTTTTCTTTTCCCACCTATTTTTAAATTTATTTCGATCTATTGTTTCATCTCCACCTTTTAGCCCATTTCGATCCCTTCCCCCCACCCACCCCCACTAGGGCCATCTGCCACTTGCTCGTCCTGCTTTCTACCCTTAATGTCCCCATTAGAACATCCTTTAGATAATATCACTACCGTCAATATCCCCTTGTCCTTTTGTCTATGACATCTTTGGTAATCTCGTGGCCTCCACCTATCACTGGCCCCCTATCGAGCTCTACCTGTCCCACCCACCCCCCCTCTACCAGCTTATACTTCATCTCATTTCTATATGTCTTAGTTCTGATGAAGGGTCATACGGACTTCGAAACGTCAACTGTATCCCTTTCCGCAGATGCTGTCAGACCAGTTGAGTTTTTCCAGATATTTTTGTTTTTGTTCTAGATTTCCAGCATCTGCAGTATTTTGCTTTTATCTAGGGTGTTTGGTTGCTTGCCTCTTAACAAGGGTGCTGGTTTAACAGGTTCTTTTTTATTCATTCATGGGATGTGGGCGTCACTGGCTGGGCCAGCATTTACTGTCCATCCCTAGTTTCCCTTGAAGAAGGTGGTGGTGAGCTGCCTTCTTGAACCGCTGCAGTCCATGTGGTGTAGGTACACCCACAGTGCCGTTTGGGAGGTTAAATGGAGGGCAGAGGAACCTCACTGACTATTGATGTTGGCAGTAATTTACAGGTGTAATTTGATTAAGGTGTTAAAATGAGAAAGGGTTTTGATAGGGTGAATAGAGAGGGAAAATATTTCCTCTGGCGAGGGAATCCAGAAGGAGTCATAATCTTAAATTAGGCTATTCAGGGGTGATGTCAGGAAGCACTTCTTCACACAAAGGGTAGTGGAACTCTAGAACTCCCTCCCACAAAAGTCTGAAACTTTCAAGACCAAGGTTTAGATTTACATTTGGAAAATTATCAAGGGACATGGAGCAAAGGCAGGCGAATGGAATTGTGCAGATCAGCTACAATCTCACTGAATGGCAGAATAGGCTCGAGGGGCTGAATGGCCTCCTCCACTTTTTAGGCCACAACTCATGGGAGTGGAACATATTCCTCTTATACAGATGCCGCCTGCTGGAACTATAAATTTCCTCACATACAGTTTATAGAATGAACGAAACACAGAGAGTTGTTGTGATCTGAAACGTGCTGCCTGAAAAGGGCAGTGGAAGCAGATTCAATAGTAACTTTCAAAAGGGAATTGGATAAATATTTGAAGGAAAAACAATGCCAGGGCAATGGGGTAAGAGCAAGGGGAATGGAACTAATTAGATAGCTCTTTCAAAGAGCTAGCAAAGGATAGGCTGAATGGCCCCTTTTGTGCTGTAATATTCTGTGATTCTATAAATACTCAGCAGATCTGGCAGCCTCGGTAGAGAGAGAGAAACAGCTAACTTTTCAGGTAGATGGCCTTCCTCAGAATGGAATGAAGTCAGAGAATTTCTAATCTCGAAATTAAACTTTAACATTTTTCAGTTGTGATGAAAGGTCATTGACCTGAAATGTTAACTCTGTGCTTTCCTAAAAAAAAAATTACGATTTTTCTGTCCCTCCTGCCCTGAAGTGTAGGTGTCACCGAACAACGGGATCTTCCTCTGTTACCCTAGGTTGGTTGGCTGTTCAGCTATGGGAAGCTTCTCAGCTGGCCCTGATCTTTCTCATGGGCTCTCACTGCCAACATGGATCACTGCAGCAGCAGCAGGAATCCTGGCTCGTTCTCCTCCCCACTCTTTTACATTCTCAGGGGGAGACAGTAGCATAGTGGTAATGCCACTGGACTGGTACTCCAGAGGCCCAGACCCATACTCTGGGTCTTTGGTTCAAATCCCACCACAGCAGCTGGTGAAATTTAAATTCAATTAATAAATCTGAAATTCAATGCTAGTCCCAGTAATGATGACCATGAAACTATCATCGATTGTTGTAAAAACCCATCTGGTTCACTAATTCCCTTTAGGGAAGGAAATCTGCCATCCTTGCCTGGTCTGGCCTACATGTGACTCCAGACCCACATTTGACTCTTAACTACCATCTGAGATGACCTGGCAAAGGTTATTTAGGGATGGGCAACAAATGCTGGCCTTGCCAGTGATGCCCAGAATAAAAAAAAGCTCCCTACCTTAAACCAGGGTACTGAGTCCAATTATAGTGCTCCATGTCCTCATCTGCACATCTCACCCCCCTCCCCCCACAACTTAAATCAGGCAATTTAGCATAGACTGGGCACCAGATGGCTGGGATTTTCCATGCCCACCGGTGTAAGGCACGGTGGCGTGAGTGGACAGTATGGCGAGAAGGCCAAAAATCGGCTTCACGACTTTGTGAAACTAGTTTGTGATCATTCTCTTCACCCGCCCACGTTTCCTGCCATTGGACGTGGAGAAGCTCATTGTAATATCATTATAAGGCCAGCCCGCTGGACTCATCCTCCCCGCCTGGATCGTCCGCCCACATCGGCGGGAAAACACGCCAACCTGTTTCACAACAACATATGTAAGCTGTGCACTTGGCGAGCTGCAGTTTGCTTGGGACTCCCAGATTGGTGTGCCGACCTTGCTTCAGTCAGCATTCACAGTCATCAGCGCCAGGCTTCACAGACAGCACCACATCATTTTTAGGGCAGGTAGGATAGGGCAGGCCTCTACCTACCAGACCAGCCATATGGGTGGGTGTCTTTTCAATGGCTGCAGGGCAAGTTCTTGCTTGGGGAAAGGGGAGAGGTGGACTCAGGAAGGGAAGGGATTGCAGGACGAGGGCTGTACTGGGGAAGGAGGGTATCCCAGGGTGTGTGTGGGGGCACATGTTGATCTGTGCAAGTGGCCTCAAGACGGTGAGGGCTGAGGAGGCAGCCTCCAGAGGAGATGAGGCCAGATGGAGACGTGAGGGTGTGTGTGAGAGAGTGGATGGTGATGTCCCTTGAGCTGGCAGTGAGTGAGATGCCAGTGAATGTGTGATGGGCATGTGAGTGTGTGAGTTTAAAGTGATGAGATGGTCGCCATACCCTGGCTGCACTGATGAGGTCATTCATTCTCCACCTGCATTGGATGGCCGACCTCTTCTGTTCAACATTGGCACCGATCACCACTGCCACCGCCTACTGAGCTGAAGTGGTAATGTAGCTGCTCCTCCTGTGGTCAGAGCAGGGGGTAGAGGACATCACAGCGGGGCCTCCACAGTCCCAAAAGGTGCTCGAGGGCTGCCCTCTTCTTTGCTGCAGTCCTGGGCTGGAAACACTGAGCGGGGCTGTACTTTAAATGTGGTGCCTGATGAAGCGGTGAGGTGACAGCGTGGCAGGCTATTGGAACCCGCTCGCCATGGTAACTGCGTGTATCCCGGGACTACATAATTAATGTGGCGGGTTTATGGCGTGAGAAGCCGCCATTGTGGCCGGTGGGTAAAACGTCGTTTTACCCGCCCGCTACCCCACTTAGTGCAAATCTGGGACGATTTTGCCCATCAGGAGTGGATTTCAAAAGGCTTAGCAGGACTTTGTCTCCCTGCTCAGGTTTTGCTGCTTAACTCAGGAGCTCCCAGTCCTCTCGTTTCTCAGGAGGTAGGATCACCAATCCTCCAGGATTGAAGATTCATCTCCAGGAGACTGCTGGGAACAAATCCCAAGGAGAAAAATCACAGAGTCATTCAAAAATATGTTTTTTTCTCCCTCTTTGAACAGTTTCATTTACTTGTTGTAAGATTATTGGAAATGAGGGAAAAAGCCATTTTCATTGTCTGGATTAATCCGATTTGGGTAACAAGAAGCCTATTCCCAATTGGTTGTGGGAGGGCAGTGCATATGGAGGATGGACCAATGGTGTGAATGTAGGGACACGGTGATTTAAGGGTGGGATTTCAGCCTCCAGGAATAAACCCAACCAGAGTTGGCAACCAGACTCAGAAATCCTGCCGTGGCGGTGGGGTATGGTAAGCGTAAGCGTTCCAGTGAATAGGAGTTCAAATCCCACCACAGCAGTTTGAGAATTCTCAGGTTGGGGCGTTACTGGAAAGGCCAGCATATATTGGCCCTCTCTGGTGTCTAGGTGGTGATGGGCCTTGGAATCATTGAATGATATAGCTCAGGAGGCCATTCAGCCTAATGTACCTCTGCCAGCTCTTTGATAGAGCCTTCTTCTTCAAGCTTAACACAATTAGGCCAGACAGTAGTTAAGAGTCGACCATGTTGGTTTGGTTGCTGTCACCCATGGGCTCAAACTGGGTAAGGACGGCAGGTTTCCTTCCCTAAAGGACACGAGTGAAAAGGCTTATTCCAGATTTTTAAAACTGGCATGATAGGATTTGAAGTACATTCTCTCAGTTATGAGTTTAGTAACTTACTACAACACACTACCGTACAATAGTGAGGTAAGATTCTGTACAAAGCTCTGTGGAAGAGGAAATGTTATGAACATTGCAAACTTTACAGTGTCACCACACCCACAAACCAGACTTTAAATGAAGAGTTTCTGAAGCAAAATTTTACTCCTTTGTTTCTTTTATAAAAACTGTCTTAGTTCAAACTTAGTCATGGCCAGGGAATGTCACTGAGTTGACTGGCTGGGGAGAGGTTGCTGAGTTTGACAGCATGAGGGGCTCAGGGCAGGGCAATAGCCGTTTGGTTAAGTTAAGGATGTGAAACTCGCTAAGTGGGAGTTGTTGAGGCTAACAATAGAGAAGTGTTTAACGGGAAGCTGGATACACGTGTGGGAGAAAGGAATAGGAGGATATGTTCTTAGGGTGAGTTGGACAGGGGTGGGAGGAGGCTGGCATGTAACATAAACACCTGCACGGACCAGTTGGGCCAAATGGCCTGTTTCTGCGCTGTGCGTTCCATATGATTCAAAGTTATTTCTGATTTCTCACCATGTACAACATGGAAACAGTTCCCCAAACCACTTCCCAAGTGCAGTTTGTTGCCACAAAATCCTTTTTAAAGCAAAGCCTCAACAAAGGACATAGAAAATAAAATCCTTTACTGTAATTGATTTATATACTCAGTACTGATGCCATCTACAGACAAAGATTAAACTCGGTCACGGGACAGACAAACCTTCCTCACCTTGCTCCTTGAAAAGGGCTTGTTGGAATCAGC
Source organism: Cetorhinus maximus (assembly GCF_964194155.1). Classification (NCBI taxonomy): domain Eukaryota; kingdom Metazoa; phylum Chordata; class Chondrichthyes; order Lamniformes; family Cetorhinidae; genus Cetorhinus; species Cetorhinus maximus. The sequence goes on from NC_135886.1 coordinate 13,955,322, forward strand.
TGATGATCTGGAATTGTCGGTCTCAGGTGATGAAGGTGGTCTGGAGGCAGACTGTGGCAAAGCTGGAGGTGAAATGAAGAACCAATCACACTTAAGAAACAAGGAGGCAGCAAGTCATAACCAGGAATCAGCTGGAATGACCAGTTCACACACCAGGGAAATACTGGGAGACACCATATACAAAGACACATAACCAGGGAATCACTAGAATATGAATTTTCCTGACTGATTAAAGCCATTTGACAACTGCGCACTGTGTATTTATCTAGTTTCTTTACACTGTAAAAATTAATTTACTGAGAAATAAAATCCATTGGAAACACAGGGCTAGTTGGAGAATTTCAGAGAGGACAGTTCTGTTATAGAGTTCATATCATGCCAGCAAGCCCACAGAGTGAGGGGGGAATTCAGTCAGTGGTCCCTCCCCAAATATGTAGCACAAATATGGTTGGTGCTTGCAGTCAGTACACCTCCCCTCCCCCACCCCACAACCACAACCCTAAACCCCTCCCCTTGAGATGATACCCCTACCAACTTGGCCAGCTCAGTCAGTAGTGGTGCTATTAAGATACTCTTGGTGATGCACAATGAAGTCCCTGACCTAGAATATATTCTGCGCCCTTGCTACCCTCAGTGCCTCTTCCAAGTCGTGTTCAACATGGAGGAGTGGTGGCGTAGTAGTAATACCACTGGACTAGTATTCCAGAGGCCCAGGCTAATCGCCTGGGGACACAGGTTTAAATACGCAGCTGGTGGAATTTTAATACAAATCTGGAATATAAAACCAACCTCAGTAATAGTGACCATGAAACTATCATTTATTGTCATAAAAACCCATCTGGTTCACTAATGCCCTTTAGAGAAGGAAATCTGCCATCCTTACCTGGTCTGGCCGACATGTGACTTCAAGCACACAGCAATGTGGTTGACTCTTAAATACTCTCTGAAATGGCCTAGCAGGCCACTTAGTTCAAAGGCAGTTAGGGATGGGCAGCAAATGTTGGCATTGCCAGTGATGCCCAATTCCCAGGAAAGAATTTTTTTAGAAATACAGATTCATCAGCTGAGGTAGGGTGGGGGTGGGGGTGGTGGTGGTGGGTGTGGTACACGACAATCAGCAGGAGGTTTCGTTGCCCATGTTTGACTTGATGCCATGAGACTTCACGGGGTCCGGAGACAATGTTGAGGACTCCCAGGGCAACTCCCTCCCGACTGTACAGCACTGTGCCGCCACCTCTGGGATGGTGATGGAGGAATCCAGGACATTGTTGTAAGGTATGATTCATTAAGTATGACTGTCAAACATTTGCTTGACTAATCTGTGGGACAACTCTTCCAACTTTGGCACAAGTTTCCAGATGTCAGTAAGGAGGACTTTGCAGGGTCAATAGGGCTGGTTATACTATTGTCATTTCCAGTGCCTAGGTCAATGCCGGGTGGTCTGCCTGGTTTTATTCTGTAGCACAGGGAGTGAGTCTGAAACATGGTGATTGGGCACTGCCAACTTTTATTTCAGGGTGTTGGGAGGACACACAAAAGGAGAGAGAATAATACTCACTGATTGAATTTGGAAGTGATAATGAGTCACACTTTCTTTCTATGGGAGAGATAAAGTCTGAGTAAATTGGCAAAATAACATAAATCTGTATCACCAGATCTTGCTAGATATTAGCTGATCTTCCATAAGGGCCCCACCTCATCCAGTCCACTATCCCTCTCCAAAATATTTGATCATCTAACAATTAATACTGGGGAGAGCTGCAAAGAGCAGCAATACAAAATAGATTCAAGACAATTGAATTCTCAATTCATGTGACTGACAACTAGAACAAATGTCCTTAAAACTCCAAAAATACATCAATCGTGACATATCATATTTTGAAAAATTAATTCCTGGGATGTGGGCATCACTAGCAACACTGCCATCTGTTGCACACCCCTAATCGCCCTCGAGAAGGTGGTGCGGAGTCACCTTTGTGAACCACTGCAGTCTGTGTGGTGTTGGTACAACCATAGTGCCGGGAGGGAGTTCCAGGATTTTGGTCTAGAGACAGCAAGGAATGGTGATATAGTTCCAAGTCAGGATCGTGAGGGACTCAGAGGGGAACTTGCAGGTGGTGATGTTCCCATGCGACTGGTGCCATTGTCCTTCTGGGTGGTAGAGGTTGCAGGTTTGCAAGGGGCTACGATTGTCCCTCTCGCTCTGCTTGATCAGAGAAACTCGTCTGAATCGTATAGACTTTAAAAAAAAATCCAACATAGAAGTTTCTCTTTCCTCCTAATCCAATCTGTGGGTAAATTGCCCAAAAATTCCCAAATCATAACTTAAAAAGTCACTAACACAGTTACTAAAATTAATGGTGTTGTTAATAGTTATTAAAAATAACGGTATGGTTACCAGAATGGTCCAATGGGCTACATGGTCTCCTTCTGTGCCCTAATGACTCTATGACTCTGAAGACTTAGTTACTAGAATTATTAATATGGTTAATAGTTATCAAAGTTCCTGCATGCTTAATACTTAGGAATTTTTGACACGCTTAATAGTTACTGGAATTACTTGTATGGTTAATGGTTACTAAAGTCGCTAGCATAGTTAACAGTTACCAATATGATCAGTAGAGACATAATTTTCATAGTTTGGCATTGGTGGTAATCAGCAGGAGGTTTCCTTGCCCATGTTTGAGCTGATGCAATGAGACTTCGTGGGGTCTGGAGTCGATGTTGAGGACTCCCAGGGCAACTTCCTCCTGACTGTATACCACTGTGCCGCCACCTCTGCTGGGTCAGTCCTGCTGGTGGAACAGGGCATACCCAGGGATGATAAAAAGAAAAGCTGAATTGAATAACTATCTACAACATTAAAAACATTAGGCTTGAAACACTCACCCATCCTAAAGGCTCTCAGTTTTAAACTCTGTAAAAAAACACAATGCAATGAATCATAAATTTTACTTAATTGATCTGCTAACAATGCAGTGAAATAAATGGAAGTTTACAGAAGTAGCAGTGGTGGTATCCTAAGGATAGACTGGGCAAGGGAGGTCAAGTGTGGAGAAAGTACAATGTTGCATTAAAGGATAGGTGTAGGGTAGAGTGTCATTCTCAAAGGCTGGGGAGAAACAGAATGCGAGGGAAGGTTTAGGGAGGGATTTCCACACGGCGCATGTCAGATGGAACCTAGAGGTCACAGACAGGCAGGAACACCGTGTAAAGGTGGATAGGGCTAAGGTAATGGAGGGATTGATAAATACAGAGAGGGTTTTTGAATGCACCTCGATGATGGACAATGAGACTGGGCTAATGGGTGAGTATGACTTTGTTCGGGTGGGATGCAGGTGCTCAGAGCTTTGAAATTGGAGATGCCTTAGGGTGGAATGGAGGAGAGAGTATTGGAGACACAAAGACTGAAGTAGTGAAAATTGTTTAGACAGTTTCAGGGGCATTGGGGTGGGTGCAAAGGTGGGTGAAACTGTGTAGGTAAAAGTAGGTAGAGCAGGTACAGCACAGGCTTAGATACAGAGTAAAGCTCCCTCTATGTTGTCACCAAACACTTCCCGGGCAGGTACAGCACAGGGTTAGATATAGAATAAAGCTTCCACTACACTGTCCCCATCAAACACTCCTAGGGTGGATGACAATCACCCAGTGAGGCCTGAATTGGCCAGATGTGACGAGACTGGGTGCCAACAGGTCCTGGTCCCTGTTCTGCTCAGCAGAAATTCATTTCTCAGAGGGGTCCTTGAATAGGTGTTTGGCATCCTCATTTATATAGAAAACGCCCAAGCCCTGTCTAGGTGGCTGCCTGGGATGTCTTGGGAAAATAGGCCTGACGAATTTTACAGTGGCCTGACCTCTCATCCAGATTGGGCACAGGACATCCCATTACTAAATCTGTCAGGGTTGTCCCTGTTTTACACCCATGAGAAACTAACACATGGCATCCTAGGTTCTGCCCCTGCAGTCATAAGGCCCCGATTTGCCAGCCCAGAACTGTTGCTCTATCAGTTAGGTCACCAAAACGCTGAGTTGGCATCTTGTGTCCCATACCTTACTCCGTGTCTTCACGTTCGTGGATTCTAAGAAGGTCTTGGGCTGGGTGGATCCACTCCACTCTGAAGATGTTCCGATTTTCTGAGATACCGGAGGAGCTGGCACGGTCTCTGTATCAGAAGAAAGTAAACCGTGGAATGACTAATGACAGGGAACTAGGGAATAACTATGCTCCTTGTCTATTCAGCAGTAGCACTTGTTTGGTAATGTGCACTGGTTGTAAGTTTGGGTTTATCATGGTTGGACTGGACTATTTTTTTTAACCAATTTTATTGAGCATTGATAGGACAAGTTGCGAGGCAGTTTCTCACTTCAGAACATAGAAAATAGGAGCACAAGTAGACCATACTGGCCATGGAGCCTGCTCCGCCATTCAATATGACCATGGCCATTCCTGGGCTTCAACTCCACTTTCCTGCCCACTCCCCATGTCCCTTGATTCCCTGAGACCCCAAAAATCTGTTTGTCACTGCCCTAAATATATTCAATGATGATGTATTGACAACCCTCTGGAGTAGAAAATTCCAAAGATTCACAACCCTTTGGGTGAAGAAAATTCCCCTCATCTCAGTCCTAAATGATTGGCCACATATCCTGAAACTCAGCTCCCTTGGTCGGGATTCCCCAGTCAGGGGAAACAATGTCTCAGTATCTAGACTGTCAAGCCCCTTCATAATCTTGTATGTTTCAATCTTGAATGAGATCATCTCTCATTCTTCTAAACTCCAGAGAATATAGACCCAATTTAATCTGCCTCTCATCAGAAGACAACCTTCTCTTCCCGGAGACTTATTTAGTGAACCTTCACTGTACTGCCTCTCATGCAAGTACACCCTTCCCTAAATATGGAAACTAAAGCAGCATACAGTATTCCAAGTGTGGTTCACCAAAGCCCTGTACAAACTTAGCAAGACTTCTTGCAATAAAGGCCAACATGCGATCTGCATTCCTAATCGCTTGCTGTAACTGCATTCTAGCTTTCTGTGTTCCTTTGCGAGTACAACCACATCTCTCTGAACATCAACATTTACGAGTTTCATGCTTTTTTAAAAAACTAGATTCCAATCATTCTAGAACTTTCCAGCTTGTAGTTTGGACCCCCCCTCAAGACCCAAAATTTCTCACAGTTGCTCCTGTTCCAAGTTATAATCTGGGTCCTCAGAAGTGACGAGTGATCCACTTACCAGGGTCGTCTGGGAGGATGTAGGATTCAGGGGTTCTCACTGGTAGAGGAGGAGGAATTTCTTCATCAGAATCTGAAAAACCAAATTGAAAAGGAGAATTTATTTTAGTCAACACTCAAGTCCATCCCTTGGAGGTTTACCACTAATCTCTGAAAACTGCACAGATTCAATCAGATCATACCAAGGAAGGATTTTGACCATTTGAGCTCACTGCAATGATGGGTAATCCTGCTCTACCAGTTACTGCATCGAGCACTCCAAACTCAGACCATGCCATGCCAAACACAATTCTGGAGTCACAGCCCAGGTGCAGTGCCCCATTTCCAGCTTCTCCCATCACCTTTCCATCATCACCTTCTCATTTATGCATTGTGGCAAGTTAAGGGCATGTAGATAGTAAATGTTCTGTGCTAACATTGCAAAGGTCTGCAGTTAGTGGTAATGGAGAATTAAGAAAACTACAGAACAGAAAGAAGACTTGCATTCATATGGCACTTTTAATGACCTAAGAATTTGCACATCTATGCCAAGCATACATAATGAGGCTTGGCTGAGAGTCCAGACATCCATTACTCTTGTTGAAACGGCTGTGTCCCAGAGAAAACATTGATTGACAGCTCAGGTTCTCTGATCTCTGCTGTCAATTCCACAATGTTTGTTTACACAACATTAAGTGGTTTCCAGGGTTTGTGGTTTTCATTATTGATACCATGAAGGATCTGGATGATTGACACTTTTATTGCCTTCTAAGTGAAATGACTTTTTTTTAAACATAGTAGGAAGTTATGAATTTATTACTTTATTTTTAAAAAAAAGTTTTTTTTTTAAAACACATCATATTGTCACACTGGGGTTCATTGGTGCTCGACAGTGTATGGGGGCGGGGGGGGGTCAATGGACATAGAAGTGCCATAGCTTGGCACGGGGGTCAAGAGGGGCCAAAGAGGGTGGGTAGAAGAGCAGAGCTTGGCATAGGATGCATGAAGGGCTATAGGGGGTGGAAGGGCAGAATTTAGCATAGGTGGAATGAGTGGCCTTAGGCAGTGGATGGAAGGGCAGAGCTTGGCATAGGGGGCATGAGGATGACTTTTTGAAGTTACCTTTTAAAAGGTCCCCTCATGCAGACTCCCTCTGAGGGGCCGTAAACCTGATCCGAATCCACGAAAATTGTGGAGGAGCAGGAGATACCTAGCCCCACAACGGAGCCGGCCAGGTACGGAGGTCCAGTTGTGGGCTTTTGACATGAAGTAGCCCACACCCTTTAAAGGCACTCCCAAAAATCAGACAGCCCGGGAATGGGGTTGGGAATCCCGGAATTGGGACTCGCCTGCCATTTTTAAAGGGCTCCCGGGTCATCAAAATCCAGGCCACTGTGTGCGAGCAGGGTTTTAAAACCCTTTGTAGTTCATTGCAATGGGATAGTAGTTTAAGAACAAGGGAGTCTTGCTACAATTGTATCAGGCATTGGTGCGACCACACCTGGAATATTGTGTGCATTTTTGGTCTCCATATTTAAGGAAGGATATATATGCCTTGGTAGCCGTACAGTGAAGGTTCACTAGGTTGGTTCCTGGGAGGAAAGTGTTGTCCTGGGGAATCTAGAACACGGGGACAAAGTCTCAGGATAAAAGATCACTTATTTAGGACTGAGGTGTGGAGAAATTTCTTCACCCAAGGGTTGTGAATCTTTAGGATTCTCTACCCTAGAGGACTGTGGAGTTGATGTTACAATCAGAACAGCCATGATCTTATTGAATGGCGGAGCATGCTCAAGGGGCCAAGTGGCCTACTTCTTCTCCTAATTCGTATGTACGTATGAACGTATGAATGTTGTGGATGCACCATTGTTGGGTATATCCAAGACTGAGATAGACAGATATTTGATCTTTCAGGGAATTAAGGGGAGCAGTGATACAGGTTGTGAACAGGGTTTAAATTCCTTTCGCCCTCTATTGCAAGGGGGTTGGAGTTCATCAACAAGGTAGTCTTGCTATTGTACAGGGCCTTGGTGAGACCATACCTGGAGTGTATTGTGCAGTTTTGGTCTCCATATTCAAGACTAAGATAGGCTGACTTTTGGGGTCTCAGGGAATCAAGGGATATGGGGACCGGGCAGAAAAGAGTTGAGGTCAAAATTCAGCCATGAGCTCATTGAATTGTGGAGCAGGCTTGAGGGGTCTCCCTGTTCTTATTCGTTATGTCCATTTGTTTACACACATGCACTTCCTTAAAGGCCTTCCCCACCTACCTCCTCCCCTCGACTGTGAACACTAAATTTGGCAGCTTTATGAGGGCTGGTTTCTGTCATTAATATATTTATATATTCATTCCCAACCCTCCCCAGGACTCCAGTATAGAATTCCTGTAGCTGCAAATTGAGTCGTTCAGAGTCATTTCCTTCATTACAACAATGATTTCTTCTTCTGTAACCTTGATTATTCAAGGGTTGCCAAACCATGGATTAGGCCATGATTTTACACCAGGGAAGGGTGTGAAGGCAGGCCCTAAGGCTACTTCAGCTGGAACAGCATTCAACCCAGTGCTGTTGGCACCATTCTGGACCACATGCTAGGCATCTAGCCATCTGAGCTGACAAGTTTCCAACAACAGTGACCAAAAAAAAAAAAAAAATCCTTCATTGTGAAGAATTTTGGTATCCCTGAGGTTATGAAAGGTGTTATAAAAATGTAGGTTCTTTTCATCCTTTCTTTCATTTCTTCTTGTTTTGTTCAGTTGTATAAAGGTATTGTCAAAGGTACAGAAGGAAAGGTCAGAGAAATGGGTTGGGGTTTCAGAGACGGCCAGAGGCAGAAGGAACTGAGCCCAAAACATTTACTCTGTTTCCTTCTCATTCACTCTCGGGATGTGGGGTCGAGGCCTGGATTTATTGCCCATCTCTAGTTGCTCCTTGAAAAGGTGGTGGTGGTGGTGGTGAGCTGCCTTCTTGAGCAGAAAGACTTGCATTTGAATACTGCCTTTTACAACCCCAGAACTCCCACAATGCTTTACTGCCAATGAAGTGCTTTTTGCAGATTTAGTGAAGAAAGTGTGATAACCAATTTGTGCACAGCAAGCTCCCACAATGTGATAATGGCCAGTAATCTAGTTTACTGATATTGGCCGTGGGATAAATAGTGGTCAGGACACTGGGGAGAACTCCCTTGCTCTTCTTCAAAACAGTTGAATTAGATTTTTTTTTTACATTCACCTGAGAAGGCAGATGTTTGGTTTAATATCTCATCTGAAAGATGGCACTTCTGACAATGTAGCACTCCCTCAGTACTGCATTGAGAATGTCAGCCTGGATTAAGTGTTCAAGTCTTACAACCCACACCTTTTGGATTCAGAAGTGTTACCCACAGCTGACACCTCTGTGAGCTGTGTGGTGAAGGTGCTCCTTCAGTATTGTAGTGATTTGCTACAAATGCTAGGCTACTTCAGAAGACAATTAACAGTCCATTGCATTAAAGCCAGAGGAGGTAAGACTGGCAGGCTTCCCTCCCTAATGGCCATTGCTGAACCAGTTGGGTTTTTTTTGGCAATCCAACTGCTTTACTCTTAATGATGCCATGTTTTTTTATTTGTAGTATTGGGATTCAAACTTACTATTTTCCTTTACTTCAGCAACACTGTGACAATGTTTTTCTTCCACTGGCTGGGCCAGAACAGGTTCCATGTGCCGTGGGAAAGTTGGTAGCTCGCTGTAATCATTCTCAGACCGACGACGGGCTGGGATCAGATTATCAAGGTATTGGCAGGGAGCATCCAGGCAGGACATAGCACTGTCTTCCGGTGGTTGGAGGTGTGCTGAGTTCGGAGGTGAGAAATAGGGATCTTCAGTAAAATAACTGGAGAGGAAGTGGACAGGGGTACTGAGATGCATGAAGTATTGTTTCTCTGGGTCTTCAGGAATGTTGGTATTCTCTTCCTGAGCAGATCCCCAGCGACAGGAATTCCAGGCCTTCTCCACAGCTGGTGAGCTGTTTGACTTAGATGATGAAGAGCCACTTGAAGAGGAGCTCAGCAGGTCTTCCAAAGAAGCAAAGAAGTTGCATTGTTTAACCTTAAACAATCCTGTGGAATGTTCAATATCCTGGCTTGTGGCAGAAAAGGGGTTTGACTTGGCCCTGGATAAGCATGTCTTGCTTGTAAACTCTTTTGTCTCCTGAGGCAGCCTGGATGAGCTCTGGGTCACTCCACCCCATAATATCCCATCATCGTCCAAGTTCAGCTGCCTTTCTGGCTTTCTCACCGGCGGGCATCGCGTAATGCAGGAGGAGGGGTCCTGGGGTCCTGAGACATTTCCACATTTACTGGGGTCGCTGTTCAAATCCGTTATTAATCCGTAAGACTGCTTGCGTCCAAGGGGGCAGAAACCTAATTCTTCGCGTTGATCCGAGGATTGTAAATCAGTAATCTCTTGCGCCATGAATAGCAAGCTATTTCCCTCTTTTGGTGAACTGTAATGGTAAGGATATGAAATTAAAGAAAGTCGTACAGGACTTTTAGTTAGTTGTCATAAACAAAATTTCTGCGTCGCATTGTTTTCACTTTTTTCCCCCCTCATTGAATTATTGTGAAACCTTTGGCCCAGGGTTTACCTTCAAAAAAATGGCGCTCACGGTTATTTATGTGGAAATCTCACAGTAGCTTCAGGTGAGGGTGATTAAACGTGGAAACCCAAAAGTTGCTGTCCCAGTCGCACCTTTAGATTCACAAAAATGGCATCTTATTGTTTGCCTTGCTAATGAAATTCACTGAACATGTGATGTTGCTCTATTTGCAGCCCAGATAATCCTGCCATGGCAAGTCAAATTATTTCAAGTCAAAGTATTCTGCTAACAATCTGGTAAATGGGGAGGCAATGGCGTAGTGCTATTGTTGCTGAACTGGTAACCCAGGATAATGCTTTGGGGACCAGGGTTCAAATCCCACCATAGCAGATTGGGGAATTTGAATTCAATAAAAAATAAATCTGACGATGACCATGAAACCATTGTCGTAAACCAATTTGGTATTATTAATGCCCTTTAGGGAATGAAATCTGTCATCCTGGTCTGGCCTAAATGTGACTCTTAAACAAGGGTAATTAGGGATGGGCAATAGATACTGGCCTAGCCTGCCCATATCCCATGAATAAAAAAAAAAAATTATGTAACAGTTGAGCTGCTATCAAAACCCTTCATTGTTTTAGGGGATATGGTGAATTGAATTCAATAAAAATCTGGAATTAAAAGTCTGATGATGACCATGAAACCATTGCCGATTGTCGTAAAAACCCCATCTGGTTCGCTAATGTCCTTTAGGGTAGGAAATCTGTTGTCCTTACGTGGTCTGGCCTACATGTGACTCTAGATCCACAGCAGTGTGGTTGACTTTTAAATGCCCTCTGCACAGGGTAATTAGGGATGGGCAATAAATGCTGGCCTAGTCAGCGATGCCCAAATCCCATCAATGAATGTAAAAAAAATGTTAATTACTGCCAGTCAACCTCCTTGGCACTGAAAATGAAATATTACAAGTGTGGGGTCTCACTCCTTCAAGTTTTAATAATTGAAGATTTAAAAAAATTAATTAATAAAATGTTTTTACCTTTCCTTTCTGTCACTTTTTTCCTGTCTCTCCCTTAATCCACTCTTTCTTTCTCTTCCCTTATTTCTGTATCAGATTTTACATTGGATTCGCCTACTCGAACTAACACAGCTGCATTGTTCAGCAACAATCCTTCAATTCGATTTGTTAAGGAGGTGCACTTTCCCTGAAGAGGGCACTGCCCCATTTCCCTCCCCCACTTGCAGCAATTTGCTGTGGAAGTCTTTGATATTAAATGGGCATGCGGGAGATTAACTAATGGCGCATATTGCTCATTAGCCTACCAGCGCAATCTTTGGCCCTTCCTGTTTTTCTCGTGTGTATAATTAAACGCTTTGGAACTAACAAGAGAGTGTGTAGGTTGTTAAACATGGCAAGCAGCTCAAATTTCACACTTTCTCACCTTCCTGGACAATCGCTGTGTCTCCCAAAATTCATGTGTCACGGACTGTGCCAACTGTGAACCTTGTTCTCTGGATCACCCCCAGGCACCAGGTGAGTTATCTACTCATTGATAGGATTGTACAACAAGCCATTTGGCCCATCATGTTGCTGCCAGCTCTTTAAAAGAGTTATCCAACTCGTCCTACTCCCCCATTCCCTCCCACCCAGGCAGTGGTATTGTTGCTAGACTAGTAATCCAGAGACCCAGTTTAATGCTCTGGGGACCTGGGTTCGAATCCCACCATGGCAGATGATGACCAAGAAACTATTGTCGATTGTTGTTTTAAAAAACACACCTGGTTCACCAATGCCCTTTAGGGAAGGAAATCTGCTTACCTGGTACGACCTTGCATGTAACTCCAGACCCACAGCAAGGAGGTTGACTCTTAACTGCCCACTGAAGTGGCCCAGCAAGCCACTCAGTTGTATCAAACTGCTACAAAGTCTCAAACAAGAAACAAAACTGGACAGACCACCCGGAATCGACCTAGGCACTGGAAACGACAACGGCAAACTCAGCCCTGTTGACCCTACTTACTAACATCTGGGGGCTAGTGCCAAACTTGGGAGAGCTGTCTCACAGACTAGTCAAGCAACAGCCTGACATAGTCATCCTTATGGAATCATATCTTACAGATAATGCCCCAGACACCACCATCGCCATGCCTGGTAATGTCCTGTCCCACAGGACAGACCCAGAAGAGGTGGTGGCACAGTGGTATCCAGTCGGGAGGGAGTTGCCCTGGGAGTCTTCAACATCAACTTTGGACCCCATGAAGTCTCATGGCATCAGGTCAAACATGGGCATGGAACCCTCCTGCTGATTACCATGTAGTGCTGATGAATCAGTGCTCCTCCATGTTGAACACCACTTGGATGAAGCACTGAGGGTGATAAGGGTGCAGAATGTACTCTGGGTGGGGTACTTCAATGTCCATCACCAAGAATGGCTCAGTAGCACCACTATTCACCAAGCTGGACAAGTCCTAAAGGACATTGCTGCTAGACTGGGTCTGTGGCAGGTGGTGAGGGAACCAACATGAGGGAAGACCATACTTGACCTCATCCTCACAAACATACCTGCCGCAGATGCATCTGTCCATGACAGTATCAGTAGGGGTGACCACCACACAATCGTTGTGGAGACGAAGTTCCGCCTTCACATTGAGGATACCCTCCATTGTGTTGTGTGGCACTACCACCATGCTAAATGGGATAGATTTTGAACAGATCTAGCAACTCAACACTGGACATCTATGAGGCACTGTGGGCCATCAGCAGCAGCAGATTTGTACTTGAACACAATCAGTAACCTCATGACCCAGCATATCTCCCACTCTACCATTACCATCAAGCCAGGGGATCAACCCTGGTTCAATGAAGAGTGCAGGAGGGCATGCAGGAACAGCACCAGGCATACCCAAAAATGAGGTGTCAACCTGGAAGCTATAACACAAGACAACATGCATGCCAAACAGCATAAGTAGCAAGTGATAGACAGAGCTAAGCAATCCCACAACCAATGGATCAGATCTAAGCTCTGCAGTCCTGCCACATCCAGTCGTGAATGGTGGTGGACAATTAAACAACTCACTGGAGGAGGTTGTTCCACAAATATCCCCATCCTCAATGACGGAGGAGCCCAGCACATCAGTGCAAAAGATAAGGCTGAAGCATTTGTTACAATTTTCGGCCAGAAATGCCGAGTGGATGATCCATCTCGGCCTCCTCCGGAGGTCCCCAGTATCACAGATGCCAGTCTTCAGCCAACTCGATTAACTCCACGTGATATCAAGAAATGGCTGAAGGCACTGGATAGAGCAAAGGCTATGGGCCCTGACAATATTCCAGCAATAGTACTGAAGACTTGTGCTCCAAAACTTGCCGCGCCCGTGGCCAAGCTGTTCCAGTACAGTTACAACACTGGCATCTACCGGGCTACGTGGGAAACTGCCCAGGTATGTCCTGTACACAAAAAAAACCAGGAAAAACCCAACCCAGCCAATTACTGCCTCATCAGTCTATTCTTGATCATCAGTAAAGTAATGGAAGGGGTCATCAACAGTGCTATCAAGCAACACTTGCTTGGCAATAACCTGCTCGCTGACACCCAATTTGGGTTCTGCCAGGACCAGTCAGCTCCTGACCTCATTAAAGCCTTGGTTCAAATATGGATAAAAAAACCGAACTCCCGAGGTGAGGTGGGAGTGACTGCCCTTAACATCAAGGCTGTATTTGACCGAGTGTGGCATCAAGGAGCCCTAGAAAAACTGGAGTCAATGGGAATCAGGGGGAAAATTCTCCACTGCTTGGAGTCATACCTAGCAAAAAAGATGATGATTGTGGTTGTTGGAGGTCAGTCATCTTAGCTACAGGACATCACTGCAGGAGTTCCTCAGGGTAGTGTCCTTGGCCCAACCATCTTCAGCTGCTTCATCAATGACCTTCCTTCCATCATAAGGTCAGAAGTGGGGATGTTCACTGATGATTGCACAATGTTCAGCACTATTCGTGATTTCTCAGATACTGATGCAGTCCATGTCGAAATGCAGCAAAAGCTGAACAATATCCAGGCTTGGGCTGACAAGTGGCAAATAACATTCGTGCCACACAAGTGCCAGGTGATGATTATCTCCAGCTAGACAGAATCTAACCATCGCCCCTTGACATTCAATGGCATTACCATCACTGAATCCCCCACTATCAACATCCTCAGGGTTACCATTGACCAGAAACTGAACTGGACTAGCCATATAAATACTGTAGCAACAAGAGCAGGTCAGAGGCTAGGAATCCTGCGACGAGTAGCTCACCTCCTGACTCCCCAAAGCCTGTCCACTATCTACAAGGCACAAGCCAGGAGTGAGATGGAATACTCCCCACTTGCCTGGATGAGTGCAGTTCCAACAATACTCAAGAAGATTGACACCATCCAGGATAAAGCAGGCCACTTAATTGATACCACATGCACAAACATTCACTCCCTCCACCATCGACGCACAGTAGCAGAGTGTGTACCATCTGCAAGATGCACTGCAGGAATTCACCAAGGTTCCTTATGCAGCATCTTCCAAACCCATGGCCACTGCCATCCAGAAGGACAAGGGCTGCAGACACATGGGAACCCCACCACCTGGAAGTTCCCCTCCAAGCCACTCACCATCCTGACTTGGAAATATATCGCTGTTCCTTCACTGTCGCTGGGTCAAAATCCTGGAACTCCCTCCCCAACAGCACTATGGTTGTACCTACACCACTTGGAATGCAGCGGTTCAGGAAGGCAGCTCACCACCACCTTCTCAAGGGCAACTAGGGATGGACAATAAATGCTGGCCCAGCCAGCAAAACCCACATCCCGTGAATGAATTTTAAAAAAATTCTCTGACCATTGCCCTGGGAGTTTTTTCTCCCTTGTTAGAAGGAGTTTCTTTGATATATTTCTGGAAAGGGGGTATTTTGGATTCAGGATTGCTGGACCCAAAGTTAGGGCCCTGTTATGACAAGTCCATCCTTGAAAAGTCCCACTTTCCAACTCCAACTAGAAAGGGAGCAGGCTTGTCATTACGAAATTGGATGATTGCTGACAGTCAGCTAAACAGCCTCCACCCCCCCACCCCCCAACCCCCCAGCCCCATCACGGATATATCTTTTAACGAATGGATAATTCTTCGCCCTGGCAGCTTTCCACCACCACCTCTAATTCCTGGAGACTTCAGGATAATCGTGAAGGATTGGAAACTCAGGAAATATTAGTAATGAATGGCTTCAAACTGATCGACCAACCTGATGTAGAAACAGGAGGCCCTTCAGCCCCTTGAACTTGTTCTGCCAAGGCTGATCTGTACCTCAAACCCACTTACCTGCCTCTGCTCCATATCCCTTCGTCTAATAAAAATCTATCTATCTCAGTCTTGAAAGCACCCATTGAACCTCAGAATCCACAACTTTTTTTGTGGGGAGAGAGTTCCAGATCTCCACTCCCCTTTGTGTGAAGAAGTGCTTCCTGACATCACCCCTGAATGACTTGGCTCGAATTTTAAGGCTCTGCCCCCTTGTTCTGAACTCACCCCACCAGAGGAAATAGTTTCTCTCTATCTATCCTATCTAATCCCTTAATCATGTTAAAAATCTGAATTAGCTCACCCCAAATCTTCTACACTCATGTCAATAAAAGTCCTCAAATCTACAGTGACTCCTTCCCGGGTGAGTTTATACTTCCTGAGGTGCAGCGTCCAAAACTGAACACAGGGCTCCAGTTGGGATTGGATCAAGGTTATCCATAAGGTTCTCTGCTTTGTATTCCAGCTCCTCTTGTGTTAAAAGCCAACATTTCAATCATCTTTTTGATTACTTGTTGCATCTGTGCATCAATTTTTAGAGGCCTGAACACTGAATTGGCCAGATCAAAATTGGGCCCCATCTACCAGTCAGCTCATGTGAAAACTCAAAAAACATTGACAATTAAAATTTCCCATTTAAATACCCAACTGATCAAATCAAGTCAAAGATTGACACTACTTCCTGATTCAAACGTTTTACCTCCGGGTTAAGGAAAGAACAGTTGTAGCAATGGATTGTGGGGTTGATTTTATACTTGGTCAACATCATTGCACAATTTCCAGAGTGCGACATATAGACAGCAGAAAGTGCCTCTGAGCCAGAGGCGATATACGTGCTGCAGTGTGGTCACAGTGCAACAAAATCACCAAAGGCATAAAACTTAACCTCAGAATAAACAGACAGGAAATGTTTGCCAATTTCAGCAGAAATCAACTCAACTGAGTTTTTAACTAGTTTCCTCTACACTGTCCAATCAAACACTCTCAGGACAGGTACAGCACAGGGTTAGATACAGAGTAAAGCTCCCTCTACACTGTCTCTATCAAACACTCCCAGGACAGGTACAGCACAGGGTTAGATACAGAGTAAAGCTCCCTCTACACTGTCTCTATCAAACACTCCCAGGACAGGTACAGCACAGGGTTAGATACAGAGTAAAGCTCCCTCTACACTGTCCAACAAACACTCCCAGGGCAGATACAGCATGCAATGAGTTTGAAGTGTCTGAGGCCTGAGCCAGCTATGCCTAGCAAGGACTCTTTGTTGCACAGGTACATTCTCACCCAATGCAGGTACAACTCAAAATCTTAAGCATGTACTCAAAAACTCTATGGAGCCATGTTGAGCTATTTGGATTAAGGTTAGCCTCTCTGTGTCTCTCACAGTGAAGATATTTTATTCTCATTCAGAGTCCAGATATAGATTCAGATCTCTGCGACAGGGGGACGTGTCACTCCAGGTTGGACACTATACCATCATGTTCTTTATGTTAGTGCTTTAATTTTTGTACCACTTTAGCTGCTGTTTAATGAATTTACCAGCGCCTCTATAAAAGCTGCAATGTTGCACTATGCACTTTTGTTGATAAGTCAAGATGTCAGCTGAAAAACTGACTTTAATGTTTATGTTCAATGCTGCAGAGCTTATTCAGGAGCTACACAAAGTCCCTGCCACGTTACTGGGTGACTGGCTTGAATCCAGTTGATCAATGGGGAGGGGAACAGAGTGTTCCATACATAACATGCAGTCAGAGTGTTGTCAATAAACACTGGTGTCTGATCTAACTATGGACAGGTGTGTATGAAAGTTTAAGATAATCTAACACCATTGGTTAGTTACTGACCAACTTGATGACTAGTCACTGACTTCCTCCTATACTAGTTACTTATTGACTTCAAAGCCTTGTTATTGATCAAATTCCACAACTAGTTACTGGCTTGGTTCCATTACTAGTTATAACAGTTTGTATTTATATAGTGTCTTTGACGTATTAAAATGTCTCAAGCTACCTCACAGTAACATTATTAAAACAAAATTTGACAGCTAGCCACATAAGGAGGTATTAAGGCAAGTGACCAATAGCTTGGTCAAAGAGGTAGGATTTAGGGAGGAGCGAGAGGACAGAGCTTAATGCCTAAACTGAAGGCACAACTGCCAAAGGTGGGGTGAAGGAATCCACAGAAGAACAAGAAGCCAGAATTGGAGGAATGCGGAATTCTTGGAGGGTAGTAGAACTGGAAGAGGTTACAGAGATAGGGAAATACTGACATATCACGGTTAAGTTACAGGCCTAGGATCCATATTATTGGGCTCCATGCATGTTACCTGTGACATGATGAGTTTGATGAGAGGGGAATGTGTGTTGATGGTTGCCGAGGTCTTTCAAATGGCACAGATGGCTCATCAATCTGTTGGAGCACAAGTACAAAATGAAACCATTAGTGAACATGGCCTCCCAGACATTAATGAACACAGGATTTATCAAAACTCAAAAAATGAGTGAAAATGGTTCATGTCATCCACGTGAAAGAGGTTTTTGAGGAATCAGCAGCTGATTTTTCATTGCGATAGTATTTATCTCCCATTGACCTGTAAAAGACTGGCAACAATTTCAAACCAAGTAAGTCCAAGAAATGAGTTTCCAAAAAAGGACAGTTTGAACTATTGTTCTGTGAACTTCAGAGGAAAGATCAGGCACGGTACAAAAATAAGCTGAAGGCGACTCGCTACGAACTCGTTTCGCTGGCACACACCAATTTCATCCTCAGGAGATTCTGAAATCATTTGCAAGCAAAACATCAAGCAGAAAGGTCAGATTCCACTTAGAGAATGCAGGTTATTTAGAACTTTGCAATGAAGACTTGCGGTGCAAAAACACAGTCACTAACATGCGAGACACCATCACTGGGAGGCCAAAACAACCCATGGGCTTTGCCGTAGCAACTTGAATAATGGAAGGAGAAATGAGAGGAAGGGTGAAGGTGAGTGGGAATTTATTGGATTACTGGGAAAGAGGAAAAACATTTTTCAGAACACAAAGAGATGGGAGAGAGGAGATCAGAGCAGCAGCATCAGCACAGGTTTGAAAATGTCAATAGATGCTGGAAGAGAATAATTCTGTGCCCCTGGTCTTTGTGCAGAAGAGTGAGAGAGAGGGAGAGGAATAAGCATGATTAAAAAATACACACACATACACACACGCATACACACCACACACACACTGTGTGAACTACAGACAAACGCTCTGATCTGCATGCACACACACCCATCTCTAGCATGATTTGAGTTGCATTGGGTCAGTGTCTTCCTGTAAGCAATGCCATTTCCAGTTTGAGTCTCAATGTGACTTCCTGACCGAAACCACAGTCACCCTGGGCTCCCAACCTCAGTGACAGGTTGCTATCAAAATGGCCCACTCAAATTAGCATCAACTTTACTCATTTAAAGAGAAAACAGGTCAAACCTGATTATTGTGTGTGTGTAGAATCCATGTGCCGTACATGAGTAAAGCTGAATTGGGAGTTCATCTGCTGGACCTTCTCCTAGTGAAAAGTGAAGGGCTGAAGTTGCTTGTTACTAGGAACACACAGCAGGTCTGTAAGCTGCCTGAAACAGACAGGACCATGCTTTGGGCTCGCTGACAGAAATGACCCCTTTCACATTCTGCTGTGCAAATCCTAACATTCCTGGTGTCTCTCATGCCCACTTTGACCACTTTACTGTCCTCCCTTGGTATCTTAGTATGCAGGGCCCAGGGGCAAAATGTTCCCCAGACTTCCCACTTCTTATTTCCAACTTCCCAACTTCTTTTTTGAGTTTTGAAAATCCCAATAAATTCAACATCAAGAACTTCATGGCAGATGTTCACGGATTGAGAGTGACCAACGTTTTAAACATTTTTTCGTGGGGTGTGGGTATCACAGGCAAGGCCAGCATTTATTTCCCATCCCTAATTGCCCTTGAGAAGGGCAACAAATGCTGGCCTTGCCAATGATACTCACAAAAAAATTTTGTTCACTCTTGACCCATCGCCAGATCCTGCCCAATGCGCCAAGATAGAGTTTGCTGAGGCGAGGAAGGGAAATGGAAAGAAAGAAACAGAGAGTGAAAGAGAAAGTGTAAGGAATGAGATAGAGAAAGGGGAAAAAAAAAATGAAAGAGAAAAAGAATGAGAGAAAGTAAGAGAAAGAAACAAATGAGATAGAAGTAGGAGGTTAAAGAGAAAGGAGAAAAGAGAACCAGAGAGATGGAAAGAAAAAGAAACAAAAAGGCAGAGAAAGAAAGACAGAAAGAACGAAAGAAAGTGAAATAGAGAGAAGAAAGGAAAAGAGGGAAAAAGGAACAAAGAAAGAAAAATAGATTCAAACTGGAGATTAACAGGAGGAGGTGTGGTTATGGTTAGGACTCAGTGACTTTATGTTGTAAGCTGTTTACTCATATGGCAGCAGATATGAGCTTCATTCTGGCCTAATCCTTCCCACTATTCACCTGGAATCCAAGAACTCAGTCGAACTGAAGTGACTGGCACTGTGAGGCATGGTACCCATTGGAAGAGAACCAGACTTAGTGCTGCTTAATAACAGGGCCAAGAGTGAAGTGACGGAATGACCGGAGGAACACAGACGGTCAGCAAAACAACTTGGTTAAACTGTGTCTAGAATGTGACCACATGGCCCTTGGACAGTCACTGGCTACATTACAACGGTAGTGGCAGGGTTATGAGGTACAGTGGTCTAGCGATTTCGGGGTACAGTAGTGCAGGGGTTTCGGGGTACAGTAGTGCAGGGGTTTCGGGGTACAGTAGTGCAGGGGTTTCGGGGTACAGTAGTGCAGGGGTTTCGGGGTACAGTAGTGCAGGGGTTTCGGGGTATTGTGGAGTCAGGGCTATGAGGTACAGTAGTGTAGGGATTTTGGGGTACAGTAGTGTAGTGATTTTGGAGTAAAGTAGTGTTGGGGTTTTGGGATATAGTAGTGTAAGGGTTTTGGGGTATGGTGGAGTCAAGGTTTTGGTGTGCAGTAGTGTAGGGATTTTGGGGTACAGTAGTGTAGGGGGTTTGAGGTAGTGTGGAGTAAGGGTTTTGGGGTATGGTAACGTAGAGATTTTGGGGGCACAGTGGTGTACGGGTTTTGGTGGAGTCAGGGTTTTGGGGTACAGTAGTGTCGAGGGTTTGGGGTACAGTAGGGTAGGAGTTTTGGGGTACTGGGAGTCAGGGTTTTGGGGTACACTGGTGTAGAGATTTTGGGGTAGGGTGGAGTCAGGATTTCAAGGTACAGTATTGTAAGGGTTTTGGGGTACAGTGGTGTAAGGGTTTTTGGGGTAGGGTGGAGTCAGGGTTTTGGGGTACAGTAGTGTAGCGGTTTTAGGGTACAGGGGTGCATGGACACTATGTACATTGGGCTGGAGTTGGCCTCTGCACCACAGTTGCCAACTCTGTTTGTCATGTTCCTGGGAGGTTTCATCATGGTGACCTGCAGCAACCACTCCGCTCCCGCACTCCGGCCATTGGCCCATCCTCACAGTGTCCTGTTTTCCTCATCAACTGGAAGGCATAAAGACTCTTTGGATGATTTTTGACCATCAGTGAAACCTTTACATTTCCGTCTTTGTCTCCAACATTTTTACAACTAAAAATTTTCAAATAAAAATGAGAAAACATACGCTTCTTTTGGAACGCTCCTGTGCCTTTCTGCCGAGTTTTGCAAACAGCTTATTAATCTTTAAAGAAGTCAGAAATCCAAACTTTGTTGAAGTGAGAGGACCTGACTGATTGGTAACTTGTGCAACTATTGAAGGTGCTAAAATACTTGGAAGAGGATTTTATAGGTTGTTTAATTATAACAAAAGTAATTTAATTTTGTTTATTTCAGTCTTAACCTGACCAGTTTAATTCCTGGAACCAATCCAAGAGTACCTGTCCCTTCTCTGCACCAAGAGGTGGTGTTCAATTTTAGTACATTGGCTCTCCTCCCACTCACTAGCACCACCACCCTTCCTCCACCTTGCCATACCATTAATTGCCCAACAGCGAGTCTTAGACAGCACCAGAAAATGCTTCAAACTCAGGTTTCAACAGGAGAGACACTTCATGTTTTTTGGTTAAAGTATAAAAATCCTACTTAGAGTACAAGGCTGTTTTTCCAGAAGAACTGTTTGTTTGCGTGCCATCTGTTTTACCACATCCGGTGTGTGTGCATGACTTCCAATCATCGCAGACTCACACTGTGTGCAAACCACTGCACTTAGTTCCACAGCAGCTCACCCAAGGAGGAAGTTGACGAATAGAAGACGTTACAAAAATAAGCACGTTGGCACACTGCCAGTGCTGCTTGTTCTTGGAGAAGCTGAGTGGTCACTTAGAGAGGACGCATTTTGTTTACGACTACCATCCGATCAGACTGCTGTGCACATGCAAGCCTGTCCTGCGCAAAGCCCAATGCAACCATTTTTCCATCCTGCCCAAGTATTCTTTGAACTCTCCTATTAATAAATGCAATTATTTCCTAGCAATTGTCAGCTTGAAATGTTTTCCCTTGCATGCTTCACTTGCGAACGAATAGGAAGAAGAGTCTATGAAGAGGAGTCATAGGGGCTCGAAACGCCAACTCTGTCTTTCTCTCCACAGATGCTGTCAGACCTGCCGAGTTTTTCCAGCATTTTTTGTTTTTGTTTCAGATTTTCACCATCCGCAGTATTTTGCCTTTGACGCATAGGGTTGTTTGGCTTAAAGCAATGAAGGTTATTGGGAGATTTAATAGAGGTGTTGATAGAATGGTTTCCACTGGCAGGAGAGTGGGTAATCAGAGGATGCAGATTTAAGATAATTGGTAATTGAGTGAGGCTGGGCAATGAGGAGAATTCTGCTACACACTAGAGTTGTTGTGATCTGGAATGCACTGCCAGAAAGGGTGGTGGAAACAGATAGTAACTTTCAAAGGGGAAATTGGATAAATATTTTAAAAAAGGGAAAAAAAAAGTCACAGGGTTTTGGGGAAAAGTGTGGGACTATTTGGACTCAAAGAGGTTGCACAAGCATGATGTGTTGTAAGATTCTATGACTCTACAAAGGCTGTTAACATCACATGATGACACCAATTCAAAGCAGGGAAAGGAAATAAAGGGAACTGACCATTCTGAAAAACATGAAGAGGATTCAACACAAAATCAAAGCAGAGAAAAAAAAGTCTCTTTGGTCCATCGTGTCTGTGCTGGCCTTTAAAGAGGTCCATTCAATTCGTGCCTCTCTCCCGCTCTTTCCCTATAGCCCTGAAAATACCTCCTTTACAAAATAAATGGCTTTTTGATATGGCAAGGCACTATCTCAACAAATTTTTTACAGCAAGTATTAATGAAGTATTTCAAATCTATTTTTTGTTGGAACTTCATAAACAAAATATTGCAGATGCCAGAAATCTGAAATAAAAACAGAAAATGCTAGAAATATACAGCAGGTCAGGCAGCATCTGTGGAGAGAGAAGTAGAGTTGATGTTTCTGGCTGATGACCTTTCAGAGGTTCCCATGGAGAGTTATGATTGACCTGAAACGTTAACTCTGTTTCCCTCCACTGATGCCGCCAGACCTGCTAAGCTGCAATTTTATCAAACTGTAAAGGTGGAATAGATTGTGCAGGAAAATAAGCAGAGACTGAACTGGCTGAAAAGGAAATTATGAAAGAAAAGTGCATCAAATTCTGAAACATGGGGTTAATTGTTTTGTCAATACACCATGGTACATCAGAAATTCAGAAACCATTTTCTCTCAGGATTGAACTAGAGAGTGGGATTTGAAAAATACAAGAACCAAGGAAGGATCCTACAGCATTATGATGTGTAATATGATGTGTAATATACCTTTAAGAAGAATGCTATTAAGGAAGATCACATGATCTTAGTATCCAATAGTAGAGTAGCATGGGCTACCTCAGTAGGGTAGTTGGTAGGGTAGAAATAGGTCAGGATTTTACAGTCGGCGTGCGGGGGCAGGCCCGACATGCTAGTGCGTAAAATGACGCGCGATGATTTTGGGGCGTGCGTCCTGACCTCATCGCGTCACCGGAGTTGGCTGCGCACCCGCCGATAATTGATAGGCCTATTAAGGCCATTAACGAATTGATTCATTTCAAGTTAATGCTGCCCGTCCAACCTTACGGTTGGCGGGCAGGCGAAAAGGCCAAGCAGCCTTTCTGGTTTTTTTTTTAGGAAACCTCATCCACGAGCAGGATGAGATTTCCTAAAGCTTTCATGAATTAAATAAAAAGTTTTCCTGAAAAAATAAAAACATGTCCCATCTCATGTGACACAGTCACATGAGGGGACGTGTTTCATTAAAATTTTATTGATTCTACTTATTATTTTCAAACGCGCTTCAATCTCCCTGAGGCAGCTCCGTGCCTCAAGGAGATTGAAGCCCTCTTTTGCACGCATGACTCTCCCTCCTCCCCCACCCCCCCCGGGCCGCACAGCTACTGTTCGCATATTACGCTGGGCGGGCCATAACTGGCTCGCCCGCGTAAAATGGCGGTGCGCACCCGATTGCGGGCGGTGGTCCTTTCAATCCAGCAACGGATGATTGGTCCCACTAAATTGAGCGTCTCTCATTCTTTTTCCAAGCAAATGAGATTACGGGGGAAGAGAAGAGGCAGGCGATCCTTTTAAGTACATGTGGGAATAAAGCTTATGGGTTGATTCGAAGTTTGGCGGCACTCAGTGCCCCAGACTCGAGAAGTTTTGATGAATTAATGGACCTCGTGAAGGGCCATTACCAACCTCAGGTGCAAAGGTTCAAGTTTTATTCCAGAATTAGAGCCCCGGAGGAGACAGTTGCATGCTATGTGGTAAGTCTGAAGCACTTAATGGAACATTGAGAGTTTGGTACTTCCCTAAATGATATGCTTAGAGATTGCTTAGTGTGCGGTGTGAATGAGGACACGATTCCGAAGAGGATTTGATATCCAAAATAAATTTGGACGGGGCTAGAGATTGGACTGGCCACGGAAAGCACCGTAAGAGATTCAAAAGCCATACAGGGCACGCAAAATGGCGCCGTCCTCTACATCGGATGGGGAGCCCAGCCAAAAAGGGCGTGAAAATGCAAGACGCTGCCGAGAAGCGGGAAACAGCCCCCGCTAGCCGGAAAAGGAGAAAAAAATGGCTCAGCAGCGAAAACAAGGAATAATTTCAATAGAGGTGGAAACAAGTAACCTTTTAACAATTGGCAGTTTAAAAAAATAGAATGTGTTTATTGTCATAGAAATGGACACATAATGCGATAGTGTGAGGAAAGAGTCAGGCACACTTTTAAACAAAAGAAAAAACCCAGTGAGATACAATGTAGAAGAGCCTGAAGCAACAAATTCAGATATTTATTTGTTGTTTAATTTGAAGGTTGGAAAGACAGAATCAATATATGTA
Source organism: Cetorhinus maximus (assembly GCF_964194155.1). Classification (NCBI taxonomy): domain Eukaryota; kingdom Metazoa; phylum Chordata; class Chondrichthyes; order Lamniformes; family Cetorhinidae; genus Cetorhinus; species Cetorhinus maximus. Next base: position 13,979,844 of record NC_135886.1, read on the forward strand.
ACAGTGAAAGTGAATGGTAGGCCTGTTAGAATGGAAGTGGACACAGTAATTGGGGAACATACCTTCAGATACTTGAATTTAGAAAAAACAACTGCCCAATTAAAAGCATACATGGGTGAAGACATCCAAGTCAAAGGCATCAGCAAAGTAACTGTCCGTTATGGAAGTCAATCGGTAAAGCTACCAGTGTTGGTATTGAGAGGCAGAGGACCAAGCCTTCTAGTGCGAAATTGGCTAAGGGAAATCAACCTTGATTGGCCATTGAGATTCCAAAAGGAAGCAGGAAGCGTCTCAGTTTTGAAAAAGGAATGTGTAAAGACTCAACAACCTGAAGAAATGCCTGCTGTCTTGAGCCAACACGTGGGGGAATAGCAGAAAGAGCTTGAAGACGCCATGCTTAAGGACAGAGTTCAAGATGGGGTGAGCAATCTTCGAAAGGAAAAAGAAAACCTGTTGAATGACCTTCACACGCTACAAGATCGCCTCAGGTCAAAGTTTGTACCACTGGAAAAGTGCGAAGGGAAATGGAAATAATTAAGCACCTCTCTGAACAAACTGAAGGATGAGTTGGCAGGGAAGACACATCAATGATCAATTTTCCAGGAGGCAGCCAACAAACACAAAAAAGAGATGGGAGAGCTGAAGAATCAGCTACATGAAGCCAAAGAGGCTTTGGAGGCAAAAGTGACAGAATTTTCTAAGAAGCAGACAGACGATGAAATTCTGGGAGACTCAACCACTGAGCTCACAAAAGTCGAGCTTGCATCTGAGAGTAGTCGGGCCAATATTGAAACCAAAAAGAAGGCCGAGATTAAAATCAACGCTACAAAGAAGGCACAGAAAATCCTGGCAGCATATGAGTGTACTTTCGTACATAGGCCTGACAGCCAAATCACAAATGCCAATGCACTTAGTCATTTGCCTTTACAAGAAAATGATGAGAAAGTTCCAGTTCCACAAGAACTTGTTTTATTGCTTAATTTCTTAGATTCCTCACCGGTATGTGCTCGACAGATCAGAGACTGGACAAGAAGGGACCCAGTCTTATCTCAAGTACAAGAATAAGTGCTTCATGGTTTGTCACCAGAGTCTGTATCTGATGAAATGAAACCACACTTCAACAGAAGACATGAAATAACCAGCCAGGATGGCATCCTACTGTGGGGAGCACGAGTGATAGTTCCTCCAAAGGGAAGAAAGCCATTGCTAATTGAACTACATAGTGCACATCCAAGTATATCCCAAATGAAGACCATTGCTCGCAACTACCTATGATGGCCTGGGATGGATGGTAAAATAGAGAGTTTAGTGAAGAATTGTGTGCAATGTCAGCAACTGCAAAAGTTACCTTCAACAGCTCCATTACACCCTTGGGAGTGGCCAGGAAGCCCATGGGTGCAATTACACATTGACTATGTGGGATCTTTCATGGGAACAATGTTTCTGCTCATTGTTGATGCTTACTCAAAATGGATGAACATATATGAAGTAAAATCACCAATGTCTTCTGCTACAATAGAGAAGTTACATCAAAGTTTTGCCATTAACGGACTACCAGAAGTAGTCAGTTCTGATAATGTCACGGCATTTATGAGTGCTGAGTTTCAGAGGTTTATCAGTCTCAATGGTATCACTCATGTAAAAACTTCACCATACCCCCTTCCTCAAGCGGACTGGCCAAAAGGGTGGTTCAAACATTCAAGGCAGGCGTGAAAAAGTTAACTGGAGATTCCTTAACAAGCTAGCACACTTTCTTTCTCATTGTAGGACCACCCCTCACACAACAACAGGTGTCACACCTGTGGAGTTATTGATGAAACACTGTCTCAGGATGAGATTGAGCTTCATAATGCCAAATTTAGGGGGAAAGGGGGAAAGGTGGAAAGGAGTCAGGGAAGTCAGAAAACTAGACACGACTGGCATAGTCACGAGAGGAAATTTACCATGGGAGAAACAGTATATGTGAAGAACTTTGGAGAAGGACCAAAGTGGTTACGGGGTGGAATAAGTGCAGTGACTGGACCTCTATCTTACCATGTGGAGGCAGAAGGTTGAGTCACACGGAAACATGTGGATCATCTGAGGAAGAGAGAAACAATTCACCAAGAATTGATTCCACCAGTGTTCATGACTGGGTCAGAGTTTCCTGTTGAGAGAACTCAACCCAATACAGACATAGCTGATGTTCCTGTAAGAGTGGAAGATACAGATCTGCAGGAGCCCACCAAAGCACCTGATGTTCAAACAACTCCAGAAAAAGAGGTTCCTGACAAGGCATCTGAAGTTGTAGAGCTGAGGCACTTTACACCATAAGGAAACCCCCAGAAAGACTGAATTTGTAAATTACTTATCAGTGTAAATATTTTGCTATTTTGAGAAAATTGTAATTGCAAATATAAAATGTATTTCTGAGTAAAGGTGGAGGGATGTGGTAATCTGATGTGTAATATACCTTTAAGAAGAATGTTATTAAGGAAGATCACATGATCTTAGTATCAAATAGTAGAGTAGCGTGGGCTCCCTCAGTAGTTAGTAGTGTAGAGATAGAGTTTGAAGTGTAAGCACATGTTTGGTTGTTGCTGGGTACCTTTGTAAATAAACTAAGAGGTTCCACCTATAAAGTCCCCGCTGATCAACTCTACTAATAGTACCACTTCAGCCACCACTCACAACAAGCGTGCAACCAGGATCCTCAGGACCCAACAAACAGGCAACAAGGATCCAACAAACATCGAGATATTCTGACCAGGAGCACAAAGGATTTCAAAACAAGAAAGTGGGTGGATTTGTACCTGATATTGTTTGGGCGTTTTGTTGGGGTGTGGGTGAAGTTCTGAACATGCAGTGCCTCATAGAAAACTTATAGAGTCATGGATAAGGGAAGTGAAGATTCATAACTGAAGACTAAGAATGAGAGATACAGTTCCCACTGCTTATAGTGAGCATGTTCATGCGAACACGATTTGCCCTATTTGTTCAGTATAGCACAATTACATCAGTCCATTACATAACAAGAATGTTCTCTCTGTATAAGCAGCCATTTGCACACACATTCCTAGCTTTACACTGACCGGCAGTTTTGTTTAAACTACAGTTAATGCTTATACAAACTATAACTCCACGCACACCACGTAGACGGGATTAGAAGGATTTAAACACATAAAAGGTACTTGAAGATTAAAGAGGGATTATTCTAAGCATCCCTGGTTGGCCCCCCAATTTCCCTTCATAAACTTCAGTTCATCCAAATTCTGCTGTCCCTCTCCTAATTTACACCAAGTCTCGTCGCCCATCATTCACCTACACTCACTCGCAGTCCAGCAAAGCCTTCACACCATTGTTCACAAATCCCTCTTTGGCCTCTCCTCTGGCCATCTCTGTATCTTGCACCAGCCCCACGACCCTCTGAGATTCTGGCCTCTTGCGCACCAACGATTTTAATTGCGCCACCCTTGGTGGCTGTGCCTTCAGCTGCCTGGGCCCTAAACTCTGGAATTCCTTCCATAAGGCTCTTCTCTTCTCCTCTCCATCTTTCTCTCTTTCTTTAAGACACTCCTTAAAAATTACCTCTTGACCAAACTTCTGATCACCTGTCCTCAATGCATTTTAACACAGTGCAAACTAGTGAGTAACGCATCTGTTTGTGTGTGAAATAAACAGAGCTCTTCAGCTGTAAGGAGTAATTTTGAAATTGAAGCTAATGCAAAATGGTTAATGGTCATTGCTTTTGGCCAACATAACCCATCACCTGTTTTAAATGTCATGTGATATGTGGTGAGGACTGTATCGGTTATGGATTTCAGAATTGGTGTTCTTTTCATTTTAACTCCGAAGGCAATGGTTAGGGTGGGCGGGGTGGTGTGGAGGGTGAAATCCAACAGAGTTTTCAAATTATGAGTGGTTCTAAGACTGGATGTAAGTCATGATGATTTCAAAGTGTGGGTTGCTGAAGAGACTCGAGTGGACTATCTAGCAACAGAACATAGAACAAAGGAAGTAAAAAGCTCACCTCATCTGCACAGAAGGTTGAGTTGGTGTTTAGGAATTCTATGCGCTTCTCAAACAGACCACTGATTGCATTGTAAACCAGCTCGTACTGTTCCTGCAATAGAAAAACACACAGATTGTCACTAACTGTGCGCTTTCGGTCAAGTTCTCATTTGAACAATTAGAAAAGGCCATTAAGTCACTGATTGATATTGATACTAAACCACACACAGACAAACACACACACCCGACACTTCAGGAAGAGATTTTAATGTATATAATATTATTGCAAATTATTTTTTTTAAAATAGAGTTTTAGTCTGGGAGGGTGTTAATTGGATTAAAGCCAGCTAGTTTGGGTGCTTTGATGTATAGTGGTTTTGAGATGTAAACAGAGGTAAAGGGTACATTTGCATTTTATTGAATAGAACATTCAAGAGTGGGAATGAAATCTTGCATCTAGTTAGGAGATAGCAAGCAATATGTTAATATTATTAATTAAATTGGTACTATGAAAGGGGTTTTATTGTTGGAAGAGGTGCAGTTCAAAGGGCCTAGTGTTTCAATGAAAATTTACATTCAAGGGGGAGACTGGGTATAACAGAAAGGAGTTTTGTGTGTACAGGTCAGCGGCACATGAGATCTAAGCCTGTAAGCCTACAGCTGTCTGCATAGGAACAAATTGAAAGGAACCTCATTTTGAATTTGTAAGGTGAAAATGCTTTGCTTGGTGTCTGGTTAAGTCTTTTGGTTATTGTTGCCTTAGTGGAGATTAATTTGGGAATTTGTTAAAATTTGTAGCCAGGTGTGTGTGTGTTTAATTTGTTGTAAATTAATAAATGTCTGATTTAGTTTGATATAAAAACCTCTCAAGAACTGGTGGTCTTATTCCTGAATTTAGAGCTGCAATTAAAAACATACCAATTGAAAATATAGGTTATGAGAGTGTTTAAAATTTCCCTCTGGGATTTTAAATAGCTCAGCCTTTATCAACTGCTGTGTCATAACAGTCACACACACACGCACATCACCGACACGCACACACCACCGACATGTACACACCCGACAAGCGCACACACAGTAAGCACACGCACACATGCACTGCCAACACACACACACAAACCTGATCCATTGACCTGACGCACACACATACACACACATCTGACACACACAAATCAAGTTGCTATTCCCATTTTGTACCTTCTACTAATTCCCATTGGTAGGAGGTAGGAAGTCTTGGTTCAAACATGGATAAAAGAGCTGAACACCTGAGGTGAGGTGAGAGTGACTACCCTTGATATCAAGGCTGCATTTGACTGAGTGTGGCATCAAGGAGCCCGAGCAAAACTGGAGTTAATGGGAATCGGGAAAAAAACTTTCAACTGGTTGCAGTCATACTTAGCATAAAGGAAGGTGGTTGTTGGAGGTCAGTCATTTCAGCTACAGGACATCACTGCAGGAGTTCCTTAGGGAAGTGTACTCAACCCAACCATCTTCAGCTGCTTCATCAATGACCTTCCTTCCATCATAAGGTCAGAAGTGGGGATGTTCGCTGATGATTGCACAATGTTCAGCACCATTCGCGACTCCTCAGATACTGAAGCAGTCCATATCCAAATGCAGCAAGACCTAGAGAATATCCAGGCTTGGGCTGACAAGTGGCAAGTAACATTCACGCCACACAAGTACCAGGCAATGAATATCTCCGACAAGAGAGAATCTAACCATTGCCCCTTGATGTTCAATGGCATTACCATCACTGAATCCTCCACTATCAACATCTTGGTGGTAACCATTGATCAGAAACTGAACTGGACTAGCCATATAAATACTGTGGCTACAGGACTAGGTCAGAGGTAGGAATCGTGCGACGTGTAACTCGCCTCCTGACTCCCCGAAATCCACCATCTACAAGGCACAAGTCAGGGGTGTGATGGAATACTCCTCACTTGCCTGGATGAGTGCAGCTCCCACAACACTCTAGAAGCTTGACACCGTCCAGGACAAAGCAGCCTGCTTGGTTGGCACCAAATCCACAAAAATTCACTCCCTCCACCACCGACACACAGTGGCAGCAGTGTGTACCATCTACAAGATGCCCTGCAGGGACTCACCAAGGCTCCTTAGACAGCACTTTCCAAACCCACAACCATTACCATCTAGAAGGACAAGGGCAGCAGACAGATGGGGACACCACCACCTGGAAGTTCCCCTCCAAGTCACTCACCATCCTGACTTGGAAATATATCGTCGTTCCTTCACTGTCGCTGGGTCAAAATCCTGGAACTCCCTCCCCAACAGCACTATGGTTGTACCTACACCACATGGACTGCAGTGGTTCAAGAAAGCAGCTCACCACCACCTTCTCAAGGGCAACTAGGGATGGGCAATTAATGCTGGCCCAGCCAGCGAAGCCCACATCCCGTGAATGAATTTTAAAAAAAATTGAGTTCCAACTGCCCTCAGTGTTTGAGATCTTTCAGTTCATGGTGCCACACCAGCTTTAGGTTGGAAGTTTCTGGATTTTAGCTGTGTGGCAGTCAACAAGCTAAGATTAGGCAAGGAGAGCCATATCACTGAAGAATAGCACTAAAATCTGCTCACTTGTTCTGGACTCTCCCACCAGAAAAAACAGTTTCTCTCAGTCCATCTTGTTGCAGCCCTTTATCACTTTAGATGCCTCGATAAGATCACCCATAACCTTTGAAACCAATTTTAAGCAGCCTGTCCTCTTAATTTAACCTTTGAAGTCTCTGCACTGCTGCCAAGGCCCTTAAGCTCTCCAATTCCCTCTCGAAATCTCTCCGCCTCTCTACCCCTCTTTCTTCCTTATAGATGCTCTTTAAAACACTCAATGACCAAACTTTTGGTCTCCTGTCCTGATACCTCCTTTTGTGGCTTGGTGTCAAATATTGTTTGATGATCTCTCCTGTGAAACATCTCGTAATGTGTTACTGTGCTAAAGGTGCTAAATAAATCCAGTTTATGTAGTTAATGGATACAACCACAGTTGTGAGGTGAAGGGACTTCAACTCATACATATACTACGGAGAATAAAGCTTTCAAAACGGACCAGTCTGCAGGAAATAACGCAGCTTAATTCTACTTGAGTTAAAATAGAAAGTTGCACACCAGGGTTAACATTGCACCTCTAGAACCTTACTATGCCAGCCACAAAACCACACAATGTTCTTATTCACAGCAGAGCTAACCCAGTTATTAATGTTAGAAAAGTGCTAACTAAATAAACATTTTTAACATCATGATTGATTATACAAATAAATTAATATCCCGGATCCCACACACCATGGTAAATTCACTGATCTCACTCTGCCAGGGTGCAGCCGAATTCAGTGAGATCACGGTGCTGAGACAATGCTACTTAAGAACAGCAACAACTTGCATTTATATAGCACCTTTAACATAACAAAATCTCCCACGGAGCATCACAGGAGCATAATCAGACAGAAATTTTACACCAAGTCATATGAGGAGATATTAGGACAGGTAGCCAATAGCTTGGTCACAGAGGTAGGTTAAAGGGGGATAGAGATGTGGAGAGATTTAGGGAAGGAATACCAGGGCTTAGGTCCCAGGCCACCAACGGTGGAGTGCTGGAAATCGGACAGGAACAAAGGAATTGGGGAGCACTGAATACAGGACTGCAGTCCATGATGCAACCTGATCTCCCCACGGGTACAGCTCCTCACTGGGAGCCTGGACCATTAAATTTACTCTTCACTTGTCCAAGTTTTCCATCTTCATGGGCACCGTGGAGCCATGAAGGCCTCAACATTAGCTTTTCAATCCCTGCCCCCATTAATTGCCAGACATTTCCGGTTGCTGATATGAACAGATATTTGGGTTCAACAATGGGACTTCCAACCACGCTCCTCAAACCTCCAGAATCACGAAATTCAAACAGGACAAACCAGCAAGTGTGAAATGTCAACCCAATATAGGAGTGAGTCAGGGATGGGCAATAAGTGCTGGCCTAGCCACATCCTGTGAATAAACAAATAAAAATAAAAGTTGCCTGGGCTTCAAGGGCTGGATTGCCTGGGTTTGTGAGCCTCAGGCTGCATAGTCCATGACTAAATTGAATGAGGGGTGAAAGAGGGGCTGAATGGCCTGCTCCTATACCATAAGAACATAAGAAATAGAAGCAGAACTAAAGCAGTAGGTCTCTCAAGCCTGCTCCCCTGTTCAATACTATCATGGCTAATCTTTTATCTCAACTCCACTTTGCTCTACTATTTCCATATCCCTTGATTCTCTAGGCTAGGATCCTAGACTCAAATTTCTATGCTTCTGGTTACATCATTAGGATAATTTGAATCTGTCAATAAGGAGTTTGATAGATTTTTGTTGATAAAGTTATCAAGGGATTTGGGGCAAAAGTGGGTAAATGGAGGTGAGAGACAGATCAGCCATAAGCTAATTGAATGGTGGTACGGGCTTGAGGGGCTGAATGGCTTCCTCCTATTCCCAAGTGACAACTTCTAAGAGTGAAACATAATCCTTTTGCGCAAGGGGAGAATGGCCTCCTCCAGTTTCTATGGTTGCCTTGAATTTCAATTCAGCGGAATTTAGACAACGCCCAGCCAGAGGTCTTGAGGTGTCAGTGGATGGAAGGGTTGACAAACCACAAATTTAATCCAGCGTTTGAAGCGCTGAATGTTCCAAACTGAGTCAAGCTTCCTCTGCTCAAGTCGCCTTTCTGCAATAGTGGCACTGCCTAGTCAGATTTATTTTCAGAAACAGAGTAGGAAGCACACAAGTGAAAGAGTTTTATGATCTGAAGCTTATGAAACTGCTATTTTGCTTTGTGAGTAAAAGGTTACTTAAAGCAGTGTTATATTCTGTGAAGTTATTTGGCTTGGCTATCAGCCTTTTCCTCTTCACTATTTTAACTTCTAACTGTCTCACCTTCAGAGTGAGAAAGGAAATATTAATATAGACGTCAGAAAGCTGCTTCATTCTTGCCACAAGCAGCAAGCTCCAGAATGCAATAGAACACTGAGCATTTTCCGCTGGTCACAGAAGAATAGGCTCTGATCAACACTAAAGCCAGTTTTTAAAAAAAGTCCAGGGTGAAAGAGAAAAAGAGTGAGGGAGAGAGACAGAAAAAGAGCAAGAGATAGCGAAAGAGGAGGGAGAAAAATAAGTTAAAGCGAGGGAAAGAAAGAGTGAGATAGAGAAAAGGGAAACAAAAAGAGAGAGTGAGACAGCAAAAGAGAATGAGAGAGAAAACAGAAAGAGAAAAACGTGAAAGAGAAAGTAAGCAAGAAAAGCAAGCATGAATGAGAAAAATTGATAAAGAAAGAGAAACACACAAAAAAAAAGGATAGAAAGAGAAAAGGGAAGAAAGTAGTAAGGAAGGAAAGAAGGAAGAAAGGAAAGAAGGAGATATTCACCATGTTGTTTTCCTCCTCCTCTGATCAGCTTGGAGTGACAGACCACAGGTTGTCCAATCTGTGTATGGGACCTGTCAATGCATTTCTGAACTAGCCTGTGTCTCCTGCATTGCGCTAAGTTACAGGTTAATTAATTGGGGAGGTGGTGGCAGAGTGGCATTCTCACTGGACTAATAATCCAGAGGCCCAGTGTGATGGCTCGGGGGACCTGGATTCAAATCCCACCACAACAGATGGTGAAATTTTATTCAATAAAACATCTGGGTGCCCCTATTTACAGGGGGTCTCCGAGGATGTCAGTATTTACAGAGGGTCTCCAAGGGTGTCAGTATTTACAGGGGGTCTCCAAGGGTGCCAGTATTTAGAGGGGGCCCCTGACTATGCCAATATTTACAGGCGGTCCTTGGGAGTCTGATAGGGGCTAGATATATGCAAGTTTCTTCTCCTTTTCTGATTCAAAGAAAAAGCTGATCCTATTGTGCTTTTGTAAAATGCTAACATACTAATGCTTCTTTCATCTTCATGCACTCTTTATAACTTCATCTGTACCTTGGTTTGTACCATCGATGTTCTTTGTGTTCTCATCTCTTGAATCAAGTCATAAATACTGAAATTTTCTGGAATTATCTGAAATGGAAAAACATCAACAAAAGTGTTCAGTCTGACATCAAACCAGAAAACACTGGAAATACTGAGTAAGGCAGCATCTGTGGAAAGAAAATCAGAGTTAGTGATTCAGGTCAATAACCTTTCATCAACAGTGTAGTAATTATGGTTCTGATAAACATAGGACTGTAGCTTTAAGAATAATCCTGTGTTGTAAGATCTACCTTTGCTGCTGAAGAAAAACCAGCGTTGGGTATGGGAGTCACCCCAAGAAGAGGCCTTCATGAAAGTCAAACAGCTCTTACACTCTTCAAATTTGTTAGTATACTATGACCCAACAAAGGAATTGGTGCTAAATTGTGATGCATCCCCCTATGGAGTGGGAGCAGTACTACCTCACAAGATGGGCGACTGTACAGGGAGGCCAATAGGCTACATATCCAGGACATTCACTGCAGCTGAAAATGGATATTCTCAGATCGAAAAGGAAGATCTGTCGATTATTTTTGGTGTAAAAAAATTCCACCAATGCGTGCATGGGCGACATTTCACGATAGTATCAGACCACATACCACTTTGGGTCTGTTTAGCGAGGGAAAGGCTCCCATAGCTTCTGCACGAATTTAAAGGTGGGCCCTAATTTTGGCAGCATATGAATACACTTTTGTCCATAGACAAGGGATTCATATAGCCAATGCCGATGCTCTAAGTCGCCTTCCTTTGCAAGAGAACAATAATCATGTCCCAATTCCACAAGAGCTCGTATTAGTGATGAATTTCCTGGATTCCTCTTGAGTCTGTGCCAGGTAGGTAAGAAACTGGAGTGAGTGAGAGACCAAGTATTACATGGCTGGTCCCAGGAACCAGTCTCTGATGAATTGAAGCCATTTTTCAACCATAGACATGAGGTGAGCAGCCAAGGTGGTATAATATTATTGGGCGCATGAGTAGTAGTTCCTTCACAAGGAAGGGAGCCGCTCTTAGTAGAGCTACACAGTGCCCATCCAGGAATCTCACGAATGAAGATGATAGTGCGAAGTTATCTTTGGTGGCTGGGAATGGACGGTGATGTTGAGAAGGTGGTAAAACACAATGTCAACATTGCACCCATAGGAGTGGCCTGGTAGACCCTGGGTGAGATTGCACATAGATTACGTCAGTCCTTTTCTTGGAACCATGTTTCTACTGATTATAGATGCTCATTCCAAGTGGCTAGGCGTTTATGATAAAAGCAAAATACTGCGGAAGCTAGAAATCTGAAACAAAAACAGAAAATGCTGAAAAAACTCAGCAGGTCTAACAGCATCTGTGGAGAGAAAAACAGAGTTAATGTTTCGAGTCCTTATGACTCTTCTTCAGAGCCGTTTATGATGTTAAGTTGCCAATGTCAGGCGCTACTATAAAAAACTATGCCAAAGTTTTGCTATCCATGGATCTCTGGAAGAAATCTCCTCAGATAATGGTACTGCATTTACTAGCACCGAATTTCAAAGATTTGTCTGCCTAAACAGTATCAACCACGTGAAGACTGCACTCAACCATTGTCATCTAACGGACGGGTGGAAAGAGCAGCACAAACTTTAAAGGTTAACTTGCAGGTTGAGTCGGTAGTTAGGAAGGCAAATGCAATGTTGGCATTTATTTCGAGAGGACTAGAATATAAAAGCAGGGATGTGCTGCTGAGGCTTTATAAGGCTCTGGTCAGACCACATTTAGAATATTGTGAACAATTTTGGGCCCTGTATCTCAGGAAGGATGTGCTGGCCCTGGAGAGGGTCCAGAGGAGGTTCACGAGAACGATCCCAGGAATGAAAGGCTTAACATATGAGGAACGTTTGAGGACTCTGGGTTTATACTCTATGGAGTTTAGAAGGATGAGGGGGGATCTGATTGAAACTTACAGAATACTGAAAGGCCTGGATAGAGTGCACGTGGGGAAGATGTTTCGATTAGTAGGAGAGACTAGGACCCAAGGGCACAGCCTCAGAGTAAAGGGAAGAACTTTTAGAACAGAGATGAGGAGAAACTTCTTTAGCCAGAGAGTGGTGAATCTATGGAATTCATTGCCACAGAAGGCTGTGGAGGCCAGGTCATTGAGTGTATTTAAGACCGAGATAGATAGGTTCTTGATTGGTAAGGGGGTCAAGGTTATGGGGAGAAGGCGGGAGAATGAGTTTGAGAAACTTATCAGCCATGATTGAATGGCAGAGCAGACTCGATGGGCCGAATGGCCTAATTTCTGCTCCTATGTCTTATGGTCTTAAAGGCGGGAATGAAAATGTTAACAGATGAATCTTTAGAGACTAAACTTGCTCGTTTCCTATTTCACTACAGAACCCCGGGCACTACGATAGCTGCAAAACCTATCAGAGTTACTGATGAGGCGCCATCTTCGAACAAGGCTAAGCCTGATACTTCCCAATTCGGAGGGTAAGGTGGAGAAAAGTTAAGGGAACCAAAAAGCGACTCATGACTTGCATAGTCGTGAGTGACAACTTACTGTTGGAGAAGCAGCATATGTAAGGAATTTCAGTGGAGGACCGAACTGTTTACCTGGTAAAGTAAGCTCTGTGACCAGACCATTGTCATACCACCCGTAAGCATGTGGATCATTTAAGAAGGGAGATAACCCAGCAAAAATAACGTTCCACCTGTAACCATTGCTGAACCTGTGACTCCTGTTGAAATTGCTCAACCAAGGACAGACATGTCCGATGTCTCTGCCGGAGTGGAAGACACTGAACTGCCTGTACCTAATGAGGTACCTGATATTAATGCGATTCTAGAGAATGTGGTTCCTGCAAAAGAATCGGAAGTCGTGGAGCTACGGCGTTCCACACGGATCAGGAAACCACCTGAAAGACTGAACTTGTAATTTCATGACCTGTGCAAATATTGTAGTGTCACAAGATAAACATCCTTGTAAATACAAAATGTACAGCAAAGTTAAAGGGAGAGGAATGTGGTGATTATAGTTCTGATAAATGTAGGACTGTAGCTTTCAGAATAATCCTGTGTTGTAAGATCACATGAACTGTATAAAACAATGAGTTAGCAGCGCGGGGAACCTCTTGGGGAGAGTTCTTCTTTAGTTGTAGAGTTTGATGCACACATGTAATTGCTGCTGCTGTCTTGTAAATAAAGTTCGATGTTTCCACCAAGATTTGCCTGGAAAATCAACTCTGTAACAAACGGGCAGATCCAGTCATCATGGATCAGACTCTGACCGATCTGCTGAAAAGGCATCAGGTGTCGGTCCTGATGCCAACCCGCCAAATTCTCAGGACTGCCCGCCACCTTCCTCAACTCCTGCAGGGGCAGGAGATTCCAGCCAGTGTCTCAGTATCTACACTGTCAAGCCCCTTCAGAATCTTGAATGTTTCAATGAGATCACCCCTCATTCTTCGAAACTCCAGATAAAGATCTAGTTTACTGAGCCTCTCATCATAGGATTACCCTCTCATCCAAAGGACTAATCTGTTGAACCTTCGCTGTACTGCCTGCAATGTAAGTATATCCTTCCTTAAATATGGAGACCAAAACTGCACGCAATATTCCAGGTATGGTCTCACCAAAACGCTGTACAATTGTGGCAAAACTTTGTTATTCTTGTATTCCAATCCCCTTATAATAAAGGTCAACATGCCATTTGCTTTCCTAATTTCTTGCTGTGTCTGCATGCTAACTTTTTGTGTTCCTTGTATGAGCATACCTAAGTCCATCTGAACATCAACATTTCTAAGTTTCATGCCTTTTAAAAAACATTCTGCTTTTCTGTTCTTATGATCAAAGTGAATAACTTCACACTTCCACACATTATACACCATATGCCACCTTGCTGTCCACTCACTTAACCTCTCTAACTCTCTTTGCAGCCTCTCTCTTCACAGTTTGCATTCCTGCCTAGCTTTGTATCAGCAGCAAACTTAGATTCATTACTCTCTTCCTCTTCATCTAAGTAATTAATATAGATTGTAAATAGCTGAGGCCCCAACACTGATCCTTGCAGCAATCCTCTAGTCATAGCCTGCCAAACTGAAAATGCCCCATTTATCCCTACTCTCTGCTTCCTGTCCATTAACTAATTCTCTATCCAAGCTAATATATCTAATACCCTCAACTCCACAAGCCCTCATATTGTGTATTAACCTTTTGTGTGGCACCTTACAGAATACCTTTTGGAAATCCAAGAATACTACATCTACGGGTTCCCCTTTACCATTTACATCCTCAAAAAACCTCTAATAAATTTGTTAAAAAGGATTTCCCTTTCAGTGGTTGGGCTGTCCCTCATTAGTACTTAGACTAGTAAAAATCTTGTCTTTGAAATAGAGTGAAACCCCTCATTCTCAGTGAAACAAAAGCAGAGACTTGGTGTAAAAATGCTAAAACATGTCAAATTTTCTTGTTATGAGGCATGAGAGAAAAAGGGAAGTTAAATATACGAGAATTTGAGACTGTGTGAGAATCTTAATGATTCTCTTGGGGGTTGGGTGGGAAGGTAGAGTTGAGACAGAAGATTAACCACAAGCTTATTGAATGATGCAGTAGACTCGAGAGGCTGAATGACCTACCCCTGCTACTATTTCTTAAATTCTTATGCCGCAGCCTTGGTAAGAAGACGACAACCAACTAAGAACAAATGGGCAGATGTGTTTCTCGGAGATTTCTCCAACTGTCCTTTTAACGAATGTATTTACGTCAAACAGTTTCCAGCATCAATAAAGTGCCAGTGAGATATTTTAGCCAAGTGTGTTTTTAGAGCTCTCAGTTCCCTGTTGTGATGCAAAGATGCTGCTCAAATGGGTTTCATGTATGCAAATAGGGTGAAAAGATAACGTTACCCCATCCTTCAGCAGCTTCCAGGTATAATCAATGGCACAGATCACCCCTGTCCTTCCACAGCCAGCACTGTGAGATAGAGGAGAGTTAGAGACACACATTAGGAGACAGTGTAATGGAAGATAAACATTCCTATCCCACATTAAACCACCATTGGTTTGCTCAGTGAGGGACATGATTGTCACTCAAGAATGAAAAGCTCCAACAAGCCGAACCTCATTACTATAAACCAACCAAATGGTATTTCAGTGTAAGCTTGGTTTGGTGTCAGCATTATTTTTTCCGATTGTGAGTGCCCAGAGCTGCAGTTTCCAAGCCCAACTTTCAGGACAGAATGGAAGCCGGTATCTCACTCAATACTGAAGGAATGTCCTTCGCCATTGCCGGTACAAGGTAAAGCAAATCATCCAATTGGGAGGTGAGGGGTTGGTCAGGAGGGTGGGGGATTGGGGGATAGGAGGTGGCTCACAGTTTCCAGGGGTCCAGAGGAATTTTTAAAAACTTACCTTTCTGCCCCACTTCTCCCCCACCCACCATTCTGCTTGCTGCTGGTTTGCTCTGATCTGCCTGACATGCAGTGAAAGTCACTTGTCTGTGTATCACAAAGGCAGCAAGATTGAGCTGATTTTGGAGGTCTTTGCTTATCTGCAGCAAACACCTCAGACATATCCTGAAGCCTGGGCAGAAGTGCAAGGTGAGCAGGAGGTAAATATTCTACCCCTATAATAAACCCACTGCCCAATCCCTCCTCATTGTCGCTATCACCCAGAAGGACAAGGGAAACAGGCACATGGGAAAACTACCAACTCCAATTTCCCCTCCAAGTCACACAATATCCTGATCTGGAACTATATCACCATTCCTTCACTGACACTGGGTCAAAAGCTTGGGGCTCTGTCCCTACACCGCACATACTGCAGTGGCTCAAGAAAGTGGCTCACTACCACCTTCTGAAGGGCAATTAGGGACAGGCAATAAAAATTGAGCGGGAAAAGGGGGATTTTGGAATTAAATTGGGACGATATAAATCATGGGATCAGAACTAAGATTACAATGCTATTCTCCCAACCCAGAGAAGTACCAAATATTTATTAGAGCAGTTCAGGGCTAGCTAGCCAGTATAGGGAAGAGAAACCATAAGCATTTTTGTTTGGTCAGGTTGTGTAGAAATAACAGTGGAAAATGAAGTAATGCCAAGGGAGTATTTCTCACTGCCAGGTTTTACCCCTCTTACAAGCCACAAGTTATTGGAGAGTAACGTGAACTGGCCTTGAACTTGTCCTGTGCATTTATTATGGTCTGTCATTCTTTGTGCTGTTTAGAGATTGGTGTGTTACCTGCAGTGGATACAGATGGGAATGTCATCATGTGGCTGATAATTCCGCATGTCCTTGATCAACTCCAAGATGGGATCTATTGAAGATGGAACGTCATGATCCGGCCAGTTGACATAGTGAAGCTGATACATAGTCCGGCAGATCTTGGTTAGAAAAAGACAGCACAACCTAAGTTGCAGTGCTCTTCCAATAGAATTCATTGACAAGCCACAGGATACAGCCAACATTGTTTTAGCCAGAGGCACTAACTTTAGTTGAAAACGTCTTACACACAACACAGGTGAACGTTGGCATTGGACTGCATTGGTCCAAAGGCTGTACAGCAATTAAGTATATTTAACATAGCACAGACAAGAAAATTATTGAGAGCATCAGTGAAAAGCTATCAAACCTGACGCTGAGGTAATACTGTGTAGGAGCATGTAGGCACGTGATAAATGACTGCATTACTTTTATTTATTCATGGCACGCGCATGTCACAGGTAAGGCCACCATTTGTTGTGCTTCACCTGTACAACTGAATGGCTTGATAGGCAGTTAAGGGTCAACCACATTGCTGTGGGTCTGGAGTCACATGTCAGCCAGACCGGGTAAGCATGGCAGATATCAAATTATTTAAAATAATGAGGGATCTAGATAGTGTGGATAGGAGGGATTAATTTTTCTTGGGGGTGGGGGGGGGGGGTCAATAACCAGGGATATAGATTTATTAGAATATAGAACATAGAAAAATTAGAGAGGCGTTGTGCAGAAATTTCTTTCACCCAGAGGGTGATGGGGGTTTGGGACTCACTGACTGAAAGGGTGGTAGAGGTAGAAACCCTTAGCACATTTAAAAAACATTTGGACATGCACTGGAGGTGCCATAACCGACAGGGCTACGGACCAAGAGTTGGAAATTGGGATTAAATGGATAGTTCCTTTTCAGCTGGCATGGTGCTTCATGTCTAACGGTATGGAATGGGAGGAAAGTCATCATGATATGACATCACAGAAGATTCATTTTTCCCGGCATCTTCCCTGGGCACGGGAATGAGGATGACAGCTCAAGGTGAGAAGGGACAGGGTGGGTGGAGAGAAGAACAGGATGGGTTAGAGGAAGAGTTGGGGGCAAGATAAAAAACTCAAGGTGGAGGAGAAAGAATGCAGAGTGAGTGATAGAACAAGACATGAAAAGGTAGAAAATGGGTGATGCGAGAGGGGAGGGAAAGCCAGAGAATGAGCACAGCAGAGGAAACACGTTGTGCATTATATTTGCATGTAGGATTTTACTTTACTGTTTTATTTTGCTGAATGTACAGTAATAGATGCCAGTATAGTTCTCATTGTAATATTAGTGATCATATCAATGCTCCATTACATGTGCTGAAAAAGTGGAAGAAAAATGGTCATCCCAAGAAGCCGGCAGTTTAAGAGTTAATAATGTTGGATTGACAGTGATTACTGTGTGTTTTCATCGTAACAATTTAACAGCAATTTCTTTAATCATATTACTTACATTTTGAAACTGAACTTTCAATGTTCTGATGATATATTCCGGTTTGGCCTTCTCTTCTTCCTGGAGAACGAGAGAGAGTCTCTAAACTGAGTGAACCATAACGAAGTGAAGGAGATTGGGCCAGTGCTTTATGTCAGGGCTGTGGCGCTGTAACAGTTTCTTTCAATGTGACCTGATTAGAAAGTAGGATCAGATGGGTTTCATAACCCAACTACGCACAGGAACGCTTCCACACTCTGCCCAACACCGTTAAAAACTCAACAACAAATTGAGAACACTTGGGTTCCTGTGTGGCTCTGCATGTCTGTGGGTGAATATATCAAAACCGTACAACTGGCCTTTTCCAATGGCACATTGAGTTGATCCAGTCGATAATTAACTCAGACAAACAAGGAAGTTCCCAGGTTCAAGTTACTTATGGAAATACAAATTATAGAATCTTACATCAGAGGGGGCCAATCAACTCATTGTGCCAATGCCAGCTCTTTGAAAGGTCTATCCAATTAGTTCCACCGCCCTGCATTTTCCCTATCGCCCTGTACATCTTTCTTTTTCAAATATATATCCAGTTCCCTTTTTAAAATTCGAACATTCTAAGATTCTAACGTGATATAACCTCCAGGAATACATCCAGTCAGAGATGGGAACCCTATCAGTAAGTATAAAGCTCAGCACGAAATGGCTGGCTTCCTTTGTGTTCATTTTAAATATACCGTTGAGGCTTTGAAATGACGAGGTCTGATAAATGATGGGCATTTTCATTACTTTTCCATAAACTGAGCATCCACGGCTCACTGGATGGGGAATTCCAAAGATTCACACTACTGAGTGTGGAAACATCTGCTTATCTCAGTCTTAAATGACAGCCGCCTTATCCTGAGAGTGTCAATCCTACCGTAGACTCTCCAGCCAGAGGATCAGCCTCTCAGCATCTACCTTCTCAGGATTTATATATTTCAATGAGGTCACCTCTCGTTCTTCTGAACTTCAGAGCGTATAGGCACATTCTACTGAACCTTTGCTTACAGGGCAACCATCTTATCCCATGAATCAATCCCATTAAGCTTTGTTGCATCCCCTCTAAGACAAGTATATCCTTCTTTAGGCAAGGGGCTCAGAACTGTAGGTAGTACTCCAGGTGTGGTTTCACCCAAGCCTTATGTAACTGCAGCAAGTCCTCCTTACTCTTCTATTCCAACATCCTTGCCACAAAGACAGGTACGCCATTGCTTTCCTAGTCGTAGGCAAAAACACATTTGATTAAGAATACTTTAAATAGGGAGCTGAGTTTGAGAGCTGATTAAAAGATGTTTCCTCTCAGGGGTAAGAGAATTTGCCCCTGGTTAAAATACTCACACAAGAAACACAGAACGGCCCGATGCAATATGGATCCTCTCCTATGCTTGCCCAATATCGCTCACACTTTTTCTAAAAAAGTAAAGACAGACATAACTCAGAGAAAATACAACACAGGAGGCCATTCAGCCCATCATGCCTGTGCTGGCCTCTTGAAAAGCTAACCAAATTTTCCCACTCCCCTGCTCTTTTCCCATACCCCTGGAATTTATTTATCCCTTTCAAATGTTTATCCAATCCCCCTTTGAAAGTTACTATTGAATCTGTTTCTACCATCCTTTCAGGCAACGAGTTCCAGATCATTACAACTCACTGTGTAAAACATGGAGGTCTTGTGGTGCAGCAGCAGCGATCCTACCTCTGGACCAGAAGCTCTTGGTTCCAGACCCATGCCAAGACTTGTTGGCTGTGGAAGGTGTGTTCAAGATGTGGTTCAATGTGCTGATAATCAGCCCAGGAATCCTTCCACCATTATTCCCCAGAGAAGGGGGGAAAAATGTTTCTGAAGATATACTAAGAAAAAACTGTCTAAAATAAATAATCCACTTTCACCTTGCCCCTCTGATCCTTTTGCCATTTTAAATACTTGTCAATTGGTATACTGACCCTTATCCATATCGACACTATCTAAACCCCTCATAAATTTATTAAATTTCTCCTTAACCTCCCCTGTTCAAAGGAGAATAATTCCAGCTTCTCCGGTCTCTCCGCATTAACTGAAGTCCCTCATCTCTGGTAGCATTCTGGTATATCTCCCTCCAAGGCCTTGATATCCTTCCTAAAATGTGCTCAGAGTTGGACAAAATACTCCCAGCTGAGACCTAACCAGCGATTCATAAAACTTTCTTGAAAAATAATCATTGTATTTTCTTGAATTCTTCAAAAGACCGAAAGAATCGATATGGCAGGGGCTGACGGGCAATGACAACTTACCCGTCCCATTTCAAACTCTCGACAGGCCATGACCACCACCTGTCAGAAGGAGGGAAAAACAAACACATCAGAAGGACAGTATTGAGCTCCAACCCTTAGGCATGCAATAACCACCTACAACAACTTGCAACTACATGAAGAAAGAACTTTATATAACATATTTTAAGAGATAAAATATCCATAAGAGGAGAAGGTGACTGGGAAACTGAGAGGATCATTTTGGCTATCAATAGGTTTGAGAAGGCTTCTAAATTTGGGGAAAGATGTGACAAAGAGGTTTGAGAAGAGCATTATTGTGAAGTGTGGAGTCATCGTGGCTGAAGACAATGGTGGTTTGGGTGGGGGAAGAGAGATGGGGTTTGTACAGTACATCAAAGTCAAAGGAACAGAGGGGGAATTGGGGTGAATCTGAGGGAGGGAGTGGAGGGTTTGAACTGGTGGATGGGGAATTTGGAATTGATGCAACTGGGAGCTGAGCAGCAAAGGAGATTAGTAGTTATAGGATAACCAAGTGTGTGAGATATAATAATGGGCTAATATACAAGGTGCAAAGTCCTCAATGGGTTGGAGTTTTCCTAGGGTTAGAGCAAGAACAATGTTGAATGAATCAATTCTGGAGATAACAAAGGTATGGATAAGGGTTTAATGGCACTGGGAACAAAGTACGATCACAGGAAGACACCGTTATTTGAGAAGCTGATCTTGGGTGTGGAATAGATGCAGGCTTCTGTGCAAAGCTGAGAATTGAATAGGACATGAAGGTCCCACACTAGTGGCTTCAGCCTGATCAAATCTTGAGATAAGTAAGTAACTATCACTCCAGAGGGTAAAAATTCCAGTCAGTGGAAACAGATGCACTTAAGCTGCAAAGTGTTCATGTGAAGTCCAGAACTGGCATGTAATTAGGGATTGAGGAATCTCTCGGAGTTGGATCAGTCATGATCTAATTGACAGGTGGAACAGGCTAGATGGGCTGAATGGCCTCCTCCTGTTTTTATGATTCCAAACTTGTCAGCATTGAGCTGGAGAAAGCTTTGACTCAACTCCGATGACACCATGACCTTCATGTTTCAAGTTAAGGTTGGTGCCAGAGAGTTAAAATTGGGTGCTTTTGGTGTCCTTATAGAAATTGATCCCATACCATGGTTGGGGTCACTGAGGTACAATGGAGAAGTGGCATAGGACAACTGTGTGAAGAAGTTATTGGAGGAAAGGTATTGAAGTTGTTGGAACTGAAAGGAAGGTAACGTTAGTTGTGACATGGCACCCAAAATAGACTCTGTCAGTGGAACAGTACATAAAGGGAAGAAAGACCTGCATTTCTTTCGCACCTTTCATGGCCTCAGGACATCCTAAAAGCACTTTGTAGCCAATGAAATAGTATTGAAATGCAGTCATGTCATAATGTAAGAAATGCGGCAGCCAATATACGCACAGCAAGCTCCCAGAAACAGTATTATGATAATGACCAGATAACCTGTTTTAGTGATATTGATTGATGGATAAATATTGGTCAGGACAAGGGGGAGAACTCCTCTGCTCTCCTTAGAAATCATGTCATGGGATCTTTTACGTCCACCTGAGAAAACAGACAAGGCCTCGGTGTCATATCCCATCCAAAAGACGGCACCTCTGACAGTGCAGCATTCCCTGAGTACTGCTTGGAGTGTCAACCTGGATTTTGTGCTCAAGTCTCTGGAGTGGGGGGATGGAAAGATTAACTATGCTGAAAACTCTAGAGAAGTCAGGATAAAATTGTTTCCCTTGGTGGAGAATTATAGAACCAGGGAACATAGATTCAAGATAAGTGGCAGAAGGTGTAAGGGGGACATGAGGAAGAATTTTTTTACGCAGAGGGTAGTGGGTGTCTGGAATTCGCTGCCCAAGTTGGTGGTAGAGGCAGAAACTCTAAACTCTTTTAAAAATTACCTGGATCTGCACTTTAAGTGCTGTAAGCTACAGGGCTATGGGCCGAGTGCAGGAAGGTGGGATTAAAAAGAGCACCTGGGTGTCCTCGGGCTGGCATGGACAAGATGGGCCGAATGGCCTCCCTTCTGTGCTGTAACTTTTCTATGGTTCTATAAGTCGGGGAAAACTAGGAGGTATTGTGTACTTTCGATGCAGTCGCATAGCAAATAGCCAGTTACTGTGAGCAGGTCAAGAACGGGCTTGAAAGTCATGAGAGAGATGGGTGAGAAGCTGAGGGCAATAACTTTCAAGGAGAAGAAAAGGAACAGCAGAAATAGGGCAGATCCTCAGGCCTACAGACACAGGAAATTTTCATCCCATTGGTCAGGGTTGGATATGAACAGGTCCCAGACGTAAAAGACTAACGTTTAACCCATTGAACTACCCAATCAAAGAGCCTTGACAGTGCAGTGTAGATTGGAGGTTCAGCCAGATTCTGCACCTCATGCCCACTGCTAGCAAGCCCTGTACTGGAAATGTTATCTCAGGAAATTATCCACTTACAGTTTGTCAGTAATGCTAACAATCTTACTTTTAGTAACCTGCCAAGGTTTTCCTACATAAATAGAATGGATGTTAAACAAAATTCTAAAGGAGAAAGTATTCTGTTTATTTTATTTGTTTTTGGGATTTGGGCATCACTGGTAACACTGCTATTTATTGCCCATCCTTAATTGACCTGAGAAGGTGGCATTGAGCTGCCCTTTTTTCGAACCACAGATAAAGGTTTGACACAACGGAGTGGCTTATTAGACCATTGCAGAGGGTGGTTAAGAGTCAACCATGTTGGTGTGGGGCTGGTGTCACATACGGGCCCAGACCGGTCAAAGGTGACAGGTTTCCTTCCGTAAAGGTTCCTAAAAACCCGCAAGAGCTTTTACAAAAATCTGATAGCTTCATGGTCACTTTTTCTGTGACAAGCCCTTTATTTTCCTGATTTTCTAAAAGTAATTCAAGCTCTGAAATTGCCACAACAGAATTCTGAACTCACGAACTCTGAATTACTAGTCCAGTGTTGGAAATGGGTTAAATGATTATTTGTATTTCTAGATTTTAAACTTCAAAACCAGGAACACAGAATGTGGAAGCTACTCAAAATGGGGAATAAATGCTGGTCTAGCCAGTGACATCCACATCCCTACGAACACACAAAATAGGGAAACTGTGGAATTGGTTACTACCATTTTTGCCAAGAAGTTTTCTAACAGGCTCATGACCTGAAGGTTCCGCAAATATATTGTACTTTTAATAAAAACAATTCTCTTTGTAGTTCCGTAAGTGCCAACATCATAATATTATCATACGGCCCGTGCAATAAGCAGTAAACCATGTTACAAAAACACACGAGGTAAGAATCCCCTTTAATTACCCACTTGGTCAGTTTCAGCAAACCGCACAGCAACTTGCAGTATTTTGACACGAATTGACCAATTGGCATAGTGGCTGGGGATTTTTCCCTGAGCATAATTTCCCTACTGTGCATCTGGGCAAAGATCCCAGTTCAGACTTGTCTTGCAAGACTTCCAGAAATGCAGATCTGATCGTAAAGCAACCGAGTTCCTTCATTTACTCTTGCTAATCATGGCCCTTGTTCATGATCACAACAAAAATATCCCGTATCAGGTAAAGTTCCAGCAAGTGTTGGATCCGATTTTATGAAGTTTGCGCAGCTTCCTGGCTTTGCGATCTCTTCATAAACTTTAAATAAAAGGGCCCGTGAACCCTCACACACACTCAGTCCTATGGAGGTACAGGAGCGTGGTGATTATAAAAGAATCACAGAATCATCTAGCACAGAAGGAGGCAATTCAGCCCATCATGCATGTGCTAGCTCTTTGGAAGAGCTATCCAATTAGTCCCACTCCGCATGTTTTTACATGGTAGCCCTGCAGTCTTTTTCTTTGAACTACTGCTGAATTAATAATCCAGACCACATGAATTCAAATCCCACCATAGCAGTTTGAGAATTTGAACTCAGTTATTTTTTTTTAAAAAGTCTCAAAATAAGAACTGGTATCAGAAAAAGCGATCATGAGCCTATCAGTGTATCATAAAACTCCAACTAGTCGATTAATGTCTTTTAAAGGAAGTTGTCAACTTGATTCCAGATCCACAACAACATGGCTAACCCTTAGCTAGTCTCTGAAATGCCCCAGTAACTAATTAGTTGAATCAAGTGAGGGCAAGTAGGGAAGGGCAATAAGTGCTGGCCTTGTCGGAGAATTAATGATAATTAAAAGAATCCTCAATATTCAGAATTACAAAGCAAAAACTAGCACTTGCCTCAAACCGGTTATGTCTCTAACCTTTGCCAGTTCTGATGAAAGCTCACTGAGCTAAAACTTTAACTGTTTCCCTCTTCACAACTATTGCCTGGCCTGTTGACTGTTTTCTCTTTCTATTTCAGATTTCCAGTATCTGCAGTGTTTTGCTTTTATTGGGATTTGCAATATTGTTTAGTCATGATATCTTGCTTGAAGTTCACACATTTCAGACAGTATGGATTTCAAGTATGAGATTGAACAAATATAAAACTTACCAGGACATTATACTCCCACAGCATCCTCCAGAAGTCTATCATTGTATGGGGCAAAGGACCTTGTGTTGCTATATAGGCTTTTGGTCCATACACTCCCTTAAAGAGAAAACCATTTATAAATGCCACCCATTGTAAATTGACCATTGCAAAATATGCTCTATCAAATGAGCTACAAATCACAGATTTTAACATCAAAGCAAAGTGCATATTTTTCCAGATATATAGTTTGAGATGCAGTGATCTATTCTGAGGTTTGTTACAGTCTTAAAGCAGTGAGGTCAATGTTGGCTTGTGAGCTTTGGCCCTTTTCCAGTATGTAATCTAGAGTTGTACAAGGTATGGAGAAAATCCTTAATGCAATACTAAAGAGAGTTCTTAATCATCAGATGTGATGGCTTTCACATGAAGTATCATGAACTCCATCAATATCTCCTTTAAATATTGCATGTTATTGTTTTACCTCTATTTCTCAATACTTTTCTCCAGTTTTTCTTCCTTAGCTCTACTCTCATTGTTGGTTTATAGTCCAGTCTATTACTTTGAACTTAGTACTATCTTTATCTTTCCATCTTTGTCTTACAAATGTTGTTATATTGTGATCAATATTACCAAATGGTCCTCTTCTCTTATCAGCTCTGGTTCATTTTCCATTTCTAGGTCCAAAAATGCTTATTCTCTTGTAGGTCCTCTTACATTTTGGGTCAGAACTCAGTCTTATACATGATATAAAAACTTCATCCCTTTCTCCCCTGTCATTCCCTCTCTCCACCAGTTTATTTGTGGTTAGTTGAAACCTCCCATGATTATGACCCTATGATATATCCTCATGTCATATATTTGCCAACATATTTTTCTCTCCATACTCTTTCTGCTATTTGGTAGTCTGTAATGTATCTGTAACAGTGTGACCGTTCCTTTCATAACCTTTATCTCAATCCACTTTGATTCTGTCTCTATACCTTTGTTAGTTAAGTTGTTTCTTCCTACGCCCATTATGTTATTTCTGATTAGCAGTTACCCCATGTCCCCTACCCTGCCTATCATTTCTAAATACATTAATGACTGCAATATTTAACTGCCAATCCTGCCCCATCTGCAGCCATGTTTCCAATTTCACCTGTTTCATCATTTCTAATTATTGCTTCTAATGTTTTGTTGCAACCCATGAAATCAGAGAATGATATTGGGGTGGGAGGAATGGGTTTCAGTTCATGGGGCACTGGCACTAGTACTGGGGTAGAAGGGAGCTGTTCCGGTGGGGCGGGCTTCACTTGAACCATGCTGGGACCAATGTCCTGGCAAATCGAATAACTAGGGCTATAGAGAGGGCTTTAAACTAAATAGAGCAGGGAGAGGGTTCCGGAGAGGGGATATGGCAGCACTGAAGGCCAACTATTTAGGTAAGAGAGAGACGGTGATATAGTGGTATTGTCACTGACTAGCATTCCAAAGACCCAGGGTAATGCTCTGGGGGACCTGGGTTTGAATCCCAACATGGTGAAATTTGAGTTCAATAAGAAAAGTCTGATGACGACCATGAAACCTTTGCTGATTGTCATAAAAACCCATCTGGTTCACTAATGCCCATCCCAATAAATGCCAGTGACATCAAAAAAATCCCAGAGTGTGACAGGAAGGGACAGAGTGTGCAGCAAATAGGGAGAAAAATGGTCAAAAGGCAAAATTAATGGCTCTTTACTTAAATGCTCGTAGTATTCGGAACAAGATAAATGAATAAATGATCGTTTGGCCATTACGGAGACAAGGAGATCAAAGGTGGGAACTAAATTTTCAGGAGTATGTGACTTTTCGAAAGGACAGGAAGGAAGGGAAGTTTGGTGGGGTAGCTTTGTTAGTACGAGATGGAATAAATACGATAGCAAGAAATGATCTTGATCGGAAGATGTAGAATTCATACAGTAAGAAATAACATGGGGAAGGAGACACTAGCGGTAATAGTCTATAGCCCCTCCCCCGCCCCCCCCAACAGTAGCTATACTGTAGGACAAAGAATAAATCAGGAGATAATGAGGGCATGTGAAAAAGGCAGTACATTAATCATGGGTGACTTTAATCTTCATGTAGATTGTGAAAATCAAATTCGCACAGGTAGACATGAGCAAGAATTCATAGTGTATTTGGGACAGTTTCCTAGCACAATATGTTGTGGATACAACCAGGGATCAGGCTATTTTGGATCTGATAATGTATATTGAGGCAGGTTTAATAAATGATCTCAGAGCAAAAGATCCCCTAGAAAACAGTGACTATAATATGCTAGAATTTAGCATTCAGTTTGAGAGTGAGAAACTTGGGTTGGGAACAATTGTGCTAAACTTAAATAAGGGTAATTACAAAGGAATAAGGGTAAAGTTGGCTGGAGTGGACTGAGAAAACAGTTGAGCGGAAAAGACAGTTGATGAACAATGGCAGACATTTAAGAAAATAGTTCATGACTCAAAACAAAAATATATCCCAATGAGGAAGAAGGATTCTAGGAAGGGGATAAACCAACCATGGTTAACCAAGGAGGTTAAGGATCGTATCAAATTGAAAGAAAAGACATATAATGTGGCAAAGATTAGTGGTAAGCCAGAGGAGTGGGAAAGTTTTAAAAACCAACAATAGATGACCAAAAAAAAAGGGAGAAAATAAACTTTGAGGGCAAACTAGCAAGTAATATAAAAATGGACAGTAAGAGCTTCTTTAAATATATAAAAAGGAAGAGAAAGGCCAAAGTCAACATAGGCCCCTTAGAGAATGAGGATGAGGAAATAATAATGGGGAACCAGGAAATGGCAGAGGAATTGAATAAATACTTTGCATCAGTCTTCACAGTAGAAGATACTAATAGCATTCCAAAAATAATCAAGGGGCAAAAGGGGTGGGGGGGAGGAAATAAATACAATAACTATCACTAGAGAAAAAATACTAGGGAAACTAAAGGGGCTAAAGGCTGATAAGTCCTCTGGACCTGATGGGTTGCATCCTAGGATATTAAAGGAAGTAGCTACAGAGATAGTGGGTGCACTGGTTGTAATCTTCCAAGAATCCTTAGATTCTGGAAAAGTCCCAGAGGACTGGGGAACAGCCAATGTAACACCCTTAATCAAAAGGGGAGGGAGACAAAAAACAGGTAACTATAGGCCAGTGAGCTTAACATCTGTCATTCGGAAAATGTTGAAGTCTACTATAAAAGGATGTAATAGCAGAGCATTTAGAAATATATAATCTAATCAAGCAGTGTCAACATGGCTTCATGAAGGGGAAATCATGCCTAGCGAATTTATTAGAATTCTTTGAGGAGGTAACAAGCAAGATAGTTAAAGGGGAACCAGGCGATGTAAGATATTTGGATTTCCAAAAGGTGTTCGATAAGGTACCGCTCATAAGGCTACTTAATAAGATAAGAGCCCATGATGTCGAGGTTAGTATATTAGCATGGATAACTAGTAGAAGACAGAGAGTTGAGATAAGGGGGGCATTTTCGGGATGGCAACCTGTATCTAGTGGAGTGCAACAGGGATCAGTGCTGGGGCCTCAATTATTTATATATATTGGCTTAGATGAGAGAAGTGAATATACTATTGCCAAGTCTGTGGATGACACAAAAATAGGTGGGAAGGCAAGTGGTGAGGATGACACAAAGAGTCTACAGAGGGATATAGACAGGTTAAGTGAGTGGGCAAAAACTTGGCAGATGGAATATGATGTGGGAAAATGTGAGGTTATGCACTTTGGCAGGAACAATAGAGGAGCTGAATATTATTTAAATGGAGAAAGACTGCAGAAAGCTGCAGCACAGAGGGATTTGGGGTCCTCGTGCATGAATCCCAAAAAGCTAACATACAAGTTCAGCAGGTAATAGGAAAAGCAAATGGAATGTTGGCCTTTATTTCAAAGGGAATGGAATATAAAAATAGGGAAGTCTTGCTAAAACTATACAAGGCACTAGTTAGACCACATCTTAAATACTGTGAATAGTTTTGGTCCCCTTATCTAAGGAAAGATATACTGGCATTGGATGCAGTCCAGAGAAGGTTCACTAGGTTGATCCCAGATATGGAGGGATTTTCTTATGAGTAGAGGTTGAGTAGGTTGGACCTGTACTCATTGGAGTTTAGAAGAATGAGAGCTGACCTTATTGAAACACATAAGATTCTTGGGGGGCTTGACTGGGTAGATGCTGAGAGGTAGTTTCTTCTTGTGGGAGAGTCTAGGACCAGAAGGCATAATCTCAGAGTAAAGGTTCACCCATTTAAGACAGAGATGAGGAGGAATTTCTTCACTCAGAGGGTAGTCAAGCTATGGAATTCTTTATCACAGAGGGCTGTGGAGGCTGGGTCATTAAGTATATTCAAGTCTGAGATAGGCAGATTTTTAATCAGTAAGGGGAATCAAGGGTTATGGGTAAAAGGCAGGAAAGTGGTTATCAGATCAGCCATGATCTCATTGAATGGCGGAGCAGACTCGATGGGCCGAATGGCCTACTTCTGCTCCTACCTATGGGTTTTTCTGGCCCGTCGCGGGTGAGGTGGCACCCCAGCCAGATGTCCATTGACTTGCGGCAGGACCGGAAGAGCGTGGCAGCGGGTGGGTGCGGAAAATCCCGCCTTACATCTTATGGTCTTATAGAAGGAGACTATTTGGCCCATTATGCCTGTTCCAGCTCTTTGGTAGAGGTGTCCACTTAATCCTACTCCCCTAGTTTTTCTCCCCTTGGCCCTGTGTTTTCCGTTCAAATGTTTATTCCAATTCTATTTTGAAAGTTACTTTTGCATTTTCTTCCACCACTCTTTCAGGCAGTGCGTTCTGGACCACAACAGCTCACCGAGTAAGATCATGTTTTCCCATGTCACTGCTGGCTCATTTGCCAATTATCTTGAACTGGGTCCTCCGGTTACCAACCTCTCAGCCACTGAAAAGTGTTTTTCCTTATTTACTCTATCAAAGCAATTCATAACTTTGCACACCTCAGTCAAATCTCCTCTTAACCTTCTCTGCTGTTAGGAGAACAACCTCAGCTTCTCCAACAAAAACAAAAAAATGCTGGAAAAACTCGGCAGGTCTGACAGCATCTGTGGAGAGAAAGACAGAGTTAACGTTTCGAGTCCGTATGACTCTTCTTCAGACTCTAAGCGTTAACTCTGTCTTTCTCTCCACAGACGCTGTCAGACCTGCTGAGTTTTTCCCCGCATTTTTGTTTTTGTTTCAGATTTCCAGCATCCGCAGCATTTTGCCATTATCTCAGTTTCTCCAATCTTTGTTACTGTCGCCTATTGGCGAAAAACACCTTTCCCCTCCCCTAACCAAATCGGCAGTGGTGATGGTTTCAACTGAAATGCACTGGCTACTTTAAGGCAATATTTCCATTTATAAAGTGCATACCTTGATAAAACTTGCATTGATATAATCAGAATCAGTGTCGGAAATTATCAGTGACAGCTGCACTCGACTGTGATCAACTGAAAAACAAAATGCAAATGATATGCACACGCCCAACACATATTTTCCATTTCCTTGTTCTGCCCATTGAGCTAAGAGGAGGTAAGCTACTTATTTAACCCAGAGGCTGCTGTGGTTTCCATCAGCCTGGCAACTACAGAAATTTAAAATCAGTGAACCAATGACTACATGTTCAGGGTTGCATGAAATAGATTATCCAACAGCACAAAGCCTTTTAAATGGGGCAGGATCATTTCTTGAAGGGGCTCCGAAAGTAGAAATGATGCTGGAACACGCAGCTCACAATAAGTTCTCATTCGGAGTCTGGTGAACAGGTTATAATATACATAAGTCTTCCACAATCTGCTCCCAGGGCTCTTTGCTGCATTGTCATAGGAATTGCTAGTCTATTAAGGACCATCCTGGTAGTCACATGGAGTTGTTCACTAATCATAATGATCAATCTCTATCAATGGGTCAGTGACAAAGCCAGACATGAGGGGAGGAAAACCCCCAGTAGGGGAGAGCTTTGGGAACCATATACCCAAAGTCACCCGTCCCTCCCGAGCACATTACACTCACTACACATCATGTCGCAAATTATTCAGATACTGGAGCCCAACGTATTATTTTCTGAAAGAAATCTATCTAATTTGTATTTGAACAAGTCTATACCGACTGTTTCCACCATTTCCCTGATCCATTGATTGAACACTTACTCATGGAAAAATAGCTCACACAAATTACTTCAGAATTTAACCCCTTCAAGTTCAGTGTTCTCTGTGTTCTGCTGTTCCAGACAAGGTGTAACAGCTTGTCATAGGCAATATTATCTAGTGCCTTTAGAATCATAAAAATAACAAATATCTGGTCTCTTAGCAACCTCTTTTCCACTGAGAACATAACCAATTTACATGGTTGTTCCTCATTATCCAGCCCCTCAAATCATTCTGGCTGTTCTCTTCTGAAACCTTTCAATAGCTGCGTTATTCTTTTGTACAGTGACGACAAAAACTGTATTCAGTATTCTAAGTTTGGTTGCAACAATTATTTCCTTCATTTGAGGAAAAAGGGGTCTTAACCACAGGTATATATTCACGAGTGTGTTATCTTGTCAGATCTTTTAGCCACAGGATAGAATTCAGCACGAGAGCTTTACGTTGGAGCCTAACAAAGCAGAGATCACAGAAATGAAGTTAACAAGTTCCAAAAGCCAAAATCCATAAACTGACAGACGGTGAGTGATCAGAAACACCAACAGATTCATATTCAAATTGAGAAAAGTTCACATTTTTTTTGGTGCGACTTTTTTCAGTCATGGGGTCAGCAGTTCATTGGGTGTCCACTCGTTATAACTCCTCACCACGTGTTGCTTTTTTTTTTTACACACAGATTCCCTGCCTGGTTGACAAGTTTGGTCGCCTATTAAATGGGGAAATCCTGTGGCAGGAGGGGCTGCAGCACAGCAGCAGGTAGGATTAATGTCAGGGCTAGGGGCCGCTGGGCTAGGAGTAATCATAGAGGGGACTAAAGTTCACTGTTGGGCAGGGCTAGGCTAGACGGGGCTTGGAGACCTTGGGGGAAGATGGGGTTTCAAGGGGGCGAGGGTGTGGTGAAGAGTGGTGATTGGGAGAACTGGGTGAGTTACTCGCCACAGGATTCCTAGCCTCTGACCTGGCTTTGTAGCCACAGTATTTATATGGCTAGTCCAGTTCAGTTTCTGGTCAATGATAACCCCCAGAATATTGATAGTGGGGATTCAGCGATGATAATGCCACTGAGTGTCAAGGGGCAATGGTTGGATTCTCTCTTGTTGGAGATGGTCATTGCCTGGCACTTGTATAGCACAAATGTTACTTGCCACTTGTCAGCCCAAGCCTGGATATTGGCAAGGTTTTGCTGCATTTAGACACAGACTGCTTCAGTATCTGAGGAGTTGCGAATGGTGCTGAACGTTGTTTGCTGATGATTGCACATCGCCAATTCTGACTTTACGATGGAGGGAAGGTCATTGATGAAGCAACTGAAGATGGTTGGGCCGAGGAAAATATACGATGTAGAGATTGGTTACAGGTTAGTATGTTGGACTTGGGAGGAAGCACTGCTGCTCTTCCTGGCCCACAGGCAGTGCTGCAAATTTACTTATGATGAATCTGGGCCTTCTGAACCTCCTTTACCAGCCCCCAAGCCTATCCAGCATGGGTTAAAGTGGAAATCTCATAAAATGGAGGCATGCAGACATGCTCATTAAATGATTTCAACCTCCCTCCCTGGTTCCACTTCTGTTAAAACCAGAAGTGTGCAGGTTTGAGGTAGATTGTATTCATTTTTCAGATTTTTAATATTTTAACTCTATCCCTGATTCTGTCAAAATACTAAGAAAAATAATTCAGTGACATCTGCACAGGATAAGGCCCCCATAACCTAAACACCACTAAACTCTTAGTCCTGGATTTTTTGTAATGACAGAGGTCCACTCCATCATTGCGAAATTGTAGACAAGCCTGAAATCTGGAAGAGTCGCCCTGAACACGACACCTACCATTTTCGCAGGGTGAAGGATGAGCCCGGGTCAGGATTCACGCGTGCGCATTTCACATAGGCAACTGCTGATTTAAATCATCAGCTTCCTCCGCTCATGTGCGATTTTGATGAGCCAGGTATGTGAAACATGATGTGTGCAGGTTACACCCAGTAGGGGCAAATCTGTAATTTGTGGAGTCCTTTGGATATGGTCCCAGGACATCTTTGAGGGAGTTCAGGTGCACTTTGGGGGGAGGTCAGATGTCCCTTCGGATTGTTAAAATTAGGCATGAATGTGCATGAAAGATGCACAAATGCATTAACTGTCAAGTTCATTGGAACTGTTAGAAGTGTCAAAATGAATTTTCAGAAGCAACTGTTAAGCTGTCAAAGGCATTTAAAACTCCCGCCCTTCAAATCTTTGAAAAATATGTCTGGCATGTTTAAAAAGGTTGTTGCTTGCTATTTCACGCTGTCTATTGACATAAGCCTGAAGGCTACCATTACTGGATTAGTGCTGCATGATTGATTTCACAATCTTCTATTTTCACAGTAGGGTACCTTCAATTTCATTGACAGCTCCAAGTAGTTATAGATTCTTTGAAGTGGGACTGTGGATTCCAAAGTTTGTTTTTATAAGGGATTAGGCAGTTAAATGAATTGTATGTTTTTATAAGATGTAGCTGAAAGAATGTAAATGTAGTAATGGGTTTTTATGAATGAGACTATGTTTTTAAATACTGAATTCATCAATACACACTTTTATTTTGTTTAATCTCAGCATGGCTCCTGAGATTTGCCCATGGTCGATACTGCCTATGCACTTGGCAGCCTCCCAACCCCCCACCCACTGACTCCCAGCCAACGCCACCCCCCGGAATGAAAATCCCAACTTCTGGTGCACTTTTTCCCCGGTTGGGATTGTGGAGCCGGGCAATGTCCAGGTTCTGCGCTCCCGAACCGGGACCGAAAATCCAGGCCTTAAACTTTCATCAATTCCTCGGTCTGGTTAAAGCTGGTATAAAACATGAGGAATATTTAGCTTCAAGAAGTAAATGCTTCAAATTTAGCCCATCCTGTGCCACTAGCCATCCAATTATATCATTCAAAACGCAGTGAATTTGTCTTTCATGCAATCTACTCAAGATCCTCGGCAATGATTCCAAGGCGAGAAAGCTTGAGCAGAAGTTAAAAACTGAAAAGTTCTCAGCAGGACGATAATGGATTCTAAAAAGCAACGGGAGATTTGAAATGGAAAACCTTGACTTACAGGGTATAATGTCTTTGTAACGATTTTTCTTGATATTCTCTTGCTTCTCTGAGTGACCCACTGGATAGATTTTGTCATTCTTGTTTTTCACTGACTGCCTTCTCAATCTCTGCAGGAGTTTGGGATGAACAAGACAGACAGATTTATGAAATGTCTCAGCACAAAGTTGCATTAGTAATGCCTTCCTCTTGCAATGGCATCCTTTAGAAACGGTTTCTCTTGTTTACAAAACTCCTGTTCATCTACAAGTTCTCCCTTTGACCAAATCTTTCAGAGAGAAGCTGAGGATTCATGTGCGCCTCCCAGTCTACTGACAGAATCCTAGAATGTTACAAGGAACCAGGTCATTTCGCTGGGACTTTCCTCCACATGATTCAGCTGGTCTAACCAGCTCTCCTGCTCACTCTCTTTAGCCTTTAGTTCCTTAAGGGAAGGCCACCTGCTATCCTTACCGGCTCTGGCCCATTCGCATTCCACACCAATGTGACTAAGTCTTATAGAAGCAAAGTACTGCCGATGCTGAAAATCTGAAACGAAAACAAAAAAATGCTGGAAATGCTCAGGAGGTCAAGCAGCCATCAAGTTGGCCATCTCAACCTGAAACATCGCCTGTGGTTCACTTTTAACTGTCCTTCCGAAATGGCCCAGCAAGCCAATCAGCTGTGTTCAAGAAGGCGACTCACCACCACCCATCTGCAGAGCAAATAGGGCGAGCGATAAATATTCTACCAGCTGAATTCCACACTCCTGCTCAAAATGAATGGTAAGATACTGGAAAGCGTAGAGTAACACAGACTTTTGTGTCCAAGGGCGGAATTTTCTTTGTCCATGGGCGGAATTTTCTGTGCCCGTTGGCATTGGGCGTCATGGGCGGTCCTGGGTGGACAATATGGCCAGAAGGCCAAAAATCAGTTTCACAACGTCATGAAACCAGCTTGCGCATTTCCCACCGCAGCACATCAGGAATTTCATTTTAATACATCTGCATATTATTGCTCACTAGAATCATCCCCCCCCCGCCCCCTCCCCCCACGCTGAATCACCTGGGCATGTAAACGAAGGGCACTTGGCGAGCTGCACTTCACTCAGGACTTGGAGGCTTGTTTCGGGCAGCACTCACGTTCATCGGCCGGGAGGCGGGGGTGGCTTTTCAATGGCTGCAGGGCTAGGGCTTGCTTGGGGAAGGGGGATAAGTGGCTTCAGGCAAGGGAAGAGACTGCAGGGCTAGGCATTACTGGGAAGGGGTGGTATCCCAGAGTGTGCACGGGGACAAATGTTGATCTGTGCAAGTGGCCTCAACATGGTGAGGGCTGAGGAGGCAGTCTCCAGAGGAGATGAGGCTAGATGGAGATGTGAGGGTGTGTGAGAGAGAGTGAGTGGTGATGTCCCTTGAGCTGGCAGCGAGTGAGATGCCAGTGAATGTGTGATGAGATGGTTGTCTTACCCTGGCTGCACAGATGAGATCACTCATCCTCTATCTGCACTGGATGGCCAACCTCTTCTGTGCAGCTTTGGCACTGACCACCTCTGCCACCGCCTCCCAAGCTGGAGCGGTGAGACTGATGGGCCTCCTGTGGCCAAAGCGGGGGTAAAGGACATCGCAGCGGGCTCCAACGGTGTCCAGAAGACGGTCCCAGGGATGTGTCACTGAATCGGGAGGCTGCAGACTTCTTGCCTTTCGGGGCCATGTCTCCTGTGCAGCAGTCCTGGGCTGGAAGCACAGAGGTATTTGCGTGGCTGCACTTTAAATCTGGCGCCCAGCGTGAGGCTGCGGCGAGGTGACGGCATGGCAGGCAAATTGGAGGCCGCCCCACCAGCGAAACGGCATGTTTCCCGGGAATGCATGATTAATGAGCTGGGATTGGGACAAAATGGCGTGAAAAGCTGCCATTACAGCCAGCGGGTAATTCCCATCCACTACCACGCTTAGTGCAACTCTGAGACCATTCTGCCCTATGTCAGCAGATCTCGGAAGGTAGCAGGACAGGTAGATAAGGTGGTTAAGAAGGCACTTGGAATTCTTCCTTTACTGGTTGAAGCACAGAGTATCAGAGCAAGGCTGTGATGCTAGAACAGCCCAAAACAATAGTGAGGCCTCAGCAAGAGTACTGTATACATTTCTGCTCACTGCATTACAGGATGGATGTGATTATACTAGAGAGGGTGCAGAGAACATTGCCAGGACTGGGGAACTCTAGATATAAGGAAAATTGGTTAAATTAGGGTTGTTTTCTTTGGAACAGAGGAGACTGAGGTGAGATTTAATTGTAGTGCATAAAATTATGAGGGGCATAGATAGAGCAGATAGGAAGAACCTATTTCTGTTAGCAAAAAGAGTTCAATAGCTAGGGGGCAAAGATTTAAAGTAATTGGTAGAAGGATGAGAGGGGAGTTGAGGAGAAAGTTTTTCACCTAGAGGGTTGTAGGGCCTAGAACTCAATGCCTGAAAGGGTAGCAGGGGCAAAAACCATTTTCACATTTAAAATGTACTTGGACATGCACCTGAAGCACCATAACCTAAAAGGTTACAGACCAGGTTCTGGAATATGGGATTAGGATGGAAGGCATAGACACAATGGGCTGAATGGCCTCCTTTCGTGCTGTAAATTTCTATGATTTTAATATCCCAACCAACCTAATCCCACTCTCTTGCTCGCTCCCTATATCCTTTAATTACAACCAGTCCAATCTCACTTTTATGCTCATTCCTTATATTCTTTAATATCCCACCTATTCTATTCCCAGTATCCTGTTCTTCACTTATTCCAGTTAATAGGCCATTTTTCAATCACCTAGCTTCCTTTTCTAGGAGCCTCTGGACTCTGCTTTGACAATGATTTCTGCATTCTAAAAACTTTTTTCTACTTTCATTTTGTGATTATCTGAAACTTGTCCTCTCTTGTTACTCTCTCACTCACCAGTAGAAACAATTTATCACTATCCACTCTATCTCAACGCTTCATAATCTCAAAAACCTTTATTTTCAGATCACCTTTAACAATCTTAGATCTCAATTTTTACAGCAAGAGAGTGAGAGAAACAGCGTGGTCATTTACAGGGAGAGACTGCGAGAGAAACAGCGTGGTCATTTACAGCGAGAGAGTGAGAGAAACAGCGTAGTCATTTACAGGGAGAGACTGCGAGAGAAACAGCGTGGTCATTTACAGCGAGCGAGTGAGAGAAACAGCGTAGTCATTTACAGGAAGAGACTGCGAGAGGAACAGCATAGTCATTTACAGTGAGAGTATGTGGGAGAAACAGCATGGTCATTTACAGGGAGAGACTGTGAGAGAGTGAGAGAAACAGCATGGTCATTTACAGGGAGAGACTGCGAGAGAAACAGCGTGGTCATTTACAGGGAGAGACTGCGAGAGAAACAGCGTGGTCATTTACAGTGAGAGACTGCGAGAGGAACAGCGTGGTCATTTACAGCAAGAGAGTGAGAGAAACAGCGTAGTCATTTACAGGAAGAGACTGCGAGAGGAACAGCATAGTCATTTACAGTGAGGGTATGTGGGAGAAACAGCATGGTCATTTACAGGGAGAGACTGTGAGAGAGTGAGAGAAACAGCATGGTCATTTACAGGGAGAGACTGTGAGAGAGTGAGAGAAACAGCATGGTCATTTACAGGGAGAGACTGTGAGAGAGTGAGAGAAACAGCATGGTCATTTACAGGGAGAGACTGTGAGAGAGTGAGAGAAACAGCATGGTCATTTACAGGGAGAGACTGTGAGAGAGTGAGAGAAACAGCATGGTCATTTACAGGGAGAGACTGT
This sequence comes from Cetorhinus maximus, assembly GCF_964194155.1. NCBI lineage: Eukaryota > Metazoa > Chordata > Chondrichthyes > Lamniformes > Cetorhinidae > Cetorhinus > Cetorhinus maximus. The sequence goes on from NC_135886.1 coordinate 14,017,342, forward strand.
GAGAGAGTGAGAGAAACAGCATGGTCATTTACAGTGAGAGACTGCGAGAGGAACAGCGTGGTCATTTACAGGGAGAGAGAGTGAGAGAAACAGCGTAGTCATTTACAGGAAGAGACTGCGAGAGGAACAGCGTGGTCATTTACAGTGAGAGAGTGTGAGAGAAACAGCGTAGTCATTTACAGGAAGAGACTGCGAGAGGAACAGCGTGGTTATTTACAGTGAGAGAGTGAGAGAAACAGCATGGTCATTTACAGTGAGAGACTGCGAGAGGAACAGCGTGGTCATTTACAGTGAGAGAGTGTGGGAGAAACAGCGTGGTTGGAGATGAACTTGGAGTGGGAGGGGAAGGACCCAGTTGTTGTGGTTCACGTAAGAACCAGCAACATATGTGGAACTAGGAATGGGGTTCTGCTGAGAAGTTTGAGGAGTTAGGGTCCAAATTAAACACAGAAGCTCAAAGGTAATAATCTCTGGATTGCCGCCCAAGCCACAGGCCAATGGGCATAGGGTCAAGCAGGATAGAGAATTTAAACGTGTGGCTGAAAGATGGTGGGCAGGATTTTCCCTTTGTCCGGCAGGACCGGTGGGCAGGCCTGGGATCGGCTGAGAAGCGGCCAGCCAGTGTGAAACACGAGCTGAGAGCCTCAGCGCTGCCAGGGTGGGTGGGTGGGAGGAGTGTGGGCGTTGAAGTCTGCGCATGCACGGGGGAGGGTGCACTGAAAGCTCCCTGGAGGCAGGGAGCTGCCTCCAGGGAGCTGAAGAATTTTAAAATGAAAAATAAAGATTTTAAAATTTAGGGAAACATGTGATTCAGTCACGTAATAAAAATTATGTTTCAAAATTTTTATCTTTTTAAAAAAATTACTGTTGGAAGCCTCATCCCACCCGTGACTGAGGTTTCCTCAAAAACGCAAAAGGCCGCCTGGCCTATTCTCCCGCCCGCCTACCGGAAGGTTGGACGGGCAGCGAAAAATCAGATTAAATCAATTGATTAACGGCCTTAACAAGCCTCCTAATTGTCGGCGGGCACTGTGCCGACTCTCGCGCACACTCGCCAACCGAAATGTCACACGGGTGCGCGATGATGTCAGGACGCTCGCCCAACGCCATCACGCACTATTTTACTCCTGATCAGGTCGGGCACGCACCCGCCCGCGGGACATAAAATTCTGCCCGATGTGGGAAGAAGGGGTTCCGATTCATGGGGCACTGGGTCCAGCGCTCGGAAAGGGGGAACTAATCTGTTGTGACGGACTCCACTTAAACCGGGCTGGGATTGGTGTCCTGGAGAGTCATATAACTTTGGGCTGTGACTAAGGCTTTAAACTAAAAAAAAAAAAGAGGTGGGGGAGGGTTCAGGTGAAGGGCGATTTAGAAATCTAAAGAGAAAAGTGGAGACAATAGAACAGTGTAAGCAATTTGGGTAAAGGTGATTATGAGTAGGACAGGAAGGGAATGGTAACTGTGTATAAGGTTCATGCAAATAATAATCGTAAAAAAAATAAAATTAAAGGCTCTTTCTCAGAATGCACAAACCATTCGCAATAAGATAAATAGCTGGTGGCTCAAATAGTGACAAATTATTTAGATTTAGATTTAATCACCACTACAGAAACATGGTTACAAGGTGATCAAGGTTGGGAAATAAATATTATAGAGTACACAACATTTCAAAAAGATAGACAGAATGGAAAAGGAGGAGAGTATAAATTTGCTTTATCCCTGATAGTAAAGAATGACATAAGGACGATTGTGAGAAAGGATCTTAGCTCAGGGAAATCAGGAAGTAGAATCAATATGGGTGGGGTCAGGGATAACAAGGGATAGAAAATGCTGTTGGGAGTAGTTTATGCGCCCCCTCAGAGTGGTTATCCTGTGGACAGAGCTTTCTTCTTCTTCAGTTCTCTGCCCAAAGGCAGGTCTGAGCTACAACAACACTACCTCCACCACGGGATAGGGCAAGTGTGCAGGTCCCAAATCCACTGCAGCCAGAATAATGGTTCGAACCCTGTGCTTTTGGTACCAATCTGATCCATACCAGTCATCCAGCCCTCCAACCCCCACCCAGGGGTCCAAGTTGCTATGGCAACATACACTTTTACGTGCATGTTGTAGCCTGGAGTTATGGAGGGTGATGGTAGAGGCTCCAATTTCTTTCCATCACACGGCTGACCAGAAATCTCTCCCGCTCTTACCACCTGCCATTGGCCTGTACTGGAAGTATTTACAGGTTGAAACTCAACCTGTTTGGCTGCGTTATGAACACACCTTCCTTGGCCATCAAGTCCCCTGATGGGACTTAAACCTGGAGCTTCTGGCTCAGAGGCAATGATGCAGTGGGTAGCGTCCCAAGACCTCCTGGATAGAGCATTAAGCAAGGAATAAATGGAAGTCAGCACAAAGGCAAAGTAATAATTGTGGGGGACTTCAATTTTCACATAGACTTGACCAATCAAATCGGCAAAGGTGATCATAAAGTTGAGTTTGTAGAATGTTTTGATGACAGCTTCCTGGAGCAATGTGTTGTGGAACCAACCAGGGATAAAGCTAATTTATATCTGGTATTCTGGAATGGGGCAGAGTTAATTAGTAAAAGATCTGCCTGGAAACAGTGATCATAACACAACTGAATTCCATTTTAAGTCTGAAAGCGACACACTCCAATCACAAACAGGAATCTTAAATTTAAACAAAGTATAAACATGAGGGGAGAGCTGGCTGAGGTTGATTGGGTAAATAGACTGAAAGGTATGGTGGTAAATAACCAGTGGGAAAAATTTAAGAAAACAATTCAAAATATTCAACACAATTAGATTCCATAAAAAAACTCAGCAAGAAAGATCCATCTGTGGCTTACCAAGAAAGTCAAGGATAGTATTAGATTAAAAGAGGAGGGTTATTGGGTCGTGTATGCCCTCTCCCATGGAGGGTTTTGTGCTGGTGGGGGCATTTAATCAGGAGGGAGAGTGGTCAGTGGGGACACCTCCCCCACCTTACATCCGCCCCGATTAAGGCCATGGTGCGATGGCCCGTAGATGTCCTTCCTGCCTCGCCATCAATTGAGGCCCTTAAGTGGGCAATTAATACCCACTTAAGGGCCTCATCCCACCGCCGCTGGTATTAACTCAGCAGCGGGTGAACGGCTCACTAGGCGGGGAGCATGACTAGCCAACCCCAATGTGTTTGCTTGCAGGATCCCGTGGGGTTGTGGGGAGATGGGGCCTCCCTCGCTCAAAGGCACTCAGTGCAGATAGAGGGAACTGACATCTGTAAAGGGGAGGCTCACTGAAAGCCACTTCCTGCCCTTGCTGCCGACCCCCCCTCCTTCCAACAATCCACCTTTCAGCCATCATACCTGTTGCCTAGGACCCCCCTCGATCCAAGGCCTCAGGTGGGTGTCATACCAGCAGCAGCCACCATTGCTGTGGTGGCACTACTGAGTACAGAAGAGCTGCTGGTCTCTAAGTGGCCAGCAACTCTTGGCTGGCAGGATGTCCTGACCCCCCGGGTCCTTGATGTTGGGGGAAGGCCTGCCAAGTGTCTGAATGGCATAAGATGCGACGGGCCTTCCTGAAAAGAGGCGTCACAAGTGTCTTGCCTGCCCTTCAGCCGGTGGCCAAGACATCTGCTGCCTCCACAAGATTTTGGCAAAGAAAAGCAGTAAGTCTGAGGATTGGAAACGTTTTAGAAACCAGCAAAGGGCCACCAAAATGTTGATACAAAAAGGGAAGAAGTAGAACACGAGAGCAAACTAGCCAGGATTATAAGAACAAAGTGTAAGAGCTTTTACAAGTGTATAAAAAGGAGTGCAACGAAATTAAATGTTGGTCCCTTAGATGCAGAGACAGGAGGAATTTTCCTGGATAAGGAGGAAATGGTAGAGACATTGAACAAACATTTTGCATTCGTCTTCACAGTAGAAGTAGAATTACGGACCAGAAATAGAAGGTAACCAATGGGCTAATAGGGTGAGGAACTTAAGGTAACTTTAGGTAAGAGAAAAAGTATTGGAGAAAGTTAAAGAACTAAAATCCACCAAATCCCCAGGAACTGATGACCTACACCCTAGGGTTCTAAAAGAGGTAGATGTAGAGATAGTCAATGCACTGGTTATGATTTTCCAACATTCCCTGGATTCTGTAACGGTCCTAATGGATGGTAGTTAGTAAATGCAACAAATTTATTAGAGTTTTTTGAGGATGCAGCCAGAAGGGTTAGGTCTTATGGTGCAGTGGGTAGCATCTCTGCCCCTGTGCCAGAAGCTCTGGGTTTAAGTCCCACTCCAGGGAAGGTGCATTCAAAACACGATCAAACAGGTTATCACCTTATAAATATTTCCAACACACGCCAATGGCAGGCAGTAAGAGAGGGAGAGATTCCTGGTCAGTCATGTGACGGAAAGAAATTTAGAGCCTCTACCATCGCTATCCATAGCTCCAGACTACAACATGCATGTAGAAGCGTGTGCTGCCACAGCAACTCAGACTCCCTGGGGCAACCAGTTGGCTGGATGGCTGGTGTGGATCAGACTGTTGCCACAGGGGTCGATCCCTGATCCGGCTGGGGAGGATTCAGGACCTACATCTGCCTGTGGTGGAGGTCATGGCAAGGTGGGTTGGACCTGCCTTCAGGCAGAGAATGAGAAAAAGCAGAACTAGTAGGGTAGGTAAAAGGGAGCCAGTAGATGTAGTATGCTTGAATTTTCAATAGGTGCCACATAAAAGGTTATTACACAACACAAGTTCTCATGGAGTTGGGGGTGGTATATTGGCATGGAGAGAGAATTGATTAATGGACTGGAAGCAGAGAGCAAGGCATTTTCAAGTTGGCAGGCTGCAATTAGTGGATCTTCACAAGGATCAGTGCTGGGACCTCAGCTATTTACAATCTATATGAAAGACTTAGTCAAAGAGACAGAATAATGTATCTAAGATGATACAAAGTTAGATGGGAATGCAATCGGTGAGGAGGAAATAAAGAGGCTGCAAAAAGATATAGATGTGTTAAGTGAGTGGGTAACAAGATGGAGTTGGAGTTTAATGTGCTGAGGTTTAATGTAATGTGATAATATGAGGTTATTTATTTCGGCCGTAAAATTAGAAGAACATTTTTTTTAAAAAGGTGTGAAACTTGTTAATGTTGATATTGAGAGAAGCTTGGGTATACTTGTACAAGGAGCACAGAAAGTTAGTATGTGGTTAAAGCAAGTGGTTAGGAAGATAAATAGCACATTGACCTTTATTGCAAGGAGATTGGAGGACAAGAATAGGGAAGACTTGCTAAAATTTTACAGGCTTTGGTGAGACCACACCTGGAGGACTGTGCTCAGTTTTGGTCTCCATATTTAAGGAAGGATCCACTTCCTCACAGTCCTAACGTACAGCAGTTGTTACCGCACTCCTGTACTGCAGTGAGACCTGGACTGTGTATCAGCGACACATAAAAGCAGCAGAGAAATTCTATCAGCAATGCTTCCTCCACATCCTCCGGATTCAATGGGAGGACCGTTCAGACAGACACTGGTGTCCTTCTTGAAGCCAGCTCCACGAGCATCCAGGCAAAGTTCCTGCAAAATCAACTTCGATGGACTGGACACTGTCCACTTGGCCAAAAAACCGTCTCACCCACCATGTCCTGTTTTCTCAATTCTCAAATGGCCAGTGCTCCAGGGGAGGATGAAGAAAACACTTCAAAGACACTCTGAAGCTCTCCTTGAAGCACGGCGGCATTGACATTAATGACTGGGAGGAGGTCGCTACCAATGGTTCAAAATGATGACAACTTGTCCATCAAGCTGCATCACACTTTGAGTCACAACGTCTTAATGATGAGGCAGAGCGGTGACAGAGAAGGAAAGAAAAGGAAGTAAACCCTGCACTCCGGATCCCACTACCTCATGGAATGTCCTGTCCCGTGTGATCTGTGGGCCGAGAAAAGGGCCTGTTCCGTCAAATAAAGACCCATGGGAGAAACTCACGACCCTGAGTGGACGTCATCCTCGAATCGAGGCACAACGGACAATGATAACGGTGGCTTGTATTGGAAGAGGGACAGTGAAGGTTCACTAGATTGGTCCCAGGGATGAGGGGGCTGTCCTGTAATGAGATGCTGAATAAATTGGGTCTATATTCGCTGGAGTTTAGAAGAATGAGAGGTGATCTCACTGAAACAGACAATATTCTGAAGGGACTTGACAGGGTAGTAGATACTGAGGGGCAGTTTCCCCTGGTTGGGACGTCTAGAACATGGGGACAAGGAATCAGGATTCAATGGATATGGGTAGTGATAGGAAAGTGGAGTTGAGACCTAGGATCAGCTACGATCCTATTGAACGGCAGAACAGGCTTGAAGGGCTGAATGACCACTTCCTGCTTCTATTTCTTATGCCTGATCTATTGTCCTAACACTAAGCACGTGTCTTAGATTCACATTCCTTTATACCCTTCTATGGCGTGAACCTATTAATGTCAGATTTAAAATCATTAATTGAGCTAACATCTATTGCTTTTTGTGGGAGAGAGTTCCACACTTTTACCAATCATGGAGTGTTCTCCAATATTTCTCCAGAATTGTCAGGCCCTGATTTGAATCTAGACTCCCCCCCACCCCCCCGCCCCCGTCAGCAGAAAAGATTTCTCTCTATCTACCCCATCAATGCCTGTCAAAATGGAACAAAAATTACCCCTTAAACTTCTATATCCCAGGGAATACAAACATGGTTTATATAATCTCTCCCAGTAATTGAACTTTTGGAGTCCTGGTAACATTCTGGTGAATCTGTGCATCTTCCAAGGACAGCAGAAGGAGATTCAATAGTACTTTTTAAAAAGGAGAACTGGATAAATACTTGAGGAACAGAATTTTCAGGAGCATGGAAAAAAAAAACAAGGGAGCAGGGCTAAATGATGAGCTCTTTCAAAGAGCTAGTACATGCACAATAGGCTGAATGGTGTCTTTTGTTTTATGATCATGGGCTGTACAGGACTATATAATATAGGTGTGAAGGATATTTTCACAAGGCTCGATTCCCTACATTCTCAGCCAGACTACATTATTCACCTAGTTTTACTGTGATGTTCCTGTGGCCAAGATGTCCATTTTCACCCATCCTCCACTATAGTGTACAGCTGTCTGTGAGCAGTCCCACAACGCTATAAGAGTGCTAAAAATAAACCAGTAACTTATCTTTAAAAATATCTTCAAATCTCTTAATGATGGTCATTTTATAACTTTCACTACTAGTCTGTGAACACTCTGGAAAAACAAGACTATATTCTGACAAAAGTCCCGAATTTAAAGGGATTGGACCAACTTTAGAGAAAAGAATCGTTGCGAAGGTGAAATCCAGAGACAGAGTTTCCAGGCCTTTCTTTACACGGAAGCTCCCGAAAAACGGCAAATATTGACGCACAAGAACTAGGGGTAGGCCGTTCGGCCCCTCGAGCCTCCTCCGCCCTTCAGTAAGATCATGGCTGATCTGACTGTGGTCTCAACTCCACTTACCCGCCTGTCCCCCATAACCCTTGACTCCCTCGTCGATCACTCAGCCTTGAATATATTCAACGACCCGGCCTCCACTGTTGTCCGGGGACAAAAATGCCAAAGGACTAACGACCCTCTGAGGGAAAAAAATTCTCTTTATCTCAGTCTTAAACGGGAGACCCCTAAATTCTTAAACTGTGTCCCCGAGGTTCTAGACAAAGGAAACATCCTCTTAGCATCCACCCTACCAAGTCCCCATCGGGATCTTATATGTTTCAATAAGATCACCTCTCAATCATCTAAACTCCAATGGGTATAGGCCCAGCCTGTTCAGCCTTTCCTCATAACCCTTAAATCAGTCGAGTGAACCTTCTCTGAATTGTTTCTATTGCAATCATATCCTTTCTTAAGTAAGGAGACCAAGACTGTACGCGGTACACGAGATGCTTCACAAAGACTCCCTGTAAATACCACCACTCTGTATTAACAGGCTGAGGAACCCCTCCAATTATCGGGACTCCCTCACAACACTCAGTTCCTCATCCCCTGTAAAAGTCTACTGGGCCACCACTCCAAACATCTACAAAGGCAGAGTGCACAGTCACAAGGGGCTGATTGCTAAATGAGATGGACTCTTCAGAGAGCCAGCATGAAATCAATGGGCCGAATGGCCTCCTTCAGGGTGCTAATGACTCCAGGACTCAGGGCAGGCGAGCCTCCCTGGTGTCCTTTCGCTGGTGCAGTGAAACTGATTCCTCTGTCAGTCTTTCCAGAAAACGTTGAGGAGTCAGAGGGAAAGACACCATGAGGATTTAAAGGTACAGGGGTGCCCCATGCTCACATCTCTCACAAGAGAGGGAGAAACACTGTCTCCTCTCCCCCAACCTGTTCAGCCACTCCTAGTCGGTCTGACACCTGTTGCAGGTCTCTGTGCAGCGCCGGCCCCGTTTAAAACCCCCCTGTCAGCTTTGCACAGTGAACTCGACAATAGACTTACCAGAAACTCCCCCGAAATGTTCTCCTGTTTGCTGCACTTCTTGCTCTGCGCCTGTCTGAGGAATCTCACCAGGATAGTTGCCTGATCCATGCTGAGAGTTGGGAAGTTCCTGTCAGAGCTGCCCAGGCGCTGCAGGACATGACAAAGGCTGAGCTCTCCACTGGCCAGAAGGGTAGAACTCTGCGCTGCATGTCTGCGGTTTTAACAAAAGCAGGAGGGAAATAATCAGTAGCAGTTACTGTGGTCAGAGAGAGGGAGGGGGGTGGGGGGGTGGGAACATAAATAGGCTCTCCGTGGGTCCTAGTGCCACCCGGCTCCACCAGCTCAGGCAATTTAAAGGGGCATTGTTGAAATTTTTTTTTAAAGTTTGGCAAACACATTTTGTAATTGTTTGGATGCCTCTAAAGTTTTACATCCTTTTTCTTTTTACTTGAAAGAGATCATGTTTTTAAATTAATCTAATAAAGGGGATATTGACTGACTTGTAATGTAACAACAACAGCAACTTGTATTTATATAGCAACTTAATTGTAGTAAAATGTTCCAAGGCACTTCACAATAGCATTATAAAGAAGAATCTGACATAAAATAACTTTGGGGTTGGTGGTGCTGGTGGCAGTGGGTGGAGGGGGGCATTCTGTCTGTGTGACTCTGTGTGTGGGGCTGCATGCCATGTATATATGGTTGTTTGTGTGTGTGGGGGGGCTGGAATTTTGTTTGGAGCTATGTCTGTATGTATGTCTGCAGTTGTGTCTTTGTGTGGGTGTGTCTGTCTGTTGTGTCTCTATGGTGTGTGTATGTGTGTTTTATTCCTGCAACCTCTCCTGTTCCGTTTTAAATGCCGTCCAGCTGTAAATTTTTCTGATTCTGACCATGAATCTGTTAATAGAATCCAAGCCATAAGGTGAACCCAAAACCAAGACATAGAGCTTTTCTTTATTGAGAGAGTTTATTGACTTGTTCAGTCTCACAGGTCTCCTACCACACACCCCAGTGTCCCAGCTATCCCCTGTTTATATGTGCTCAAATACAATTAATGCCCATCACCTGTTTCTCTTAACCTTAACAATGTAATGGACATGACATTAAGATAGTCCACAGCTGAAATGTTAACTCTGTGTTTCTCCACAGCAAGTGCTGCCTGACCTTCAGACAGTTTTGGGCATTTTCTGGGGTTTTTTTTTGCCTGCTTTGTCATTGGAAGAGGGGTTCAAATTTCTGTCTAAGCAAAACTACAAATGTTGGGGCTAATAGGAGACATCAGAGGAAAGGCTAACTTGATTGACTCATCATGAAGATTGAAAAGGACAGAATGTCAAACCAAGAAATAGTGATTCAGTAAGGCCTAGATGAATTCACACTGTCGGAAAATCATAAGTCATAAACTTACATACTCCACTCCATACCAAGAGAACTCGACACTGTTGGCAGTACCACCTTTTGGATGTGAAGTTAAACCAAGGCCTTGTCTGTCTTTTCAGGTGGATGCAAAATAACTCTTGAGACTATTGAAAGAAGTACAGGAGAACTATTCCTGCTTTCATCATTCATCCAAAGCAGATGAACTGGCCATTAATTTCACAGTTGTTTGCTGTGCTCCAGCTTAAAGCTAATTCATTAGCTGTGCAGTATTGTGGGATATCTTGACGGCATGAAAGCAGTGATATCAATGTGAGTCTATATTCAATTTCTTTCCGAGGGACAATCACCCTCATTTCAGAGAGATTCCATGATGCGTTCTTAAACTGGACCACAGCTTGATTGGCACCGCATCCACAAATATTCACACCCTCCACCATTGACGCACAGTAGCAGCAGTGTGTACCATCTACAAAATGCACTGCAGGAATTCACCAAGGCTCCTTAGACAGCACCTTCCAAACCCATGACCACTAGTCCCTAGAAGGACAAGGGCAGCAGATAGATGGGAACGCCACCACCTGCAAAAGTTCACCACATAGTAACTCACCATCCTGCCTTGGAAATATATCGCCGTTCCTTCACTGTCGCTGGGTCATAATCCTGGAACTCCCTCCCTAACAGTGGGTGTACCTACACCACAGGGACTGCAGCGGTTCAAGAAGGCAGCTCACCGCCGCCTTCTCAAGGGCAATTAGGGATGGGCAAGAAATGGTGGCCCAGCCAGCGAAGCCCACATCCTGTGAATGAATAAAAACAACCCTTTGTAGGACCTTTGTTTAATTTGATTCTTTTCTACAGGGAAATTGCACAGGTTATCAAGAAACAACTGAATACAAAATCATTGAAAATCTGGTACATACGCTTACTTGGACGCACACATTGACAACATTCACCCCTCAGCCAACAGGAGCAAAAACAGCTTACCTGGTCATTCATTCATTTCATATTTGCAGCATCTTGCTTCTGTGGTTTGTGTGTAAACCTTTACAACCAGAAATAGAGAAGTCATAGCTGTCAGGAAGGACTGAACAAGCTGAGGCTCTTTGCCCAAGCAAAGAGACGTCGAGGGGCGACCTAATGGATGTCATGTATTTGATAGGGTCAACATAAAGAAAATGTTTCCACATGTGTGAGAGTCAAAAACTAGGGGCCATACATATAAGATAGTCATCAACAAATCCAATAGGGAATTCAGGAGAAAGGTGAGAATGTAGAACTCACTAGCACAGGGAGCAGTGAACAATATAGATGCACTGAAGTTTGGTAAATAGATGAGGGAGAAAGGAGCAGAAGGATCTGCTGATAGGGTGAGATGGAGGAATGGGAGGAGACTCATTAGAACACAGCCCCAGTGTAGACCATACGGACATAGGAGAAGGAGTAGGCCACTCGGCCCCTCAAGCCTGCTCTGCCATTCAACAAGATTATGGCTGATCTGATTTTCACCTCATATTCCAGCCTACCCCCGATAACCTTTCACCGCCCTTGCTCATCAGCAATCTATCTACCTCTGCCTTAAAGATGTTCAAGGACTCTGCCTCAGCCACCTTTTGAGGAGAGGAGGCCTGATTTTTGTGCTGTGAATTGTAATGTGTACAACAGCACCATCTGGTGGCTGAGAAATCACATCAGGCCGGATTTCGCAGGAGTTATAATGGGCGGAATCGTCCCAGGTTTGCACCAAGTGCAGCAGCGGGTGGGTAAAACAGCATCTTCCCCACTGGCTGCAATGGCGGCTTTTCACGCCGCATCGTCCCAAACCCGCCACATTAATTATGCACTCCCGGGAAACACGTGTCCATCGCGAGCGGGCTCTCATTCACCCACCTGCCATCACATCGCTGCTTCATTGCGCCAGGCGCCATATTTAAAGTGCAGCTGCCCGCACACCTCTCAGCGCTTCCAGCCCACGACTGCTGCATGGAAGACATGGCCCCGAGAGGCAAAAAGACTGCAGCCCCCAGGTTTAGTGACCCGTCCCTCCAGCGCCTTTTGGACGCAGTGGAGGCTCGCTGTGATGTCCTCTACCCCTGGCTCTGGCTGCAGAATGTGCAGTATCCTCACTAATCTGGCTTGGGAGGCAGTGGCAGTGATGGTCAGTGCCAATGCCCTTCAAAAGGGGACAGCCACCCAGTGCCGCAAGAGGATGAATGATTTCCTCTGTTCAGCCAGGGTAAGTCACTCTTCTCATCACTAAACTCACACTCACAAACCCATCACAAATGCACAAGGGTCGCTGTCGCTGCCAGTTCAAGGAATATCACCATTCACTCTCTCACACTGACCGTCATTGTCTTCATCCCATCCATGGGACCACTCACCACCCACACAGGCCAGGCATACTTATCAACTGGCCTGGCAGGCGTCCTTCTTACATTCTCCATCTCTATTCATGCAGGACAAGCTGGCACACAACAAGAGGGAGAGGTCACAGACCGGTGGAGGAATGCCCGAAACCAAGGTCCTCACGGACTTTGAAAACAGAGCCATCCAGCTGGCCGGCGAGGATCTAGACCAGTCCTGTGCTGACGGTGAGGTCGGTGTTGCTCTACCAAGTGAGGATCCAGCAGTGCAACATCCATCAGACAACCATGCTGTGAGTGACGTGTCCCGTTTCACAGGCCACTGCCATGTACTAATTATCTCCCCTTGCTTTCACAGGCACATCTGGGGACGGATTCCATGACCCAGGGCCTCCAATCAAGCTCCAAAGAAACCTCTGAAGGGGAATCTGGAGGCACCATCCCTGAAGTCCCATCACAGAGCTCACCCACACCCTCCACCAGCGCAGAGACACACACCTCGGTGGACCTAGCTTTAGAGTAGCCCTGGGATCACAATCTGGTGAGCACATCGCACTGTCTGATCCACAGCAGGTGGAGGCAGGGACTTCCCAGGTGTCCGGCACTCTGAGCACTGCTGGAGGCCAGAAATTTGCTGAGTCCGAGTCAGATGATGAGCCTCTGGACTCAGTCATGTCACAGTTGCTGGAGCTGCAAAGGCAAACTCGGGAACATCAGGAAGGGATGTCCGCTGCACTGCTCAGATTGCAAAGCACGTTGGAGGAGTCCGTCCACCTTCAGTCTGAGGTGTTGGCGCTGTCATGCCAACACACCAAAGTCAACACTGGCAGGGTGGTGGCCCCCATGGAGACCTGGATCCAGGACTTCGCTCCTGCCCTGCTGCGTGGGCTCAACTCCATCGCTGATACCATTGTTGGCCTCCAACAGTGTGTACATGAGAGAGGTGCAGGGCAGCTCGATCTCACTCCAGCTACTGCTGCTCCTCAAGGAGTCAGCCTGGGGTCCTCAGGCACCCATAGGGAGGAGGATCATCCAAGAGACTCCGAGAGTGTCCGGCCCATCTGAATCCCTTCTTCCTGTGACCTCAGCAGCTCCAGTTTCACAGGCTGAGGAGGGTGTCACTGCCACACAGCAGGACCCTGAAAGCAGGCCGGAGCCCTCCAGGTCTTGCCCATCCAGAGGACGCCCACTAAGGTCATCCTAGACAGGGTGTCGCAGTCAGCAGGCTGCCTCCACTTCTGCTGTGGATGTCCGGGGAGCACCAAGATGTAGCGGCAGGGTTAGGACAGTTAAGAAGATGTAGTTGCACAGCCTGAGCTATGATGCGATGTGAGGATCTATGGGGACACCTCACTGTATGTCGTCATCATCCTCCACAAATCTAGCAGCTATGAGGGCCTCCCGAGCGCCTGCCTCATCTGGCCAGTGCGAGGGCCTCATCCCAGTGTCGTCATCTTCGAGGGCCTCCTCAGCCTCATCCCCATCAGCATCCTCCTCATCGGGGGAGACCTCCACCTCCTCCATCTCCCCCTCAGCCAACTCCTCACCCCTTTGCAGCACCAGGTTGTAAAGGGAGGAGCAGGTGATGATGATGTGTGACACCCTCTGTGGACTATATTGCAGGGCTCCACCAGACCGGTCCAGGCACTGGAACCTCATCTTCAGCATCCCGATGGTCTGCTCCACCAAGTTGAGAGCTGCAGCATGAGCCTCATTATAGCGTCGCTCTGCTGCAGTCTGAGGCCGCCACACGGGTGTCATCAGACACAGCCTCTGCGGGTAGACCTTGTCCCCGAGGAGCCAACCCTGCAGCCTCTGTGGACTCTGGGAATCTTCAGGGATCTGTGAGCGACTGAGAATGTAGGAGTCGTGCACACTCCCTGGAAACCGTGCGCAGACCTGCAGGATGTGTTTGTGGTGGTCGCACACCAGCTGCACATTCAGCAAATGGAACCCCTTGCGGTTGATGTAGTCCACCGGGTGTGTGCGATGGAGATCTGAGCGCCACATGAGTGCAGTCGATCATACCCTGCACTGTGAGAAACCCGAGGTCTGGGAAAATCCAATCCCTCTCGTACCCTAGCTGTCCTGGTCCTGGGTGAAATACACAAAGTTGTGTATCCTCGCAGACCTCATGGATGCATTTGTGGGTGGAGACTTGTGAGATCCCACAGAGGTCACCTGTGGAGTCCTGAAAGGAGCCACTGGCATAGAAACTGAGCACCACGGTCACTTTCACAGCCACTGGCAGTGGATGCCCTCCATGTCCCTGTGGCACCAAATCCTGCAGCAGCTGGCAGATGTGACCGACCAGTTCCCTAGACAATTGCAGTCTTCGGTGACACTGGTTCTTGGTCACCTGCAGGAATGAAAGGCGCCTCTATAGACCCTGGGCGTCACTAGCTGCTGGCCTGAAATGGCTCACTGTAGCTCTTGGGCGGCATGTATGGGAGCCCCAGATACCCCTTCCTCCTGAGGGGGCTGCTTCTCCCTCTGCCCAGTCAGGAGCCTCAGTCGCTCTCTTCTCCGTTGTCTCTGCCCTCTGTATGTCACGAGGCAGACAGCTAGGTCACCAGGCTCCATGCTCCTCCTGCAGGATGAAAGAGAAAGAGAGAGAGAGAGAGGTGTGGGTTCACATACGTGCACTAAGAACCCGTCTTGGTCAAGTCTGAAGGCTCCTTAACACATCCTGGAGAGTGCTGACCACCACTTGGATGGCCAGAGATTAGTGCGCTGCATGGCTGCCCGAAGCCCCACCCACCTCCGCCCCACTCCACCCAACCGATTGGCAGGAGCTTTGCCCATTGGGCTGCAGGCTGTGCTCTCAGCTCAGGCACGGGCATTCTCCTAACCCACACTGCAAGGCTGCACTGTTAGCTTGAACCATGGGGGAGACTGGTCCAAACCGGGGTGATGACATTGCCAGGGGCTGTGAGCACCTCCACCAGTGACTGCTCCATGGCCAGGTTTAGCGAGGAGATTGTACAACGTGTGCAGTCATCCAGCTGTTCTGCCGTCCACTAAAACGCTCATTAGTTTGCAGTCTGTGCCCGAGGGGTGAAAAGCTTTGGAGAATTCGGTGGTACTTTCATGCCTCTGCGTTGCTTGAGTGGGCAGAGAGGCTAACGGCCCGACCCCAATCATATCAATGTGGCTGCGCCTGAACTGTCTCAGCTGCTGAGGAATGGTCACTTTATCCAGGTGCGTTGCTGCTTCCCTCCCGCTCACCCCCTCCCCACCCCTCATGTACTTGTGCACAACCTTCAACTGTGGGGCAGCCCTGCCCCCCACCCCCTCCAAATGCGCCTCAACCTTGAAGTCCAACAGGAGACCGGGGTGAGCGCTCCGACACGTTACTGTGCACTCACCTCCGAGTTCCCCTCCAAGTGCAGCCCACCAAGTTTTACACGCTGTTGTGAAACACGTTGGTGGGCAATCACCTGGGTGGACTATCCAGCAGGTGAGGGGAACGATTATAATGGCTTATAATGATATGTAGATGTATTATAATGAGGTTCCCGACGTCCGATGGTGGGAAACGCTGCCCTCCGTTGGCGGGCTGAGTGAACGACTGCAAACTGGCTTCTCAACGTCGTGAAACCGATTTTTGGCCTTCTTGCCAAAATGTCCACTCACACCACCGAACACGCCCAATGCCAGCGGGCATGGAAAATCCCAGCCAATGGTGTGGTGAACAGTGCTCACCATTATTAATGTGGAAATCAGACAGTAACTTGTAGCGATTGCACACGCGCAGGTAAACACAGATATCAGGAAGCTGCTTTCTAAGATGCTGTGACCCTCCAAAGGCTACACACTGATGTTATCTCACCGAGAAACTCACCAGTCAAATACAGGAAAATATGTTGCTGTACTTAGCGATTTGCATTAAACTTGCCAGCAAAGTTAATCCTTGTCTATATAAAAACCCGTTTAATGGAATGGCACACTGCAATCTACAGGGAAAAAGTTTGAGAAAGTTGTGGAAGTGATGCCGACAGTTGGTTTTAAAGGAATAATTTTATAAAATCAATATGCTCAAAAAGAGATGGGCAAATTTTCCTTAATTTCCTAGAAGACTGTAAATTTCACAGTATAGGTATCAAAGAGGAAAGTACTCCAACATAAGTCAATTATAAAATACACACACACACACACACACACACACATACATACGCATACTCACACACACTCTTTCTCTCTCTCTCAAACACACACGCATGCGCAATCACACACACACACACACACAGGCACACTCTCTCTCTCACACACACACACACTCTATTACACACACACTCTGGGCTGAATTTTCCCCCGTTGGGGAGGAAGTTGATGGGCGGGCGTGTATGGACGCACTTCCAATCAGCGCCCCCGATCGGAGGCGCGGCGCCATTTTACATGGGAGGACCAATTACACACACACAGACACACACACTCTCTCTCACTCAGACACACACACTCTCTCTCTCTCAAATACATACACACACACGCTCTCACACAGACACACACACTCTCTCTCAAATACATACACACACTCTCTCTCACAGACACACACTCTCTCTCTCACACAGACACACACACTCTATCTCTCCAATACATACACACACTCTCTCACACAGACACACACTCTCTCTCTCTCTCTCAAATACATACACACACTCTCTCACACAGTTACACACACTCTCTCAAATACATACACACACTCTCACACACACACTCTCTCTCTCAAATACATACAAACACTCTCTCACACATACACACAAACTCTCTCTCTCAAATACATACACACACTCTCTCTCACACAGATACACACTCTCTCTCACACAGACACACTCTCTCTCTCACACAGACACACTCTCTCTCAAATACATACACACACTCTCTCACACACAGACATACTCTCTCTCTCTCTCTCAAATGCATACACACACTCTCTCACACACAGACACACACACGCTCTCTCTCTCAAATACATACACACTCTCTCTCACACAGACACCCACACTCTCTCTGTCAAATACATACACACTCTCTCACACAGACACGCACACACTCTCTCTCAAATACATACACACACTCTCTCACACACAGACACACACACTCTCTCTCTCAAATACATACACACTCTCTCACACAGACACATACTTTCTCTCTCTCAAATACATACACACTCTCTCACACACAGACACACACACTCTCTCTCTCTCAAATACATACACACACTCTCTCACACACAGACACACTCTCTCTCTCAAATACATACACACACTCTCTCACACACAGACACACTCTCTCTCTCAAATACATACACACACTCTCTCACACACAGACACACACTCTCTCTCTCAAATACATACACACTCTCTCACACACAGACACACACTCTCTCTCTCAAATAGATACACACACTCTCTCACACAGACACACACTCTCTCTCTCAAATACATACACACACTCTCTCACACAGACACACACTCTCTCTCTCTCAAATACATACACACACTCTCTCACACAGACACACACTCTCTCACACACAGACACACACTCTCTCTCTCAAATACATACACTCTCACACACAGACACACACTCTCTCTCTCAAATACATACACACACTCTCTCACACAGACACACACACTCTCTCAAATACATACACACACTCTCTCACACAGACACACACTCTCTCTCTCAAATACATACACACACTCTCTCACACAGACACACACTCTCTCTCTCAAATACATACACACTCTCTCTCACACACAGACACACACTCTCTCTCTCAAATAGATACACACACTCTCTCACACAGACACACACTCTCTCAAATACATACACACACTCTCTCACACAGACACACACTCTCTCTCTCAAATACATACACACACTCTCACACACAGACACACACTCTCTCTTTCAAATACATACACACTCTCTCTCACACACAGACACACACTCTCTCGCTCAAATAGATACACACACTCTCTCACACAGACACACACTCTCTCTCTCAAATACATACACACACTCTCTCACACAGACACACACTCTCTCACACACAGACACACACTCTCTCTCTCAAATACATACACTCTCTCACACACAGACACACACACTCAAATACATACACACACTCTCTCACACAGACACACACACTCTCTCAAATACATACACACACTCTCTCACACAGACACACACTCTCTCTCTCAAATACATACACACACTCTCTCACACAGACACACACTCTCTCTCTCAGATACATACACACTCTCTCACACACAGACACACACTCTCTCTCTCAAATACATACACTCTCTCACACACAGACACACACACTCTCTCTTAAATACATACACACACTCTCTCACACAGACACACACACTCTCTCAAATACATACACACACTCTCTCACACAGACACACACTCTCTCACAGACAGACACACACTCTCTCACACAGACACACACACTCTCTCTCTCTCAAATACATACACACACTCTCTCTCACACAGACACACTCTCTCTCTCTCAAATACATACACACACTCTCTCACACAGACACACACTCTCTCACACACAGACACACACTCTCACACAGACACACACACTCTCTCTCTCTCAAATACATACACACACTCTCTCTCACACAGACACACTCTCTCTCTCTCTCAAATACATACACACACTCTCACACACAGACACACACTCTCTCTTTCAAATACATACACACTCTCTCTCACACACAGACACACACTCTCTCTCTCAAACAGATACACACACTCTCTCACACAGACACACACTCTCTCTCTCAAATACATACACACACTCTCTCACACAGACACACACTCTCTCACACACAGACACACACTCTCTCTCTCAAATACATACACTCTCTCACACACAGACACACACACTCTCTCAAATACATACACACACTCTCTCACACAGACACACACACTCTCTCAAATACATACACACACTCTCTCACACAGACACACACTCTCTCTCTCAAATACATACACACACTCTCTCACACAGACACACACTCTCTCTCTCAGATACATACACACTCTCTCACACACAGACACACACTCTCTCTCTCAAATACATACACTCTCTCACACACAGACACACACACTCTCTCTTAAATACATACACACACTCTCTCACACAGACACACACACTCTCTCAAATACATACACACACTCTCTCACACAGACACACACTCTCTCACAGACAGACACACACTCTCTCACACAGACACACACACTCTCTCTCTCTCAAATACATACACACACTCTCTCTCACACAGACACACTCTCTCTCTCTCAAATACATACACACACTCTCTCACACAGACACACACTCTCTCACACACAGACACACACTCTCACACAGACACACACACTCTCTCTCTCTCAAATACATACACACACTCTCTCTCACACAGACACACTCTCTCTCTCTCTCAAATACAGACACACACTCTCTCTCACACAGACACACACTCACCCAGTGTGATGTCCACACAGAAGCGCTATGCTAAGTGCAGCCTCAGGGAGATCAGCTCTAAATATGAAAAAAGACAACAATAGAAAAATAAAGTTCCCCTTACATGTCCCCTCATGTGACAATGTCACATGAGTGGGAACATGTCCGTAATTTTCATAAAACCTTTATTTAAATTTT